>NW_028256789.1:3345000-3905000 GCF_048593485.1 Apis florea
CGAAAAATGGAAAATATCCAAATGGAGAGGGGGAGAAGCAAAGGATTTTGATTTTTCAATCGTCGGGGAAATAGAAACCTCGGTTGAAATAGAAATAGAATCGCATCCCGTGTAATTTTCCTTTCTTCGACTCCGTCAATTCCAACGCCGTTTATTCCCGGCGAGGAAATTTACGAGCATTTTTACTAATATTTCAAAATATTTTACGATACTTATAAAAAAAAAAAAAAAAAAACAAATCTAAGAGATATCCCGCAACTTTGGAAAAAGAGGAGGGAACAATATTCGCGGAAGAGAAGGAGGAAGAAGAAGAAGAAGAAGAGGAGGAGGAGAAGGAGGAGGAGCGAGTGAGTTTTTCTTTTTCTAGTCAGGGAGAGAAACACAAATCTTCCTCGTGGAAATAATCATTATTTGAGCATCGATCATCGGCCTCGTGTAAAGAAGTGTCGACAACGAGGAAGAGAAGAATTCCCGCGCAATGTTTCATCAGCTCTGCGTGCTTTTCTGCTCGCGACTGATTTATATCGAGATGGAAGCCGCGCGTGGCTACGCTCCACACTGGCCACGATCCGATCGCTATCGAGTTCCGGCGGAAAGGAAGGAAGCGTCGCGACGAATCGCCCATCCTCCGATCCATCTTTCCCACTGGAAACTCCATCGACGATCCGTTATCCGGCCGCGAGGTATCGTTATCGATTCAAAGTTCGAATCTGCGCTGCGAATCCCGCTTATCCCTAAGAGAAGAGTTTCGTTTCCGAATTCGTTGAAATTTCTCCAAAAGATAAAAAGAAAAACGTACGATCGATCGTTTTAGAAAAACAGAGAGAATATATTAAATTTAAAACGTGAAATTTGTTGAATAAGGAAATTAATGGGGAATTATTCGTAATGTGATGGAAAGATTTCGACGAATTGCGTTCGGTGGGGAAAAAATTCCAGGACACCCGGTGGATAGTAGCGCAGTGCCGTAGGATGGTTTTCTCGGGGGTAGGAGCGAGGACCTGTCACATTACGGAGTGGAATTTATGTCCGATGCCCAGCGGCGTGACAAGTTGCCGCTGATGAACGGCCCCACCGCGAACTCTTGGCCCTCCTTCGGGATACGAACGGAGAAGGACGAGACCAGGGAGGAGGAGAATCCTTGCTTCTCTCTTAGCAGCCACCCGTCCTTGGCCTTCCCTCCAAATTTCCTGGAACTTTTCCTCCTCTCCGTTTTAATCGCCACTCCCTCTCACTCCAATTTCTTCTCCTTCTCGTTCGAAACATAAAATTCTATTTCTCTCGTCTTTTCTATATATATCAACTACGTATATCAAATTTTTAATTTAACGGGAAATTTACGATAACGATTGGATTGGACGTTTTCGAGGAATCGATCGAACGCAATTATTTCGATTATTGCTCGACGTAAGGAGTGAAGGAAGAAAAGGGAAGAAGGCGAATTATCGTAGGAAATTTTCTACGAAATTTCCGATGACGTGGACGTGGATGGTGATGGTGGTGGTTAAGAAAGAATAGGGAACGGTGGGGACAAACAGGACGGGAGGTCCCTGTGGCTTTTAAAAAAGTCTCATATGATTTTAACGCCCCACGCAAGAAGTCGTTCCTCGTGCTAACGCCGCCGACCGTGCACGGCCTGCCGGTGATAAACACGCCAAGTTACGATTTCTCGGAGCCGGAGACCTGTGTTAGTCCGCCATGCGTGTCTCTGTGGAATATCGCGTGCTGCGGCTGGAGAAAGCCGACGAAATTCGATGGAAACCGATCCAATTCTTGCGCCGTTTCTCCTCTCCGAATTCTTCTTCTCGATCGGCGTAGCAGTACGCTCGCGTTTTAAATATTTCTCCAACGTGAAAACTCTGGAACGCAAGCATGAAAATCGAACTCGTATCCGGGAAGCATCTGTTTCGCATACGCCAGTCGCATGTGCCAAAATTTCGTTCCAGGTGGTTCGCAGACCATCCTGCTTTCCATCATCCCATCCTCCAAGATAATAAAAAACACGTCGCGTGTCAACCCCTGGTAATCTCTACAGCTTTATTTCCAAATTCTATACCTCTTCGAGGTAAACTCTTTTAAAAAAGTTTTGGTTTTCGAAGCACTAACGAGGCGTGTGTAGCGTCCTCTTAAGGACATTGGAAAATTATACTCGAATAGTTACGAGTCCCGTCACATCTGTTCCATTCACGTTCCATACGTTCGAGCTTCATCACGAACTTTCTTTCCATCCAAAAGAAGGAGAAGAAGAAGAAGAAGAAGAAAAAAGAAATATTCATAAAATCAATTCTCGAAAAAACGAAAGATTCATCTTCTGCTGTACATTATTCGAATGTATAATTTATCGACAGTAAAAATTAAGCTCGATCGTAATCGTAATTCGTAAGCAAATTAAAAACATCAAAACTACGAAATATTATTTCTCGAACTTGTCCGTTTTTTTCATCGCGACGATATATATATATATATATATATACATAATACAATTAATTATCGATGGATGGAAAAAATTACTGGTATCGTAACGAAAGCAAATTCCTACATCATCGAATCAGCCAACAGCGAGAGAGAACGTAGAGCAAATTTCTCGGCGGTCGGCTTGCTCGGTATCCCCTTACGAATAGCTTCCAAGAAGCTGTCGTTTCGCGAAATGTCACCGTTCGCGTCGCGCGACCATCGCACGTGCACAAATCTACGTGCGACTACACGTGCAGAACACCGTCAGTCAGTCGTTGTGTTCCGCAACCTCGTGTTGCACGACGTTACCAGACGCTACAATGCACGACGCTTTGCATTCTGGAAAATTTCTCGTCTTTCGGCGGCGAACCAAATGTTTCTGCAATAATAAACTTGCCGTTGCCGCGAAAAAAAAAAAGAAGGGGGAAAAAAAAAAAGAATCGGCAACGTCAGCAGTGTCGAGTAACCAACTAACCACCTAGTGGCTAGAAATGATCGCGCGAATGATTTTTGTTTTTTTCTTTTTCTTCTTCTTCTTTTTTTTTTTTTTTTTCCTTCCCCTCCCGATACTCGCCATCGACGAGGCAGCCTCTTTATTCTCGAATGGGCTGAAACTCGCGTACGATATATTCGCGGGAGGAAGAATAGTTTGGGGGATGGGACGAAAGAGAAATAATATATACATGTATATAGTTGAAACAGACTTGTTACCAGAACTCATTTCGCGTGATTGATGTCCCAAATAGGTTCCGATAGCTCCGCTTTTCCAGCGATTTCGATCAACAAACAGCTGCTCTTGAACGCGGGAATTATTATCGCGTTTCCGGAGCTTGCTTGCTCGGCCAGCGCGGCGGAATGTTTGCGCAAACAGTGATCGCGTACGATAGAAATATTTCGTATTTCCTCCGATGGCGATGCCTTTGTTATTGTTACGTGACTTGAATTAACGATCGAATCGAATTAAAAAAAATTAAAAAAAAAAAAAAAAAAAAAGAAAAAAGAAATACACGTAATCGGGAGAAAGGTGTCTTTTTTCTTTCTTTCTTTTTTCTTTTTTTTTTTTATTAAAAAAGCAACAATTTTCAATTCGAGTTTATCGATGGTTATCGATGATAAATAAAAAAAAGATAATCTCGCGCAATAATAACAACAACTTATTCAATCTGAAAGGATACGATCGAGGATAAGCGAAAGAGAAGCGAGGGGGAGGGAAAAGAAAAAAAAAAAGAGAAAAAACGGA
The DNA here is from genome assembly GCF_048593485.1 of Apis florea. Taxonomy (NCBI): domain Eukaryota; kingdom Metazoa; phylum Arthropoda; class Insecta; order Hymenoptera; family Apidae; genus Apis; species Apis florea. The sequence goes on from NW_028256789.1 coordinate 3,348,695, forward strand.
GGCAAAGCGTAACAAAACGATGACGACGTATGATGAAGAATATCCACAAAAGGGTGGGCGGCGGTGATCCAACAATGCTCGCCGCTAAAAGAGCAAAACGGAAAGGGGTGAAATCGTTTTTTTCACGGTTCTAGCGACGCGCGTGATTTTTACGACGATGGAAGTTACGAGCGCGGAAGGATCGTACGACAAGCGTGAAAACGTACTCGATAACGAGGCTACGGTACGCGATAACTGGTCGGCGATGCCTGTAAATCGGCATCGGCGTCGGACACGGGGAGGGGCGTAAAACTTTGTCGATGTCCATCCAACCCGATCTGGCCGATTTCACGGGGCAGATAACGCGTGTCCACGTCGCCGTCCTCGCCGTCGTCGTCGTCGTCTGAGAGAGCGATACCGGATGCCGAGCCGAACACGATGTTCTCGGCTTTCAGGGAGAGGAAAGCAGAGGAGCCAGATGAGGACACTTCCCGTTCCCGCTCGATTGTTCTCGTCCAGCGTAGCCTCTATCTGATTCGTCCCGATACAATGGACCGCGTAAAATTACGCGGACCACTCCCCTCTCCTCTTCTCACTTTCCCTCTGTCTTCTCTCGACTCCTCTCCGTGCCTCCCTCTCTCTCTCTCTCTCTCTCTTTCTCTCCGTGCATTCGGAATATCGATCGCCGGAAGTTGGCCACCGCCAGTCCTCCGGATAGTTGGCGGACCCGATATATTCGGCCGACTTGGATTCGACGGACCGGAATTTCGATTTTCATCGATGCAATTTTCCGAGAGAGACGGTCAGAAATTTGTCAGGGATGGATGGCTCGAGGATATATATATATTTTAAATGTTTTTATATACAAAGGATGGGATGGTTCGATGGAAAATTGTTCTCCAGTTGCCGTTGGAGAGATCCGTCGCCTGAAATTTCGATGGAAAATTTGACCATGCGAGCGAATATTCTCGAGGAAATTGTGGAGTATCGGGTTGTTGTACGATGTTGGATGATGAATAGGAGAATAGGAAAAGTTTACGTCAGTTTCAGGACCAGAGATACGAGGACCGGTGTTGGCGGACTAATACCAGTTTACTACGCTCGATCGAACTCGTTATCGACGTTGTCGTACGCGATTCTTTCTCTCTCTCTCTCTCTCTCTTTCGCGAATGGAGCGCAAAAATTGGATCGATCGAAACGACTCGAGATTTAGAAACTTAAAAAACGCGGGAGAATTAATTACTCTCTCGAAACGATTATATTAATTCCACTCCCCCTTTTTCAAAGTGGCAAAAGGAGCAGCCATTCCACCCATTCGAATTCTCCACTCGATCTCGAAAGCGCGGGTCGATTCGCGGAAATGCAAATGATGCACCGTCGTAAATTTCGATGCCCCGGCGCGCGCGGGGAAAGTGGAAAGGAAAGTTGGAAAATTTATGTGCCGCGAGGGTGGGCCGTGCACGATCCCTCCCCGCCCGTCTCCGTTTCTACCACTTTGCCCAAAACAATCTCTCGTTAACCCCATTGTCCATTGTCTTTCCGATGGCCGGCCGCAGTATCGCTGCGGTTTCGAAGACGAACAACCCATCGACTTGCAATCGTCGTCTCTCACGAGCCTCCAAACGTTTCAACAAAGAGAGTCGAATATCTTTGGACGAAACCGGCCCACCATCCTTATTTTTGTTTACGATCCCTTTCTCACTCCCCCCTCGTCACTGATATTCATTTAGGCAAATTTCCCCACCCCCGTAGAGACGGTTCAGCCAAAGTTTTGAAAAGTTTGGCAGAGGCAACCGATCTCCAACACGACTAATCGACGACTAAACGTTTTCCAGACTTCCCGTTGCGTAATCCTAACCACCATTTGCATAACATTTCCCTCCCTGAATCCAGCCAAATTTTCTCTTCCTTCCTCTTCCTTTGTTTCCTCTTCTCTTCGAAAAGAAGGGAACAATATTGTTCCAACGATGGGGAAGAATTCGAAATTGTCATCGGTCCGTGTGATCGTTCCGATGCGTATAAATTTCGCGAAATCTGGTTCGAGAAGGAATCACACGACGTATGTGTCGCTCGCGACGATGACGTGGAAGAGGAGGAGGAGGAGGAGGAGGAGGAGGGTAACGATGGTATCGGTCGGCGCGGCACGATTCCGGGACAAAAGTGACGACGGAAGGACAATTGATCGCGCAGGATTAACGGCAATTAGTCAGGGACGAGGGCTCGTAGGCGTGGCCTGTCCTGTCGTCACGCTCGACGCGGTAAAAGCGACGCGAGTAGACGCGAGACGCGATGAAGAAGGGAAGAAGGATCGACGGCGCGAAGGGCGCGAGCAGGATGGTGAATGCCCGGCCGAAGCGGAGGAACCAACCAGTCTTTGCCGATTACCTGCTCGTTCCCCCCGGGTGTTCCTGCCACGGTGGCCATAAACCAGGCATCGAGCATCAGGGTGGACACTTTTATGGTCGGCAGCTTTGTCTAGCTACGGCCTGGCCACGTTATGGGTCGTAGTGGTATCCTCGCAAACGCAGCCCTTCGGGGTGGGGGCGAGAGGAGAGATGGGAGGGAGGGAGGAAGGAAGAAGAGGCAAGCAAGAACGAGGCAAGCACCGCAGGACTACCAGGAGGACGTGGAAGGAATACCACGCTGTGCACACCTCGGTGTGGACCGAGGGTGGACGCGAGACGAAAGAAGGAACTCGTAACGTTTCCACGTTTCACAACGGATTGCCCCAATCGATCACCCACTGCCTTTTTCTTTCTTTCTTTTTTCTTTTTTTTTTTTTCTCTCTCTTCCCTCGACCTTCCGTGAACGAGACGCAACCCCACCTCCCTCGTAAAACCTACCCCCGCCGCTCGATTCGCTCTCTGGTGGATTGGTGACTCTCCGCGAGAGACTCAGACTCAGACTTCGCTTTACTCCGAGGAACCGGGAGAAAGGGGAGAAAAGCTTGTCGAGTCTCTCCCTCGTCTCTTATGGAATGTTACGGAAGAAAGCAAAGGGGAGGGGGAGGAGAGAGAGAGAGAGAGAGAGAAAATCAGATCCAAATTTTTACCACTCCTTTAAAAAAAAAAAACTCCACTTTTCCACGACTTTTTCCACGAGTTGAACACAATGGAAGGCTCGAGAATTCGACTCGAATTTCGGTCGGATGGATATTTTTGGATAGGTGACGAATCGCTCGAATCGCGGGCGTCGGTCGCGAACAGTTCGCAGAAGAGTTTGAAATATCGAATGTCGATTCGTTTTTATCTTATTTTTCTTTCTTTCTTTTTTTTTTTTTTTTCTTTTTTGCCGAGAAATTGCCACGGACAAGTATCGATGTCATTAGCGAATTCCGATCGATCCGTTCCCTCGCCTTAATTTCTGACGGGCGCATTAAGACAGACGGACGGACGGATGGACAGCGAGCGGTCCTGGCGGCGCGCAGGATCAGGAGGAATCGAGGAGGGATTCGAGGCGGCTTCGAGCTCCCCCGTTGCGAGCCACGGCGGACTTCAAAGAGGCCGGAGACTTCATCATCGATACTGGATCCTGATCACTGCCGACAGATTAGACGCCTCTACCGTTTTCTTCTCTCCTTCTCTCTCTCTCTCTCCCTCTTCCTCTCGCTCTTCCTCCACCCGCGATCTTCGGTCGGCGTGATTACAGATAGATACATCGATCTTCGACGTCTCCTTTCCTTTCGAGCCTTCGTTTTCGGACACGCACCGGTGTTCCGTGGGTGTCGCAATCGCCTTCTCGTCGCGCCTTCTTCCTCTTATCGATCCTCCCGACGAAGAATTTTTTTCAAATCGACACCGCTCCTTGTATTTTTAAACATTCCTTCGTTCGAGAAGATTTGCGGTGTAACGCGTGCGTATTAAGCGTGTTAAAGAAGAAGAAGAAGAAGAAGAAGAAGAAGAAGAAGAAGAAATTCCTCGAAGACGTCGCTCGAAAACTTGCCACGCAATTTTCTCGAGCCGTTTGCCACCGCATCGCCAACGACTTCGGCCAATTCTCTCGTGAGAATTTCGAGGCGAACACTCGTAGAACGTAATTGCTCGTCGAACCGCAGCTCGCACGCGGAAGCAAGGAAACCGAGCAGAACTCGAACGATAGACGAAGAAGTTCCGCCGCGAGAATACTCTTCTCGTTTGAGTTGCAAGAAGAAGAAGAAGAGGAGGAGGAGGAGGAGGAGGAGGAGAAGGGGACGAAGGGGAGAGAAGAAGATGGAGAAAGTTTTCATTCGTGGAAGAACGGAGGTCGGGGCCAATGGCGGCGGCTTTAAATCGTTCGCAATTGAGAGGCGTCGTTCCTCTCTCTCTCTCTCTCTCTCTCTCTCTCTCCTCCCCTCCCCCATGATGGTCCTCTTTCTCTCCGGAGAAGAGTCGCCGGAAGTCGGCCGATCGAGGGAACAACCTGTTGACCGCCTCTTACGAACGTGAAATCCTGCGGTTACTCGTAAACCGTTTAATCGTTAACCTATTTCACAGTTTAGTCTCGTTTACGTTACGTTACGACTGGACGAAATATATTGGACACTTGGACGGATCTGTGGCGGGCCATTGATGCCAGATTAAGATCGAGAGTATCGTGAAAATATTAAAATATCCGATCGATAATCGAAGGAGAAGCGATCCAAGCAACGGACGTCGTCGGGTTTATCGATCACTCGGGCATTAAGACGTTGGGAGAAAAGGGAGGAAAGCCGGCGCGAAACAAGGGTTAAGTTTCGTCAACAACAAATTGTTCCCTGGCGCTGCATCTAATCGGCTTAGCTACCACCTGTAGTACCGAAAAGGCTTACGGGATAAGATGGTTCTCCCATCTTTGAAGAGGGACTAACGTTCTCGTAGACAGAGAGATCGTGTATATACGTGATTTTGGCACCTGCGACAGGTAGTTGTCGAGTATTTGCACTGCAACACGAAACCCTTTTCGTTTGCGACTCCAACACGAAACGTTTCGTGCGACGACAAATCGTCGCGTGTAACAAATTACAACGAGTCCGACACGCGTTGATAATTTTCCCGAATTAATTTCTCTCTTCGAAAATCTTCGAAATCTTTCCTTGATTGATTTCTCGCCTAAATTAAATTTAATCGCCCCTCGTCGAGAAACTCAATGAAAATCGTCGTTTCTCTCCCGCGAGTCAACGGATCAAGTTCGAGGAATCGCCGATTGTAACGAGCTTTTAAAGCAGCGTGCAATTCCGTGAAAATTCTTTGCACCTTGGACGGTTGGATGACGTTGCAGTTTCAATGGAGGCTCGTTGCACCAACTATACTCGGACTCGTTTGGCTACACAAGCAGGGCGTTCCTGGCGAATAAGCCAAGTCAGTGTACCCGTTTTTCTCACAACGCTCGAGCAATGGGCGACTACCTCGATGAATTACGGATAAAAATTGACGATTTTACGGTGCAGCCCTTTGTGCCGGCCTGCGTACAATTCCGCCTCTTGATTATAGTTTAAGGAAACACGTCTTTATCGTTTGTTCGAGCGATTGTTAGAGATGCCTCGCGCATCGATCCGTTCGTTTCATCCGTTCGGATATTTTGGAGAAGATATTTATCGTTTTCGATTCGACTCGTTCGATAAAAGATTCGATGATCAACAACCAATCGTGAAATGTTTGCTTTTTTTTTTTAAATCATCGATGATATTTTTTTTTTTTTCTTTTTTTTTTTTTGCCGACTGAATCGGTTGATGAAAAACAGGATTCGAGCGTTTGGAACCCTTTCCCTCTCTTTTTTCGAGGTTTTTTCCTCCTCCTCCTCCTCCTCCTCCTCCTCTTCCTCTTCCCCCCCCTCTCTCCCGTCTCCCCCGTCCCCGAATGGATAGATAGACAGGAGAAAATGGTTGGAAAGATTTTATCAAGAGGGCGAACGACACATCGCTGCCGGCCGTTCGGCCGTTTTCAGGGAACGCAACCGCTGTGCAAAACTGCACGTAGGATGCACTGAATCGTAGACACTCGCGAGAGTTTCGCATAAGAGGGGCCGGCAATATTCACGAGCACAAGCAACCAGGCACTCGAATAACCCGTCGGCCACTCGAAACCGGCGGAACTGGCGATATTCCAACGTATGCGCATGCATGGAAGGTCGAGTGCACGCTTTTCTTCCTCCCCCCCTCCCTCCCTCCCTTCCTCCCCCTTTTTTCTTTATATCCCCGACGCGAAAATATCGCCGGCCGATCGCGCTGATTCTTCCGTCCCATGAATCGGCACGAGAGCGGTTTCAACGAGCGATCGATCGTTCCATCGATCGATCGATCGATCGATCGATCGACAGAGATCGAGACCAGCCTCCGTTTTGCACGAAAGAAAAAGAAAGAATGGGAAAAAAAAAAAAAAAAAACGCTTAACATCCACGCTAATCGCTCGTGCAAAAAGAAACGAAGAAAATTTTCAAACGTGGGGATCAACGGTGCGGTGGAAGAAAACGCTAGAACTGTTAAATTCTCGATTCTCGAGAGATTCAGATGTCGGGAATGGAAAATTTACGGACGGTTGTCGGTGGTTGGGAATCGCGTTAATTATCGACCAACCGGCCGCGCAATCGTTAGTTAAGAAGTAAACCTCGTTATCCGGATGAGCGTGGAAAGAGGCGAGTTTGAAACTCTCGAGAAGAAATCTCTCGTCGGTTTGTCCACTTATCGTTCGCACGCTTATCATTCGCCGCCAATTCTAAAAAAAAATGGCAATTCCCTCCATCCGAAGAGATTGAGAAAAAAGAGCTAATCGAATTATTTATACCCTCTTTACCTTACCGCGCATTTATAATTCACGTATCGCGTCAGTTCGATCGAACGTTGGCGCGAGGAGGTGACGGTTTTGCGGATACCGATTTAACGAACGGGGCCAATTGTTATCGGATGGATTGGAAGCGAACGTCAGAGTCGGTGTCGCGCGAGAGCTCGAGTCGATCGATTTTCGGTTATCTTAAGGCCGCGTCCACACCTGGGAGGAAATCGGAATCGCGATCTCCGGCACGCCGCGGTGCAGCCGATGGAAACTGATAAATTGCGACTTCCGCCTGCGTTTCGATCGTAATTTCCTGCGGAGTAGCCGGCCTATGATGGGGGAAGAGAGGGGACAGGCTGGGAGCCAACGGCGATCGGAAATTGGCCCGATGACATTGATTAAAGCGTTTAGCGGCGGCGACAATGTCGTAATTATCAATCGGTGACGACGCCGAGCCAAGATTTCGATCCACCATTCGCTTCTCGATATATATATATATATATATGTGTGTGTGTATACGTACGATTTCGATCTCTCTCTCTCTCTCTCTCTCTCTCGATTGCGTTTCCATTTTCAGAAATGGAAACAAATATGTACAGAGTATGTACAGAGAGAGAGAGAGAGAGAGGTGTTCAAATAATAATTTTGTTTCGTACGAAGTGATACGAGTGTATATTATCGTGGATTATATATACATGTACTCAGTGCAGTATTTTTTTTTTTTTTTTTTTTTTTCTCCGTTAATGGGACTAAAATTTTCGTATTAGTTTCGTGTGTTCGTTCTTTTTTTTCCATTTTTTCCTTTTCAAATATATGACTACGTAATGGCACGAGATAGAGTAAAATTTTTGAATCGTAATTGGCGAAAGGCGAAATTGTATACGGAGAACGCGAAAAAGTTATATAAAAAAAAAAAAAAAAAATTAGGGAGGGTTTGATTACGAAAATCAAACAGAATTTTTTTGTTACGTCGTAAAAATAAAATTGTTTCGCGTTCCATTATTATGTTTTACGCATTACGATTTTTGGAATTGAAATCAAACTCTTTTTATTAAATGGATAATAAACGAATTTCCTTCTAAGATCGGGAAATACGAAAATTTTAATCGCGCACGCATACGCGACGACAATGAGTTGAAGAATATTTTATTATCTCATTTAGTATCTCAAGATGGAATTTATTCTTACAAACGCTCGACACTTGTGGAAAAGGAGTTATTTATGATCGAGGAACGATTTCGATCGAGAATGTTACGATCAGAAAATTAATTGAACAGCGGTGGCTCGAGTAATTAATACAGGCTTTGATAGCGGGTACACGTACAGGTCCGTTTCTAATCTCTAACGGAAATATAATCGATCCTGAGGCGTCGTGAGGGGGATAATGGTGCGAAAGAAGGTCGAAAAAAGAAAGAGAGAGAGAAAGAAAGGGAGAAAGGGAGGAAAAAAAAAAAATAAAGAAAAAGGAAAGGGAAAGAGGAAGTTGCTCGGTCATCGGGCAAACGAGCTGATATTTTCGCACCTCGTACCACCGACCGATTCAGGTAGGCGTCTGCAACTGAATTTCACGCTACCTGACTCGAGGTGGCAAGCGCGAAAATTTTCGGCAGAAATACGGGCAGGAAGGCAGGGGAAAGTAAACGGGTAAACATCGATAAAAGTTACCGAGCAAAGTACTACTAGTCTACTACTAGTAGAGACAACTGGTGGAAAGTTGCGGCAAAGACGAACAATCTCCTCTCCGGTAATGCGCTCGCGCGCGTGTAAAAAGTTACTACGTAAGATAAATCGAAGAAGAAAACAAAAGCAAACAGAGATATTGATTAAAGCAGGGGGAGATAAAGCAGTAATAACGCGGAACGCTGTTGTAAATGAAGATAAAGTGTCGTGGCGTGTCGTCTAATCGTGGAGAAATCGGTGAAAAAAAATAAGCGCCGTAAGGTGCAACGACACCTGGGCCGGTAGAAAAATAATGGACACGATCATTTGGAAGAAAAATGCGAAGTACCGAGAAGAGGAGGGGAGGGGGTAGAAAACGCGGCAACACAAGGCGAAGAAGAAGAAGAAGAAGAAGAGGAAGAAAAGGAGGTGAAGGAGGAGGAGGAAACTCGGTAGAGAGAAGAAGAAGAAGAAGAAGAAGAAGCAGCCGATTTATTGGCGAGTTTAAAAGAGCTCGGACCCTCGACATAACTCAGCATTCGTGTGTGATGTTGACTGAGTGGCCGACTCGGGGCTGCCAGAGGCGCGGATAGCTAGCTACGTACCTGAGCCTCGTTCGTCGTCGGCTACCTCGTCTGCCAATCAAGAAGCATTCAACGGTACTAAGTGGCTCGGCTTAATTAAGCGCGCGCGGACGGTGGAGAGAGGAAAGGGAGCCAAGGAAATTGCGGGACGGACGGTTGCCTCCTGGTTGGATCCTGAAAAATATGTTTTTCCCCGGCCGAGGGTACGGTGTGGTGCGATCTCGCGGAAAATCGCCTAGACAGCGGCCTGTTTTCCTTTGAAATTTCCCTCCCCCGATTACCTCTCGATCCTTGTGCCTTCCATCTTCCGCCGTGCACTCCCTCCCTCTCTTCCCCCCTCTCTTCCCTCCCCTTCTCCCCCCTCCGCCCTCCAGTTATCCTCTTTCTCCGCTCAGCCGCCAAAGGACAGTTCCACGAAACGCGTCAAAGGAAATCACCGGTCGCTTCATTTCCCTTTGTCTCGGTCACGAATCGCGAATAGTTTCGGAAAATTGGCCCTCCAGCGTTCCCTCGAGATTTCCGCGTGAACGAGCCCCGTGTTGTACTCGTACGTCGTACGTCACGTTCACGATGCGCGTCGCGTCGCCAATTAGCTAGGACGGATCCCCTTCGAAATTCAAAGAGATAAAATTTGCCACGACATGACGTGGCAAATTTTTTTACGGGGAAAAAATGTGGCACGATGCGTTTAGCGACGAGCTCCCCCCCTCCGTCGATTTCGAGCGTGGTGGATCGAGCGCTTGGTGTAATTGTATTGAGTCCCGTCATTCGACTCGATGCCGATAATTAAATCGAATGACGAGCCAATAAAATATTTATGGAATCGTATGCAAGCCGCACAATCGACCTCAAACCCCCTCGTGCTCTTTCCCCGATGGTTACACGATGTTTACCCCTCGGCAACCCCCTAGAGGGCTGGTTCTACGCTCTCGTGAAATACACTTATATGTGTATGTATACATATGTATATATATATATATATATAGACACGTCTACACGTATGCATTATATTGCATCAGGAGGAACGCGAAGAATGCCCTTCCATCGAATCCCCTAGCGCGGTGGTCCCTCTATTAACGCCTCTCCTCCTCGCGTCTCTCATTCCGTCGTTCTCTCTCTCTCTCTCTCTCTCTCTCTCTCGATGATTTTGATCCTCTCGGTTACGGGTAATTTTTTTCTCGCATCTCGTCTGAAGTGTCAAAGCACGCCACGAAGGCGCGTGCTCGCTGGACGCGAAGGGCGAATTAATAATCTGACTGATGCAGGCGTTGAAGAATATCCTATTCAGTGATCGCGATTAGGATCGTTTCTCTCTCTCTCTCTCTCTCTCTTTTTGCTCGCTCGACTCGCGTGATTGCATTGGCCGTGAAACGAACCCATTGAATTACCCCTTGCGTGTCTCGATCGACTCGAGCAAAACGACTCGTGCGTAGATCATAGATCGTGGCTGTAAGAAAAGTAATCGGGTATCCGTTTTCCTTTGCCGCCAATTGAAATTTTACAACAAGATACAAAGAAAGAAACAAGGAGAAATTGTTATCCGACTTATTCAACTCGGCGTTCTCGGATTCACGAACTCTTCGTCTTCGTGTTTCACCTGTTCGTTGAAACTTTTCGATTCGATCCGGAGGAGAGAGGCGGATCGAAAGTCGCGTTCGACACGCGCGCGACATCGTTTCCGAATCGTCTGAATCGTCCGATGACATCGATGACCTTATTCGCAGCTGTGCAACCGAACCAGAGATCCCCCTTTTTTTCGCGCAGCTGTGCCTTCGTGCAATACCATCCCTTCCCACCCGGAGCTAATCGAGCACAGCTCTCTCTCTCTTTCTCTCTCTCTCTCCACGACTTTTATCGTCCCTCGCGCGTGATCCTTTCTCCATCGAATTCGCTCTGCGCTTTATTCGGGGGTGTATTAAATCGTCGTTAGAACGACGAGGATGAGTGGAGCGCGATGGATAGAATTCCGAGGAGTCGAGGATCTACCGATGAACCATTTCCATCTGTGTTTCGAATTTGTTCCCAAGCGGGGAGAAGGATACGCGAATGAAATTGGCGAGAAAATTTGAAACGAACGATCGTTGGAAACGGATCTTCTAACCGGAAATCGTGATGAAGTTGCCACCGGGCCAACTTCCATTCCTCCGAATTCCCATTATGCGCACGGGGGATCCCATAAATACGCGCGTCTTCGAAGACGAACGTTCTCGGAAGGATAAAATCTAATATATGCAAATCCTCGCTGCGGGTCCTCCCTGCGTTCGAGTTGGTTGTTGAAACAGTGGTTTCGCGGAATCGGTCCATAATTTAGAATCCCGGCGTCATCTACTTGCCCACGTTCGCTTCGCAACGAAAATTTCAACGATAATTAGGACAAAATTTCGATAATTGTCGGTATCGATCGCGACTCGGTCCTTTCTCGATTCGGCTCGAAAACGAAGGGCGCCCCGGTGAAATGTAGGAAGAAACGTTGGTTGTCGACGGTTGGACGACGACGAGTCAAATAAAAAGCAGACGCGCTCCTAACGAGTTGGTCAAACGCGGAAATTTCCCCGATCAAAACCGAGTCGCCAATTAAACCCTTCCACTCGCATCCTCCTGTTCAAAGGAATCGAGGCGGAGAGACAAAGAGGCAAGAGGAATTTGAGGGAGAGAAAAAGGAAAGGAAGGAAAAAAAGGAGAGGAAAGGAGAAGGCATTCCGTTTGTTTCGCTTATCTCGGACAAATTTGCTGTCTTGTAAACGACACCGTAGTAGGGTCATCTTGACAAACTGGGGTGCTCCTGGGAGGAGTCGGTTACGCGCGGGATACACGCGGCCCAACTTTCGTCCGTCCACATTACAAAGATCTTCTTTGTAATGGTGGACGAACGAGGCGAAACCAGCGACCTCTCCTCTCCTCCGCCGTTCGTTCTCCCCATCCTCTCCACCAGGATCTCTGACCCAAACCATCGTGGAACCCGACCAACTTTTCCTTTTTTCTTGGAAAACGGAGTGGAAAAGCAGAGCGAGGAAGCTGCTGGTTATTTATCGCGACGTCGTAGCAGAATTTATCGCCGATGATAGGTCTCGAGATTCCTCCCACCTCGAACCGAAATGTTCATTGCCCCCTTCTCTCTTTCTCAACGGGGCGGGGACACGCCGATTCTTCCGATCGAACTGTGGATCTTGCGGTAAATTCCTCCAAGATTGTTGCAAGATTAATGCCTTCGACCGGCTATAATCCTATCGTTTAATACACACACACACAGACGCACACAGCCATATTTGATCGATCCGTGAAATCTGATTCCTCGCGGAAAACTCCTCGAGGAAGAACGGTGTGTCCTTAATGAATCGGGGAAGGAAGGGGGGGAACGGGGATTCCCGTTGTTCTCGGAGAATTTCCGAGCGCGTGGAGTGAAAATCGTCCCGATAAATCAAGCCCCCTTTTCCTTCGCGCAGGAAGAATTCAATCGGCCATTTATTCCCCTACCCGTGGTAATTAATTATTAATTAGGATTACAGCCTCGACCCCGAAGTAGGGCTTGCCTCTCGACGACGACGTAACGACTTCCTTCTTCTCCCCTCTCGCAAGATAAACGAGTAAAAGCCTGCTGGAAGACTGCTAAGTAACTCCATGAATTTTCCGCCCTCCGCTCGGGGGTGTAGCTTCTAATCATCCCTATCTCCTGACCACACCCTCATCATCGTCGTCGTCGTCGTCGCAAGATTTGACCATCGTGAAGAAGGTCTTTTCTTCTCCCTTTCTCTCGTTCGAAAAGGAAAATAAATATCTCCTCTGCTCGGAGTATTCTCCCTCACCCCTTCCTCCCTCTCTCTCTCTCTTTCCCTCCCTTCAAACGACTTTAGCCCCCCATTCTTCGTGGCAAATGCGACGTTACGCATTTCGAGGGTTGGTGTCGAGGACGAGGCTTAACGAATCTCGAAACGCCTTCCGACACGTATGTCCGGCCGCGTGTCGCACGCGATCTTTTTTCTTCTTCTTCTTCTTTCCTTCTTTCTTAAATCGATTCCAACCCGTTTCTAATCTCGTTAAAAACCTTGTTAAAAAGATTTTATTGTTGCAAATGGATGGATGGATGGATCAATTATAAACGGAAGCGTTTATAAATCTATAAATTCGTTAGAGATGGACAATATAACAACATACACCACAACAACGTCTTTTGTCTCAAAATTGAACGTGGACGGTAGACGAGGAAGCTCGCGTGTAAAATTGAATCGGCGCGGAGGGTGGGCGCGGGAAGAAGAAAATGGCCGGCAGGAAACGAAGGGCGCGAGAGGAGGGAAGCGGAAGTAAATCGTGCAACCCCCGTGACGACGTCGCGCGATGACAAACGAGCGCGTCGACGTCATCGCGCGCAAGAAACGCCGGCGACATCTGATAACGACCTTAATCGCATTAAGGCCCGAGAAACCACCTCCCCTGCCAACGATCTCCCTCTCCCAAAACCCCGATCGTGGTGATCGTGTCGCTAATGTCCCGAGAAAAGTAACGCCGCGATTGCGGATAAATCGACCCCCCCCTCCTCCTTCTCGACAAACTCGCCTAAATATATTTCTTCGCTCTCTCCTCCGCTTCCAACCGCCGATACGAACGAACGCGCGTCGTGACAAATTTTTCCACCAAATCGATCATCCCTTCCTTTCGACCCTTTTCGTCTTTTTCTCTTCCCTCGTTTCGTTCCGTTTTGTTTAAAAACAAGGAAAAAAAAAAGGGAGAAGAAATTCGAAGGGAAGGGTGGATTTTTAAATATTTTATAAAAATAACTTTTCCCTTATATATATATATATACATATAGCATGTATAGTCAGTCAGTTTTCAAGATATTTGTCGAAATGGTTGTTAATACTACAATGAATTTTGCTTTAAGTACGCGTGTATAGAAACGTGTGCGTCATATGTAATCGCCAGTTATTATTAGATATGCATCACACTCGGTATTTATCGTTGTTATTTTGTTCATTGTAATTTCGATCGTCCAAGGATTTTAATAATTTATTTTCGCATTCCATGAATTCGAAGAATGGATAAACACGAAGGTGTGATAATTATCTCGAAATGGCTCGATTTTAATAATACAGTTGATATAGTGGCGATTGTTTTTTCTCTTCTTCTTTTTTTCCTTTTTTTTTTTTCTTCTCAACGACAACGAACGAACATCGACTTGGCGACTGGATCGAAATCCGAAACTCTTTGCAAAACTTTCGCGAAAAATCCCTCGAAACCAAGCCTTGTAACACGAGAGGAGGAAGAGCATACAGGATTCAACATGCGGGAGAAGATTGGAAAAATCGCGTGGTGGAACGGCGGGAGGAGAGGCGAACAACGGGCAATCCTCCCTTGCCAGGTACAATACGACGTTTCATTATTAAAACTGGTTGCTTGGAGGCGAGCGTGGTTCAAATTAAACCTGCAAATATTTGGATATTTTATTTTCGGACCGCGCGCGCGCGAGAGAGAGAGAGAATCGACAGGGGCGTTTTGTTACCTATTCGCTGGCCGGCGAGTTTAATTCGTTTCGTTATAAATACATCAGCAGCGGTCGGTGCTGGGAAATTACCTTTGCCGGCATAATGGCAAAAACACGAAAACGAGCGCGGAAATAACACGGGCGGGGCGGGGTGGGCCGATTGAATTTTGCGCCTGGCCACGGGTTGAATTATGAAAAATCGGTTCGATATTTCGAGTCTGCCGTGGCAAAATCGGCCCGACCACCGTTCGTTAAAATTCATGCGCGCAATTTGGACTGAATCGCGGCCCTGTTTGTTTCCTTGCCAGCATATTTACGGCTGATCCGGCCGGTTCCTGTTCGCAACGCGAAAACTACGCCTCTCTCTCTCTCTCTCTCTCCCTCTCGAAATGCATCGTTTCGCGAATTATCGTTCAATTAAGCCGAAAACCAGCGCCCGATCGAACGCGTTCGCTTCTCCGCCTCGCTAATGATTCAATTTGAATCGAGTGGAATTTTTTTTTTTCAACTAAACTCTCCTTCTCTCTTCCTTTCGCGTTTTTAATCAGAAAGAGACGTTCTTTTTTTTTTTTTTGCCTTCTTCCCACGATGAAAAAATTTCCGGCTTTTATATCGAGTTATATCAATATTAAAGAGAAGATAAGAAGAGAAAAGAATTTTCGTCATTATCGACGAAAACGTATCGTTGCAATGTACGCATGAAGATGAGGAAGAGTTTTGACGAGAAAGGAAGAGAACGAAAGAGAGGAACGCGTCTCCACGCTCGAGAATTCTTTGATTCGTGAAAACGGATCGCGTGTTAAACGAGCTATTATATTAAATAGCAGAAGTTTCAACTCCGTTTCATTTTCGTGTTTCGATGGCATGAATCTTCGATGCAAAATCTTTTTTGCATCCATCGATCTTGCGTTAAATCGGATCTTTAAATCTACGCGTGTTCGACGATTACGTAGGGCAAAAGGCGCGAGAACAAGAGGCGACAAAAGTCGCGGGCAAAAGTTGAGCTTGCTTTCGAAGAATCGATTCACGCCTAGTTAGCATAAAGTTCAACCGACCCGGCTTGACCTGACACACAAAGAGTTCCTTTACTCTTGTAATAATTATGCTCCTTTCACCTCCACCACTATTTAAATATAAAACGACGACCGAATAACAGTGAATCGCGCGGACACCGGCCTAGCCTACTACCTACTCTCTCTGCTCTCTCGTTGCTATCTGTGCTCGTGCGCTTCTCATAGCGCTTCTCACGCGCTACGACGACAACGATATCGGTACAAATAGATAGATTATTCGGTGGAAAAAGAAAAAAAGAAAAGGGAAGAAAAACGCGAGTGCGGTTTTGTGACAGTTCGTGCGAGTAGAACGAGTTAGGCGAGAAAAGGAAGGGGAAAGTCGAACGATTATCCAAAGGTATGCCGGTAGGTGGACGCGTCGTCGTACACGGAGCAGCGATTTGTACTTAATTAAGATTACGCGCTGATGAGAACACGCGCGGCACGCGAGCCAAGATATTCGAGGGAGATTAGAGAGGGCAACGCTTACGCCTTCGTTCGAACGCGTCCCCGTAAATTAACCCCTAATTCCGATTTCTTTCTTTCTTTTTTTTTTTTTTTTTTTTTTTTTTTTATCTGATTGCGTTACTCACCATGCCCGAACGGATTCCGAGTAACAGCCGGTTTCTGGATTTAACATTTTGCGCTCACTCTCGGCCCTGGAAACAGAGAAGAGAAAAATACCGGTTACGCTCAATTACAATTACACCCACTCGAGGGAGAAATGGATTAAAATTCATTAAAATTGGTTTTCCGACACATTGATCGAAATTAATCATCGTTGTCGAAGGGAATGGATACAACGCGGTGTTCGATGAAATATTTGAGTTTGGAAAAAAATAACGAGTATACCTGGAACACCGTGTATATATACGTATATACACACGGAATGCAGCTGGTGCACCGCGAGCGTTTATTTTTTTAATTTTATGCTTCTCGCGAAGGACGAGAATATAACGATCATTATCATTTTAAAAAGAAATTTCAAGCGAAACGAATTTCGCACGAATTTCGCGATGCAGCGGTATTATACTTTGGCGTCGAATTACCGAGATCCTCGTATCATCGAAGATTAAACGCTCCCTTCCTCGATATTAATTATTGCTGTCAAACATCTGTTCGTTATCGATTTTTCATCTTTCCTTCCAGAACGTAATCGTCGGGAAGAGGTCTCAACGCGGGAAGTTGTCGCGAAGAGACAGGAAAAAGAAAGGAAAAAGCGTATACGCATTTTTCGCATGCGAAAGCGCAGCAGCAGCAGCAACAACAACAACAACAACGGATCAACGCTTATCGGCGCGGACGAAACTCGGGTGGGGACATGGAACAGTGGAGGACAAAGACGATGGACGAGGCGAGACGCGCGGACGGCGCGTCGTCGAGCGGGACGACGTGTGTCGATAAATTTATTCGCATCGCGGTTGGTTTTAACGATAAAACGTGGCCACTGCTTTCGTCGGCCATTCACGGTGAACGATACATTATCCACGCGGGAAATTTATTCGAAGCGCCTCAACACCCGCCTCACCCTCTTCGATTCTTCTCCTTCTTCTTTTTCTCCCTACCCCTCCTCCTCCTCCTCTCCTTTTCTTCTCTCTCTTGTCCTCCCCCTCTTCCATCCCGTTCTATTTACCGAATACCGCGAGTTTTCACCGCGGAGTTTTATTGTCATCCGTGTATCGTCGATTAAACCGTGTGTCAGTCTCTCTCCCTCTCCCTCTCTCCCTCTCTCTCTCTCTCTCTCTCGCTACGAAACACGTTTCCGTGTTGCACCACAGCCACGAGAGGGACGAGATAAAAACGTCGACGGCTGTCCTCGCGACGAGTTCGAGAGGCGCGTACCGTGAAAATTTCACGGGGTAATTTTTCCACTCCGCTCAACTCTTCCTCGTTCTCTCTCTCTCTCGAACGAATGCCACGTCTTGGATAAAAAAATTGCACGGATCACTTAGGTTATTACACTTGTTGCTCGTCCACTGCCACTACTAACTTCCTTAATTCCGAGGGAGGGAGGTTGAATTATGTATAAAACGTTTCACTCTTTCCGAGCAACTGGTTCTCGTTGAAGGGACGTATAAATATTTTATTCGATCAAATTGGATCACGGGGGAAAATTGGCTTGCCACTCTCTCTCTCTCTCTTTCGAACGCGAAACCACCACCCCCGAAGAAGAGAAGATCCCGGGTAATCCTTTGATTCTTCAATCGGCCTCGGGCTATTGTTTGCGTGTTGTGACAGCGTGCATTATCGTCGCCCCGATTATGAGCGGTATTAAGGGTGACTCGTGAGAACCCCATCTGGCTGTGTGGAAAGGGGCGGTCATCGAGGGTGGAAATCACTGTGCGCGCTTTGCATTACACGCAATGCACGCAATTTGCATTCTATGTGACTATTATCGCGCAGTACTTTGCCTAACTCTTCGCCCTTCGTATCGTGTCGTACAATCCGCTCCAACAACATCTGTTCTTCTTTCTACGTCTTACGTTCATTTTCGTTTTAATTTCCTTTCTCTTCCTCCTTCTTTCTTGCTATCTCTTGCTATTTTTTCAAATCAAAGCGTCGATCGTTTGAAGATGGGAGGACGATACGTTAAAGAGATAATATAACGTTCTCTTCTTTCTCCAGTCGAGTTGTCCCCTTACCCTGACGTGTACATGTTATACAATTATCGCACGAGACTGTAAGTGGATTGGCTCGCGTATGGGAATGCGAATTCGACGCGGTACCACGCGGTAGTAATTCCGAGGGGTCGGCAGGAATGCGATTTTTGAGGGTGAACCGCCCCCTCAACGTATGCGTGGCTTGCGCGTGACGCTCGAACCCGCCGATTCTTTGCTTGGCTTTTTCGCCTTTATTATTCCACTCATCGAAACACTCGCTCCCCTCCCACGAAATTATTCACCGTGAAAAATCGCGAACCGCAATAACCGCGATACTTTCTCCAAAAAAAAAAAAAAAAAGAAAAAAATATCGCACCATCATCCTTCGCTGCGACTGCTTCTAGGATTCAAAGATTCATAAGGATCCCTTTTTTTTTTTTACCAATCCCAAATTCCTGTTCCCTACGATTCGAAGAATCGCGGTTGCTGAACACGGTGGACGGACATTCCTTTTGTCAAAAGACGCGGAAAGACCGAGGGTATCCCCTCGCCTCTCCGTTTCTGTTGCATAATTTGCCCCGTCGCATTGTCGAATTTCATCCCGCGAGGGCCGAAGGAGAAACGGTAACGAAAAGGAATCGCTGATGCGTCGGCGATGCGCTCCGTTCTCGGAACACGCCATCGTGGAACGTGACGAGCGGCTCTTAATTCACGTAACCGGAGAACGGATCGCCCCGCTCCGATAGGAACATGGAGTTTACACGGGCGGATCGGATCGCGTTTCAATTCGTCGACAGGTTATACGAATAATGCTCGCGAGCCGGCCGCGCGAAACTGTTCCTTTCAATTATGCAGCGAGCTTATGTGGCCGAATAAAAAGGCGAGTAAAAATTTCCACCACCACCTCGATTGTGCGCCCGCTTTTTTTAATCAAAAATCGATTCGAGCCGCTTTCATCGGCGGGGAAAGTAATTAGACGATGCGTGATTAAAAGGACGGAGGGAGAGAGAGAGAGAGAGAGAGAGAGAGAGAGAGAGAGAGAGAGAGATTGGGAGAACGAAATTTGCTCGATCCTTTTGATCTTTCGATGGAAATTGCGAATCGATTAAAAAAAAAAAAAAAAGAGGAGAAAATTTTTGATCGCATCCACCGAAGTTTTGGAAGGAAAAATTTTCTCCTTTCTCGAAGATTTCGTGTTATATTCCCTTCCCGTTTAATAAATTCTAACCTATGGCTATTTGTCAAGTCTGTCGATGGTTAATGACTAGCCGTCAGCAGGAGGGTGTTCGTCTCTCCTCTTCTCCTCCTCCTCCTGTCTTGGAGGGTCGTCGTCTCGTGAGAGACGAGCAGGTGAGGGAAGGGGAGGAAGGGTCGAAGCGAGACGACGGAGCGAAAATTTCAGAGGCTTGGTACGCCGGTTGGTACCTTTCGTTCTCCAACCATTTGTCAAGGTGACAAGGCAATCTCACCCCTCCGCGCTATCACCCCCTCCACGAAACGCGAATTCGTTCGCCAGTTACGTCGATGTCATCGATCAAAGTTATTCGAAGATTGGATGTCCGCCCTGTTATTGCGACGAAAATACCGTTTTTCTTTTTTTCTTTTTTTTCTTTCCTCCTTCCATCGGCCGAATTTTTCGACAGTTTTATATATACGCGTGTGCGCGCGCGTTCGAAGAGAGAAAGAAGAAAATTAAATTCGGACGAAGAGGTTGAGGAGGAGTGGCGTCTACCCGCGAGGGGTTTTCAGAGAGATTGTAGGAAAGAAGGTTCGAGGACCGATCTACCGGCAATCCGGCTAAAAGTCGTCGAGTTGAAATATCGCGTTCCTCGCGACGTAATCGTTACACTCAGCAAGAGTGGTTGCTTCATCCAGCTAAACGGCAAACGCCTCTACTTCCATTAACCCATCCCGGGGGATAGAGATAAAGAATAAAAACGAAGGGAAACGCGAAAGGAAAAACGGTAGGAAGGAAATTCTTCTTGTTGGCAGAATTCATTTTTTCCTTTTGAAACGATTCTTTCGGAATTAAAGGAAACGAGAAAGGGAAAGGGAAAGAGTTCGAAGCTCGCAACGCGATACGCGTTTTCCTTTCGACGGATGGAAGGAACCGCATACCACCGCACACCTCTCGATTTTCCACGGGTATATTTTTTTCTTTTCTTTTTTTTTTTTTTCAACAGGAAAGAGAGTCGAATCGATCCATGTTAATAATCGTGGTCGAGTGGTACGCAAGTACCGTGTCCCCAGTCGGATAATCACTGTACTTAAGGGGAGTGCTCGCTCCACCCGTGACCGGGTTCCCACAACCTCGCCGTCATTAAACGGCCGGGCGAATCACGTCGCTCCGCCATGTGATCAACCGTTTTGGCAGGTGGTGTTGTGTCCGTGTCCGTTTTCCCATAAAACGGCCGACCATCCCCTCCCCCCCTGCCCCCCCCCCGTGCGCGCATCGATTACTTCCTATTCACGATTCCTATCCGCGATTAATGGCGAAACTTACCACGAGTCGTCGATATTTTTTTTACTCTTTTTTTTTCTCCCCCCTCCCCCCTCCTTTTCCCCCCTTTTTTCCCCTTTTTTTTCTTTTTTTTTTTTCAACGGAACCAGAGAGATATGTGAGCAGAGTTATCGTATCGATTTTAATCACGTATGGGGAGTAATTAAGTACACCGGAATCGGGGCAGCCCCGATATATGTAAAAGTGGAAGTGGAAACGAAGCGACCTCGTGTCGTTCCGCATCGAGGAGTCGAGGAGGAGGGAGGGGAAGCACGACTTCCTTCGATGCTCGACTCGCGACCACGTCGGCCTCGTGTAACAAATCGACCTTTTAATCACGAGTGCCTCCTAGCCTCATTTCGACTCCGAGGAGAAGCAACCCTCCCTCCCTCTTGTTTAGCCGAGCTAATGCGGCCGGCCGATTTCATGGGTTCGACGGGTTTTGTCCGTTGCGTGGTTCGCGCATCCAAAACGTACATCCCTTCGATCGATGTTCAGAATCTTAGTTTTCTCGACGAATTCTTCGTCGTTCTCTACGAGTTGTTCGTCGTTCTAAAAGAAAGAAAGAAAAAAAGGGAAAGAGGGAAGAAAAGGATGCTCGAAATTGGAGGAAAGCAGCGTCGACGAAAATTTAGGAAGGAAGTTTGTTGGTGTGACGCGCGTCCGGGAAATTGAGAAGATCGAGTAATCGATTCGAGCGAGGATGAATTATAACAGGAAGAAGGAAAACGAATCCGAAGGGGCGTGGATCGATCGAGGGGGGGATATGGAAAGAGAGAGCGGGACGAACGGAGGATCCACGGATCCATGGATCCGAAACGTGACGGCGCCCGCTCGGCTGAGCGTGTATCCCACCTGAAAACCGGAAACCGGGGTTCCCCTGCGTAGACAGAGAGCGAGAGAGAAGGCAAGCCTACCGGAACACCGGAACCGGAAGGGTGCGGAACCTAGGCGACCGACGACGTGCACGGACAGTACCGGCTCGCACTGATTACCCGCTGATGAAACGTACCGGCTCGTTGACTTCGGCCAGGGTCGCCATTACGCTAGATACGGCCCTGAGATTCCTCCTCGAACGACCAGGTTGGTAAAAAAAAAAAAAAAAAAAAGAAAATCCCTAACTGACTTGCGCGTAGGAGAAAGAGAAAAGAGAAGGGAAAGAAGAAAGATAAAGAAAGACGAGGAAGGGAGATTATCGGAATTATAGAAACGATTCGATGGATCCTCTGATCGATGGATCGTTCAAGGATATTATATTATATTAATTTCGAACATTCGATTCAATTATTATAGTACGTGGAAATAATTTTGAACAACGATTTCATTTATCCCGATACGTCGTATGCCTCGGTCTCTCGGATCCGGCCACGCTTTTTTTATTGCTTCACGGTTCACAACTGTGACAATGGGACGCGCGTGTGTTGTTTTTTTTTTTTTTTTTTTTTTTTTTTAGGCTCGGCCGATGGGAAAAAGCGATCGCGGCCGGAAGTGGAAGTGGAAGTGGAAGTGGAAATTGAGGCAATGAGAGCGTTGCCCGGCGAAGCTCTTATCGAGATATCGCCGGTTTCTCGTTTCCGCAATTTCCTATCTGCCGGCTGGTTTCGCACGGCCCCCAATAAAAATATACTTGGAGTTTCGACGAGATCCCCCGTTTCCCCCCGCATCGATCGATCCCAATATTTCAATCGTTGTTATCTGTTACCGTTCCACGGTAACCGCGGAACATCGTTTAAAAATTCGTTTTGCCTTTCCTCCTCCCCCTCCCCCTCCTAGTCTAGTTTCTTCGTCCTCGGCTCGTTATTATCTTAAGCCTCGAACCGATAAGATTTTACCGTCTGGTTTTTCACGGTCGTTGAATGACTCGCGATTGAATTAGCGCGATTATTAATCTCTCATTAATCTCCTCATCATAATTGTATTTCGCGTACGGTTAAGCGAATTAACTAGTTCCGCAGAGAGAAAGAGAGAAAGAGAGAGGATAATTCCTCGTTTACACGTTGATCGAGAGGCGAGAAATCGAATTCAAAATTCGTTATCTCTAGAAATCTCGGAAATTTTTTTCTCGATAATCTCCAACATTTTTATCGTTATTATTCCTCCTCCTCCCCGAACTCGAGCGTTGAACTCGAAAAATTCGATCTCGGGAAATCCGTTTGAGAGGAGGGGAAAAGGTTTCGACGCAAAATTCGTCGTCCCTTCGTCGACGATCGGGGGTCCTCGCGTCTTGCCAACAGCCGCGGAGGGGGTGAGAGAGGAGGGGGAGGGAGGGAAGAGAAGAGAAGAGAAGAGAAGAGAAGAGAAATTCACCCTTGCGGCAACATTGCGAGAGAGCACACCTGGCCGGAGCTGCAGCTGCAGCCACAGCCCCCCCGTCACCGACATGGGGGGATGAAAAAGGGGAGGGAAAAACGAGCGCACCGGAGGGTCGTTGCGGGGCATCACGGGTTCCACTGGCCCGTTCGAAGGGGGAGGTCGGTCTGGATGCTGAGATTTCAGTTACGCGTTTGCTAGCCAACGATTTCCAGCCTCCGCAACGAGCAAGTAAAAATGAATTGAAGCGATATTGTTTCTTCTTTTTCGATTCTTTTCCTCTAATTCTCTTCTCGTTTTCGTTTGATGTTTTCGACAGCAAGCGTTATCCCGCGTGTTTCGAATTCGTCGAATTCGTTCCACAATTCTTTGATCGTTTCGATCTCGTTTTTTCGAGATTAGAAGATTATCTTTCGAAAACATGTACGATTCTAGAAGGAGAAACCGTAAGAAATATCGGTTATTTGTTATCAAGTTATAAATAATAAGAAGCGAGCAGCGTACGACGTACGGCGTTCTCGTTCCATTTCTATTTCGCTTTGTTTCAACTTGTAGAATCGAAAAATTTCAAAGAATAAATAAATAAGAAATTCCAAATTCGTATGTTTGGATTCTTAGATATTGGATTAAAATTTTTTCCCACGCGCACGCGTTTCGCCTGAAGCGAAGCGTTTGTATCGCGACGTAACGAAAATTTATCTCGCGCGTATATATTTATGCTGTTTCCATACGAGACGAGGCATTCGAATCTCATTGCATTGGAATCGATTCTACTTAATCAAATCTCTCTTAATTGATTCGAAAGTCTTCTCTCTCTCTTCTCTCTCTCTCTCTCTTCACGCAAGAATCACCAGTGCAGGTGAATTTATTCAAATGCCGATCAATTGAGAAGGATGACACTCATCGACACGGCGGTTCCACTCACTTCTGCCTCTCTTTTTTCCCTCCTTTGTCATCCGCGTTACGATCCTTTTGTAAGCCCGCCTCAGAAGGGGCGGCCGGAACAATGACCCTGATGGCACGATTCGAGAATTTGTTTATAAATGACGGAGCGCGTCGTCTTTCGAGGATATCTGCTGATGAAATCCGTCCGCGAGACAAGTTTTCTCGTGCAGAAAATCGAATTCGTACGAATTTTCCATAAGTAAAGGAAACAAAGATCGAATTCATGCGTGAAATTTCGAAATAAATAAAACGAAATAATTGGAAAACAAGGAAAAATGCACACGATGCATCTTTCGATCTAATATCTGTCGACGAAATCCATCCGCAAGAGGAGAAGTGCTGCGCTAAAAATCGAATTCGCACGAATTTTCGATAAATAAAATAAACAATTGTAGAACGGGGAAGAGAGAAAATTCAAGTTGATTGTGCATACGATGCACTGCATCTTTCGATAATATCTGTCGACGAAATCCATCCGCAAGAGGAGAAGTGGTGCGCTAAAAATCGAATTCATAAACACGTGATATGATGAATTTTCGATAAATAAAAAGAAATAATTGTAGAACAGCGAGAAATGCATACGATGCATCTTTCGAGAATATCTGTCGACGAAATCCATCCGCAGGAGGAGAAAAACTGCATGAAAAATCGAATTCGTACGAATTTTCGATAAGTAAAAAGAAAAAAAAAAACAATACAAAACGACTAAAAAAAAAATCCAAATCGTGCACCGAACGCGTACATAAAAAAGTAAAGTCGCATACGGATTTTTTTTCACCTTTTTACATTTATTATTAGAGAAAAATTGATCACGCGACCGTCGTCAAGAGGAAAATGACGAGCGAATAAGTGTCGAAATGTAGCGGCACACAATATTTACATACGTGGCACACGTAATACTTATATTCGAAGCGAACGAAAGATTATTCGTTAAGCGGCACGCGCGAGGACGCGGGTTTGTTTTCATTAACACGGCAAAAGTTCGGCGTACGTCGTTCGAGTCGCACGTGCCGCATATTCGTAACGCGAAATATTTCGTCGTACGTATTATATCGTGTCGCGGATATCGGCTCGCGGATACTCGTGGGTGGTTGAAAACGATTATAAAAAATCATCGAGACGACCGCGATTCGATTAGAAAAAAATAAACGAAGGAAGAGAGAGCGGGTGGAGCGCGAATAAATATAATTGTTTACGAGTAAACAATCACGTAGATTCGAGATATTTTATATCTTATCGAGAAAAAAAGTTTCTACATAGTTTCTCCCCGATAAGAGGCGGAAAATTCCAATATTACGACGCTTATTTTATTACGCCACGTAATATCGCTACGTGGAAATAAATCGCTGTGGAGCTCGGTATATACCATTTGGCTACAATTATTGTCATCGAGGGGGAGGGGGGTGAGAGAGAGTAGGGCGAAACGCGGGGTAGGGTTGGTGAAAAATGTTTGGCGGCCGGTCGAGGTCTCGGCATTACAATACAGAGACAAAGGAGGAGCAATTACAAAAGAAGAAGCGTGTCCGCCTCGAGGAAGAAGATCCGGAAGCCTAAGTTTATTTACATTACAGTGGCACGGCCGGTCTCTCGCTCCTTTTGTCGGCCTCGGCGTAATGCATATTAATAGGAAATAATCCCCCTTGGAAAATGGGGAGGAGGGGGGGAAGGGGGGAGGTTGCGGGTGGCCACGTAACGAAGCACTCGTAGAAAAGCCACGTAGAAGAGAACTGTTCTTGCCAGATACAACTCTGTCATCTCTCGCGCGTCACGTGGAAATTTCCCCACGAAATATCCACCACCCTTCGCGATAAATATTCATAGCGACTGAATTTTCTTTTTTTTTTTCTTTTTTTATCTCGATCCCTTCTTCTAAACAAATCCTTTCCCGCTTTCCCGAAAATATAACACACGATATAAATGTACAAGATATACGAGGTTGATTTTTCGACTTCGAACTCGTCGTCGATACGGTGATGATTCGAGACGGTTGTATCGTTCCATCCGTTTGAATTGTTTTCTTCAATTTTCCCCAGGGACGAAGGGGAAAAAAAAGGAAGAATTTGAATAAAAAGAAGAAATTAGGTCGGGCAAAAAGACAGAGACAGTACAACGGGACCGGTGAATGAAAGGAGCCTGGTAAATCCTGCAAGCATGAACGGTGAAATCGCTGAGCCAGCTACACCTCTTCGCAACTACAACCTTCGAGCCAGAGAAGAAATCCTACTTCCCAGAATTTCAGCCAGAGAAGCAACTTTCCTTTCTCTCTCTCTCTCTCTCTCTCTCTCTCTCTCTCTCTCTCTCTCTCTCTCTCTCTCTCTCCCTCCACGGCCAGGATTATCTTCCCACGGGACTTTGGACCGAGAACAATTACCAGCCTCTCGAAAATCCATCGCGGAAGAAAGAGTTGGAAACGAAAGAAAGCGTAGTAGATACTCTCTCCTCGCTCGATGCGACGCGACGACTCGTTTAAACTTTAAACCAAGCACACATCCCGTTTTCGAAACGAGACGAAGTTGAATCGCGAGAAGATAGCTAATCGCGCGAGAGGGAACGAGCGAAGAAGAAGAAGAAGAAGAAGAAGAAGAAGAAGAAAGCAGAGTTTGCCATAGTCGCGCGATCGTCAACCGAGGAATCGCCACGCAGCTTCGACTCGGCTTCGACCGACTGCAACTACGAAACAGCACTGTTCAAATATTAACACGGGAAACAGAGGAGATTCTCAGACCTTGCTTGGTTTCGTAACACCGGTAGCCGAGTTTACCCGGGGGTTATCCGTGTTTGCCGACACCTCGCCGTGTACGTGCAACTCAGGGCCCACGCCCACGCAGGCCTCGTGCTGCGTTACACTACGCGAAGCGATCCGATACTTAACGCCTCGATGGTAATCTCGGGGGAGCCGCGCGCAACTTTGTCCCGTTTTTCACATTCAAATCCGATCTCAATTCAAAAATTCCAATTTGAATTCGAACAATTTGAATCCGATTTGACTTTAAAAATTTAACCTCGGGGCTTTTTAGAAAGAAAGAATTCTACTTCGAGCTTCGTCGTTCTTTCTTTCGAAAAAAAAAAGAAGAAGAAGAAGAAGAAGAAAAAAAAGAAATCGAAATCGTAAAAGGCAAAATTCGAAACGGCGTCGACGGTTGCAGGATGGAGTAGCGTGGAGGTCAGTCAGGTACCCCGTTGGAAAAAAAAAAAAAAAATCACCGATCCACCGACGCGTACCGAACAAGGATCGGCAGACAGTTGGGCGCCCGAGCCTCGGAAGGTCCTACGTGAGGACCTCAGGTAGGAGGCCTCCTGTCCCTACCTTGGTCCCCTCCTTTCGAGGGGGAAGCGAGGGGAGGTCTCTATCCTCGTGAACACCCTGATCCCTTCCTCCCCTTGGCCTCTCCTCGGCGAACGAGCGCACCTGGTCGCATACCCTGATCCTGGTCAGGGTTGGTTGCAAGGATGGACTCGGACTCGATTCTCTTGTTGTGATTTTCCGCTCTCGATCCTACTTTTTTTCTTACGAAACGTTGCGCAACCGTTCAAGATTAATTATCCGTTGCACGGATACAGACTTCGACAATCCAAACGTTCGACTTATCCGAATAATTTCTTTCCCCCCTCCGAAAAAATTAGGGACAAGTTTTTCCCTGCTCTTTTCTTCTCTTTTTCCAAAAAAAAAAAAAAAAAAAAAAAACGGTGTAGAATTTCATTTATCCCGCGCGCGATTCTTCACTTCGAGAGAAGTTATCTTCTGCAACTTGGAGAAGGGAGGGAGGTTTCACGAATGTTCAGATCCTCCTCTCAGGTCGAGTTCATTCGAGCGACGAGGCTGAGGTTGACGCCTCGTCGGCACGATGCTTGTACCTGGTAACCTGAAATTGGTAATCATACACCGGGACAAACCTCGAGAGCGGGTGGCGAGAGACTCGAGATACAGGGGCGGCGGCCGGTAAGAAAGAGAAAGGGGGAGGACTGGTGGTTTCTCGTTACAGAGCTTCCTGTATGAAAATCACGGGAATACCGGCAGGTTCTCTCTCCTTCGGGAGGAAGTGGGAGGCATCGTGTCTCGGGCACAATGATCTCAGATTCGAATCAAATCTAGGCTGCCCCCCTCCTTTCCTCGTCTCTTCCGGAACGAGTCTGTTCGAATCGATAAACCTGGTAATCGATTTTTGGAGCCGGTTTGCTCCTCGAAAGAAAGAAAGAAAGAAAGAAAGAAAAAAGAGGAAGAAAAATACTTGTTGCTCGGCGCAAGAAATCATTCTCGTCAATTCGGTTGGGACGATAATTCGGGCCGGACGTATCTCTCGACGATCTTTCCGCGCCGATTTTGCAAATTTAATTGAGCGCGGAGTGGGGTGGCGCGTCGGTAACGATAATCGAATTAATTGAGGAACCGATGAACCGTGGCGGAGACGTGGAATTGGAGCCGAGCGTGTGGCCGGTGGAAAGGAAACTTTGTTTCGATTCAGGAGCCACGGGGGTCCGGCGGGTCGAGCCTGAAACTCGTCTACAGGTCGTCTACGGCGAACAATTACTTTCCACTTGTCATGCTAATCGCACGTACGTGAGCACCCAGGGAATTCCACTTTGTGCGTGACGGCCTCTTTTTCATCCCGCCGATATCGCTCGGCCACCACCGCCTGGCCACGGCTTCTTTTTATAACCCTTCCAGAACCCCGTACTCGAGAAAATTTTCGACAATTCGACAAACGATTTCGACAGAATTCTATTCCCGGGATTCGAGGATAAATTCTCGTCGTTTCGAAAAAGAAAAACGGACGTCGAATAAAAATTCTTTCGAAAGAAGACGAAACATCTCTTCGAATTCGATCTTCTCGAGAGGATCGACGACGTTAAAATTCGAATCGCGATTCTTCTCTCTCTCTCTCTCTCTCTCTCTCTCTCTCGATGAAAAAGAAAAAGTCCCAAGAAATCTCGAGAACGTAATGGATAGGAATAAACGAAAGGGGGTAATCATCTCTTCGAGTTAGCAACGAGAACTTCCTCCGGCGCGGTGTGTTGTTTCGAAGGAAAAGGCCGATCATTCGTGTAACCAGCGTGGCTCGGAATGAAAAACAGGCGTGTTGCGCATACACACGGTCGTGCTCGTTCCCGTGGTGTTGGTGTCCCTTGAACGGCCGGCTATCTTGATAGCCATGCAAATGGCCCGGTGTCAGATCCTATCGTGGAGCCGCATAATCAAAAGCGGAGGCACGCAAGCGCGCGCGAACCCATCTGCCCCCCACTTTCCCGCCCGATCCCTCTCTCTCTCTCTCTCTCTTTCATTCCTCTGCCTGCCTATACCCTACCTACCCAGTCCCTCTCTCGGTCTTTTTCGATTAGAAGAGATCGAAAAGCTCCAACCTCCGTCACAGTCCTCCGCCTACTGAATTAAAGCGTAGTCGCGGACGGACCTGGCCTCGCCCAGAATCACGCAACTGGCGCATGCGCACGATCGCGGGGACACAGGATTTCCTGCTGTACGGATCCGTCGAACGAGGATCTATATCTCGGTCGAAAAAATAAAAAAAAAAAACAAAATCGTCGAGGAGGACCGAATTTCCCGACAAATATTTACAACCTTTCGAGATATTTTCGATCGAGGAAAGAATTGGAACGATCGGGATTAGTTTCGACGGGGAGAGAAGAAACGGAAAAGGGGAGTTGAAACAAAGTCGAAACAATAATAACCCGATTCCGATTACGAATCTTTGTACGCGCGCAAAATGATTACGCGAGCGCGCGTGATCAAATCTCGGTCTTTATCTCGGTTAAGAAAACGTTTCAAACGATCGAGGAAATCTCGAGGTTTGGAGGGATTCGAGGAAACCGCGTCGGTGGAAGCGAGGGAAATACAAGAAATTCGAAGCGTGGCCTCGAAAGAAGAGACGCAAAGAGTTCGAGTGTAAGTTTGTTTCGTCGAAAAAAACCGCGTTGTTCGGCGAGAAATCTCGGTCTCGAAATCGAGAACAGAATAGAGAAATCGAAAGAGGAGCGAAACAAGAGCATCTTCTGTCGAGTTGTCGGGGGATGGATGATTTTCCGCGTCTCCTCCAAGTGTCTCTTCCATCTACGTTTTCCACGATCTCTCCTTTTTCTTCTCTCGATTTCGTTCGACCAACGGTCCATAGAGACGAATTCTCGATATATATCAAATGGCGGTACGAAAGAACGGCGGGTAAGAAATATCGAGCTGGAGAAAGAGTTTGTCGAGTTCGAAGCAGGGCGCGAAACACGGTTTTTTTGGATTGGCGGCGACGAGCGAATATTTCGATGGCAGGAGCAGTAGTTCTCTCTCGAGAACGATTCGAACGAAACATTTGGAATAAATAAATTTCAACTGGATAATTCGATCAAGAGATTGGAGGGGATACGGAGATAGATATATATATATCGTATATAAAACTGCGACGAAGACGAAAGGGTGCATCGATGCGTAAAGGGATGTGGGCGGTGCAGGAGATAAAACGCGGGAGGGAGGGAGAGATACGTCTCGCGATGGAGTTGTAATTTCCAGGCTGTCACGGCCACCTCCCGCGCCACGAGGCCTGTCGGGAGATCCGTTCGAGGAAGTCCAATTCCTCGGATTCCTTCGGTTAATGCCGCCTCGGTCCATCCCTCGTTCACCTCGTTTCCCATTGCTCCGTGGAAAATCCGATAAGAGCCCGAGACAGGTATCTCCCCCCCGTCTGGGAGAGAGAAGGAGGAGGAGGCGGGCGATCGAGTTTGTCGCGAGAGCGAGTTACCACTACCGCTGTTTCTCGGTAAAGGGAGATTTTTTGAAGAACAAGTTTCACCAAGTTTTTACGATTGCGATTCCCGTGGCAGGCACGAAGGGGAAGTACGAACGATCCGCTCGCGAAGAGTGTGTGCCTTGCACCAGGACACGCCAATTACGGGCGCGATTTAAGGTTCATTACGCGAGACGGCAAGGGCGAGGCGGGGAAACGGTGAAAAAAAAGGTTAAGAGGCCGGGTACGAGGGATTTTTTAAGGTAAAAGCTCTCGTCGGTACGATTCGAAACTTCCCCCTCGTAGAGGCGAATAAACGTCCCACAAATCGCGTTTCTCGCAACACGGGGAATAATCCCGTCGCCGCGCTTGGAAGAAATCCAGTGGAACGGCTCGCGCGCGCTTCGTTTCTTGGAAGTTTTGTCCTCGCGACGGTGTGTCGGAAAGGTTTACGGAAAGCCTCCCACGTGAAAATTACGTGACGGGTCCCCGCGAGGGGGATCCGATTTCCCTGTAATCAACGACTCCCGTTTCCTGTACGATGCCACGTGCCCGTTTTCGTGTAATTCCCTCCCCTCCGGGTCTCGCCTACGTGCCCGACCATCGATGCTCACGATCGTTTAATTAATGCGCCGCGCCACGTGGCACGCTTTGCCTTTCGTCTCACGTCATCATCGATACCTTCCTCCCGATAATTCGAAATCAGGGGGGAGAAATGCCGACCACGCGCACTTCTACTTCGCTCGTTCTCGGTGAAACGAGGAGGGAGATTCTCTCGTTTGCTATGCACGGTGAATAAATGGTCGCGTGATTCCGAGGAGGATTCGAGCGCCGCTAAATATAAAGCCGTCGAGCGTGTCGACTGTGTATACAACGCAACGCCGACAAAGTAGTCTCTCACGGACGGTCCGTCGGAATTTCAATTTAGCCAATCGAATCTCTACGATATTGGAAATATCGACCAACGAATCGCGTAATCGCGATTAATCTCGGATAAATTGAATCGAACTTCGCGTTTCGAAGCAACAAGGAATCGGGGGGAGGGGGGAGGTACAAAGGGAAAACGAAAAACGAATCAATTATCAGGAAGGGAGAGAGAAGGAAGGAAGAGAGAGAGAGAGAGAGAGAAGTCGAGTTTCGCGGTTCCGAATTTACTGAGAGTTCGAGTCTCTTGCGCTCGCACAAGACGCGGGGAAAGACGCCCACGCTCGTGCACCCCCGCCCCCCTTCCTCCCTCTCCATCCACGGGCCGTGCGTCAAAACCGGCGGAGTTTCTTGCCGTAACTAACTACTCGTGAATTTATCGAGGCACCGAGACTCTCGAGTTTCTCTCGCCTGCCGCCTCTCACCTCATCCCCGGCCCCTCCTCCTCCTCCTCCTCCTTTCCTCGATCGTACGAGCGCGGCAACGAGCGAAGGTAACCGTAGGAAAGTTTCCAACAGTTTCTCCCGTGGTAGCGGCAACTCTTGGAGGGTTGCGGGGGAGGAGAAGAGGCGCAAGGCTCTGCCTGCCTGCCTGCCTGGCCGAGGGAGACCAACTTGTGTGCAGTTTATGAATTTATAGCGGCGAAAAGGTAGGAAACGGCGCGCGCTCCAGTTTATTCCGCCCTCACCTCCCAAGAAGATTTTACCTCCCATTCAAATCCCTCCTTCTTCTCGTCCAAACTTCTCGTCCCGACCTCTCGTCCCGTTCCCGGGCAAATAGTCGGCCGAGCGCATTGACGAGGCGCGATTGCGAGAATCCCGCGGACCGAGCGGGATCGTCGAGGATCGCGAAAGACGGAGAGATTTCGAAAATCGAGGAATCGAAGGGATAGAGATTTTGAAATTTTGAAAGCAGATCCATCTCGGAGAGAAGATTTCGGTGGAGGAGGAACGGCTTCTCTCTTCCTCGTTCCTTTTCTCTCTCTCCCTCTCTCTCTCTCTCGTCGAGGAAAGCGTTTCGAAAAACGATTAAACGCGATACGCGTGACCACGAAACCTTAAACCTCGGTGACCGCGTTCTTCCCACTCCGCACGTCTCGTAATTGCATCGTTCGAAAACGTTCCACCCGGAGCGTTCTAGGCGAGGCACGGAAACCGATGTAACTGCATACGCAGTGTCGTGTGTACGTATATATACACCGTTTCGTACACCTGTTCCGTTTCCTGCGAAAACACGACGACGAGTTCCAGTTACACAATGGACGAGCATCGCACGAGCGTGCAATGCACACCACCACGAGTTGCTCTCGCGCCACTTATGCCCGACCCGATAGCGGTTGGTGGCGCTTACGCAGCTGCGAACAGGTGAACCCGTTGAAAAAGGAAAGAAAACCCGCGTCTCGTCCTCCACTTTGTCGCGCCCAACAATTCCGGAAACAATTTTCTTTTCCCACCTTTTTCTTCCTAACTCGAAGTAGATGTTCGACAGAGAGAGAGAGAGAGAGAGAGAGAGAGAGAGAGAGAGGCGCATCGAAATTGGAAACGATCGTTCGCCGCGATCGAAGAAGTTTGCAGCACCGTTTGAAAGAAGGAAAGAAAGAGAGAAAGAAAAAATTTCCGTCACGAGTCTGGACGCGGCGAGAGAAGAGGGATCGAGAGGGAGCCGCGCCAGCAACGCATGACGCCGGTGGTGTCGGTGTTTCGCAGATTCAGATTCGGTCACGCTGCTCGCGCGACACGCACCCACCGTGTCTCCGCTCCGACACACGCGCGGATTTACACGTGCGTGGGCGCGTCGCCTCTCCTAGGATCGCCGTCGTCGTCGTCGTCATCGATACCTTCTCCCCGCTTCCTTTCGCTCCGGTTTCCGTAAAATCGCGGATGCACGCGGCAATCGATATCCTACGTGAACTACGGCCCCTACGTAATTTTATCCCGGAGCCGGCGCGTTCCCACGACGCGAAAAATTGCACGAAAAAACGGGACGGGATCTCTCGAAATTGCGAGAAATTTCGCGTGAAAGAGGAGAGGAAATTGGGGGAATTTGCGTTTGTTCGTAGATGCGCAAGTCGTAGGAAGGGCGAAAGGCCATCGTGGACGACGAGGCCACGATATTTGGTCAATAATGTCAATAACCTCGCGCACGACACTCGAGACACTCGACACTTTGCGTTCACGCGCGCGCCAGAGAACACGCCAGGTTTTGTTGGCCGAACATGTGCATCGTGACTGGGCAGTTAACACCTCGAAGGAGCCTCTCCTGAGTCATCGATGAACCGTGGAATCGATCTTTCTACGAAGCCGAACTTGCCGGCTGAAATATTCCGAGGGTTTGATGCCCTCGACCGTGAATCCAAGTTAGCCACCGCCGCCGCCGCCGCCGCCGTCGCCGCCTTCGTAACTCGTCCATGAAAATCCTGACGATATCCCTAAGATTTCGTTCGAACGAAATATTTGTCCAAAGGGAAGGGAATGCGAGAAAATCTTTCAATCTTTACTTATTGTTCGTTGTCGAGATGAGGAAACGTCGCGTCATTCGAATTACGACGACGACGGCGAATTTGTCGGTCGGTTAGAGAAAAGGGTCAGAAAACTAGCGTCTCGTGGTACTGGTGCCAGCTCGTAATCGAGGAAGCGAGAACCTTGTCCGGTGAAACTCGAAACTGTTCGTAACGTCTCTGATGTCGGCTAACTCGCCTTTCCTAACACTCTCCCCCTCGCTTTACGCGAGTAGTCTGTCTTATCTTCCTTGCCTCGTGACCGACATTCAATTCCAGCTACAGATTATCGCGCAGAGATTGTTGTTGCGTTCTTTCTCTTCCTTTCCATTAAAAAATCGAACGCGGAGAGAGGAAGGAAGTGGAAAAAGGAAGAAAAAAAATCGAACAAGTTTCTCGCGAATCGTATCGATCGTAAAGAGTCGCGGAGCATAGAGAGAGAGAGAGAGGGAGCTCAGGCGCGCGGGAATAATCCAAAAATTCATCCTTCGTCCTGGAAACTACGAGCTGGAAATCTTAGACGTCGAGTAATGGACGAAGTCCCATTAGTCCCTACTATACTTGGCCAAGAACCTTGCCGATATCGAGTTGCAGGAATATTACGTGACTACGTCGTCGCGTCCCGTTTAACGTCACTATCACTCTGCCACGACGAGTGGAAGACTAACGGCTCGACGTTAATTTGTCTCGGCAGAGGAGCCATTTCCAATCCTTCTTTTTCGCGTCGCGTCGCACGCGAAATAGAGAGCGAGCAAACAACTACTCGGCGAACTTGGGGGAAGATCGATCGATCTATCTATCGAAAACCTGGCGCGAAAACTTGAAGAGACGAGACGAGATTCGGGACGTAAAACGCGCGACTCGCACGATCTCGTCGATCGAACACCGCCGCGTCGGATTGATGAATCCTCGGCCGCCGTTCAACCGTCATCCAAGAGCAACGCAATTAATTCTTCGTAATTCTTCTCCGCTTTGCGCTCCGCTTCACGTTTCGTTGCGAGGATCTCGAGCTGCTCCCTCGAAAGGGAGAAAACGGTTTCGAAAAGGGCCGTCGACTCTAAACATCGACAGGCTCGTGGCGACCACGACGACGAGAAGGCGAATACGAGCAAGTGATATCGCTTCCCTCGGGCGGCAGACGCGCGCGTTAATTAATTAGAAGCGACGGTGACACTTGTTACTCGGTGATTTCACTCGGCCTGCGAGCGTACCTTCCTTCCACGCTTGTTTCTCTCGATCCGTTCGAGCGAAGGAGAAACCTCGAAGAGAGAGAGAGAGAGAAGAGAGAGGAGGGGGAAGGGATGGGCCTCTGGAGTGGCGGTGAATCTCGAGTTTGTTTAATGCACGGGAAAAGAGTATTCACAACCGCGTCCCGGATCGACTTTTTCCCCGATTGTCGCGGAAATTAACCTCGAACGGTTGACTCTCTCCCTTCCTCTCCACGAGGATTGCTCGAGAGCAATCGAGGAATTAAGGCTGAATCGATTCCGCTAATTTTCGAACGGAACCCCTCCACGCTTCGTTCCGTTCGAAATATTTCCGATCGATATTTCGCGATCTCGGACGGGTCGATCGAGGACAACATCGTTTCTCTCGATGTTGTGGATGAGCGTCGATGATAACCGCGGCCCAACCGAGATCGAGATTGGACTCGATCGAATCGATGATGGAGGAGGGGGAGGATGGTGCGTGGCGGAGCAGCAACACGCTCGACGACACGTAAATTGTCGCGTTTCCTTCACGGGAGAGCGGGCACGGTTGTCCCCGTAGGTGCAAACAACGAGGTATCGTCGAGGTATCGTCGTCCCCCATTAACCGGCGACGCGTTCAATTTTCACGGGATCGACAAAGGCCTCGGAATTACAAATTCAAATCCCGCCGATTCACGGGGCTGTACGCGCGTGTCACGTAAACCGAATTTCTTTTCACCGGAGAGAGAAGTGTGCCACCTGTGTGAATCGTCGGTAGACGTGACAACCCTTCCTTCCTTCCCTCCTTCAAACCGTGAAAGGAAAGGAAAAAAAGACGAGATTCGCGGAGGAACGATCGATTGGTTGGTATCGATGCGCGGAGAAGAAGGAGGAGGAGGAGGAGGAGGAGGAGGTGGACAATAGATTAAGTATCTGGTTCCTGTTGCTTTTTTTCTTCTTCTTTTCTCTCTCTCTCTCTCTTTTTTGTCTGGAGATCAATAGCCTGGTGGCGGTCACGGAAGAAAAGAATACCTGTTTCGTAGGAGAGGATTGTTTGTATCGAGTTGTTGTATATTATATAACGCGGAATGTCGAGGATAAAAATTCGTTTCGTGGAAAAACAATTAAAAGTGGATGGAAATTTCCTCGAGCACCGTCACAGACTTGTGCCCGGTTCTATTCTATGAATAATTAAACAAACTCCAGTCCATCTTCGACGTTCGAGCGTTTCCTATGTAAATCCATGGCCGACTAACTACTGCGTTTCGAGCATCCTTCAAACCTACTCGACCCAACTCCACCCACGTATGTATGTATGTGTATATATAGCGCAGCAGACGCTGCGAAATTTACAACCTACACGGTTATTCGGAAATGGATCGTGCTTCGTGAAATTCGCCGTAATTTACCGTTTGGTCAGAAAATCTTGGTACATCCATCGAGCGATACGATTCTTTTTCTCTTTTCGCCCTCACTTACAAAGAAATTCTAGTAAACGATCTAATAGTAGTGGTAAGAATTTAGAAACGATTTCTCATTCTCTGTTTCTCGCTACGACGTTTACGCATTTTTCTTCTTCTTTTCTTTTCTTCGATCACATTACGCGTTACGATCGAAACGGCGCGAAGTTCAAACAGAAGCAAAGTACACAAACAAAGTTCCATCCGCGTATTTATTTATTTAAAAATTTCCTCGCGATTACCAACGATCGAGAGAAGAAAGAAAGAAAGAAAGAAAGAAAGAACACCTAACCCGAAGCAACGGGTCCCCAGGCATTCTGATTCGCATCCGACTACCGAGCAGCGTTTCGAGGATCCTCGAAAGCTGGTCGAGCGGCCTCCTCTTCCCTTCCCTCCCTTCCTCTTCCCGCCAATGCGCCGGACCAAAGTTGCGAGAACGGTCGCGAGCAAACACGCGTGAACGTAGCGCTCACGACGTGGACGAATACGTGCATACGCACACCACTCCACCACGATACTTAAACCCCCTGGCACACCGAGCTTAATTAGGGGTATGGGAGAGAGAGAGAGAGAGAGAGAGGTGGTCGATGGCCCAACGCCACGTGCGTTTTCTCGCGCGGACCACGCTCGGACCTTGCCAACGACCGACCAACAACGACGAGTGTCCAACCGAACGAGTGTTTGCCCTTCGTTTCGTGTTGCGCGCACGCTTCCATCCACCGCGTACGGAATCGGCCGTGGGACGAGTGTTTGCTCTCGTTCCGGAGAGGAGAAACGTTTCCTCTCCTATATCCTCTCCTACCGCTGTGGAAATTATACGGGAAATTTTTTTTATTATAGATGCATCGTAGGCGGAGGAATAAGACGGATCCGAGAAAGAGAGTTCTTTCTCGTTGTTTCTCTTCTTTTCTCTCTCTCTCTCTCTCTTTTTCTTTTTCTTTTTTTTCGTTTTCGATATTTTAAATCGATTAAATTTATTCGTTTCGAGACAAATGGAGGCAGAGAGAACGATCGAGGGATGAATTTTTAAAAATATAGAGATAACGAGAGGGTATAGGATAGGAGGATGATGGTCGGTCGCTGGCAAAAAGGACAGTCGTTGGCGAGAAGGGAAGAAAAAAGTGGGGGGAGGAGGAGGGAGAGAGGAAAAAAAAAAGACAAAAATATGAGAGAGTTTGGCGGAGCGGGGGGGGAGGAGGAGGAGGAGGAGGAGGAGGGAGCGGCGAGTGAATGGGCAGAAGCCGGTAAAAGCCGAATGAAGGGTCACCGAAAACGCATCGATATTCAAACGAATCGTCACCTAAAAAGGACACATCCGATAAACCATCAGCGAGAGCGGACAGGCTCGAATTACCATTGAAACCGGACAAAATGCTCTCTAACGAATGAAATAGACAGCGGTCGACGTGGCATTCACCGTCGAAACGCGTACAAAGGATCGATGAAAATGATCAGAGACACGGCGGGATCGACGAGATTTTTCACCTTATCGATGGACAGCCCCGACAGGGGAAAATTAAGTTGGAAAGCGAAACGGGAGGCGGCCGGTAAATCGGCGGAAATAAAGAGAGGCAGAGAGAGAGAGAGAGAGAGAGAGAGAGAGAGAGAAACGAGTGGAATTTATCCCAATGGCGATCCCAACCAACGACTTTTGAAACAAGAATTTATTAGCGCTTCTGTATAACCGGCGTCGCGTCGTCCCATGATCCAAACAGGTGAAAAACAGAGATTGCGGTTTTAGATCGATTCTATACAATTTTGAATCGTTAGTTAGTCTGACTCTGTTCCCTCTATCCGGATTGCGAGAATAAGGAAGGTTGCGAAGGGAACGAGGGCGTACGTAACGACGAACGTTAATAACGAACCGCGTTGAATTTTATTTCGTGCCTTATCGACGAACAAAAATAACGCTCTTCGCGGACACGGGTGGGAAAATTAAGTTGGTGGGAAACGACACAGAACGCGCACGGTAAATCGCGGGTAGAAAGGGGGAAGGAGAAAAAAGAAGAAAAACGAAAAAAAAGAGAGAGAGGGAGAGAGAGAGAAGGTAGAGCGGTGGCACGACCAGCCAGCCAGCCACTGTTCAAATAGGTCGGTGGCTGGCCAAAAAGGAATTTATTAACGGCGCTGGAGTACATTCGCAATAAACCGTATGTCATGGGTAGGGTACGGTGTGAGGTTGGTTATGGCGATG
Organism: Apis florea; assembly: GCF_048593485.1. Taxonomy (NCBI): domain Eukaryota; kingdom Metazoa; phylum Arthropoda; class Insecta; order Hymenoptera; family Apidae; genus Apis; species Apis florea. The sequence goes on from NW_028256789.1 coordinate 3,387,515, forward strand.
CTGGCAACTAGCACCCAGACAGCCACTCCGGCTATCCCGGTCCGCTCTCGAGCAACAGCCACCGTTGCTGCCGTTGCTGGCGCGCGAGCACCGGATGATTTAATGGCGGGGCTGCTGCCCCACCCTGGAATGCCGTCGTTTGCGCGAGATTTTCAAAAATAATATCGGCCCACCCGAGAGAGCCGGCTGCCGCGCTGCTCTCCTCCTCGCAGGAAGAGCGGCGGGAATTATGCTGGAATGTTTCCTACTATTTCACCGCCACCCCCTCCTCCCCTCCCTCCCCTCGCGCCCGTTGAAATTTCTGATAGATTTACGCGCGGCCACCGCGAATGAATTAACGCCGATTAAAAAATGTGTATATATATATATATTTTTTTTTCCACGATATTTTTTTCTCGCGACTTTTTAAAGTTTCACAAACTCGTTCACAAATGAACTCTACTACCTCGTTCTCGCGTTCTCTCGATCGACGAAGTTTTGAAGTTTTGAGGTCTTCTGTTCGAGTATTTCCGCCGCGATCGCGTTTCCAACTCTCGTTTTCTCTTTTGTTACCAATGACGTCAATCGGCATCAATCCTTTTCTCGTGCATTTTAATACGGCCGATTACGTCAGACGGAAGAGAGATTTGCCCGCCGATTCGTGTACATTGTTCGATCTGGATGTCGCGCGAATAGAGAGAGAGAGAGAGAGAGAGAGAGGAGGGGAGGGTTCTGGGACTGAAAAGCGTGAAATCCAGACCGTTGAAATAATATCGAGGGTTGCGTGGGACGGGCTAATAAAAATCGTTAATCGATCGACCGACCGCGTCCGGGGGAGGGGGAACGGTAATGAATTTTTTCACGCGCTGCCACGTGACTCGTATATCAGTCGAGTAGCGACCGCTCTCGTTTCTAAACGTAAACTACGCATAACACCATTTGTTAACGATGATGGTTGAACGAGCGGCGCGAAATAAATAAATAGCCGCTAAAGAGACGATGTAACACGCCTTTAGGGGCCACTATTTCTTCCTTCTTGTTGCTTCTCACCTGTCGTGGCCTGGCCACGCGTGACCGAGTCTCGGCCGTCGCCAATCCTACAGCAGATGTATTTTTTTTCGCTTCAGAGAAGGGAACCGTCCTTATCGCGATCCATCGTGATATCACCGATTGATCTCGATTCTCCCTTCCACGAAATCTCGCTTCCTGGATAATTTCGATTTGCCGCTTTTCTTTTCCCTCCTCGTTTTCGATTCTTTCCTCGACGAGAAATATGAAAGAACTGCACACGTCTAACTGCGTCCCAAGATGTAGATTTCGCGCGGAACAATCGGGATCCCAGGTAAAAAGATGTATAAAGATCGGTGGTCTCGACAGGAGGCTGACTCGGCCGACCACATTAAGGCTGCTAACCAGGCTTTCCTCCCTCTCTTGCAATCTCTTACAAAATATTAGGGAAAACCGAGAGATAGGAGACGAGAACGAGGCATCGCGAGACCGATGGGCAACAAAATCGGTCGTGCAGCGAGGTCGTGCGCTTTTTCTTCGTTCCTCGATCTAAGAGGGGGAGGGAGGGGGAAGGGGAGAGTCAATAGCATCATCGGTGTTGGCCGGCCGGGATTAATAGTGACAAAGGATCGGGCTAATCGCGGTAAGCTGACCAGTAAATTACCACGATCGGGGCCGAGCCACGAGAAACCGGTAACCGGTAAATCGGCGGGGCCAACGAAGGACGTCACCGAATCTTTAATAGGTATTCGCATTTTTCAACTTCCCACGTTTCGACCACGGCCCGGCCTCTCCTCTAGACGAGTCCTAAGCCGTGCGCGTTCGTAAATTAGATTTCTTCGGAGGGAATGATTTGTAGCGGTGCTCCCCCCCCCCCCCTCCTCTCCACTTTCCTCCTCCTCCTCCTCCTCCTCCTCCCTTTTCGAGCATCTCGGTATTTCGCGAATATTTCCATCGAAAAACGGTTCGAAAGACGAGAGAAACTATGGAAGGAAGGAAGGAAGGAAGGAGGAAGCGTGTCCAACTCGAGACGAGAAATTCGAGAAGGAATCTTTTGTTTCCATTCCAGGTGAATGATGAAAGAAATAATCCGAAATTTATATATCTTTTTTTATTTGAATCACACACACACACGCATACACAAAGGACGCGATATAATCTGTGTACGAAGTAACACAGGCCGAACGAGTTAAGAGCGATTCGAAAAAGTGAAAAAATTTTCGTGAATTTTTCGCGAATTTTTCGAAATTGTTTTCTTCGTTTCCTTTCTTTTCTCGCCTTCTTCTTTTCGAGGGACGAGAGCGAACAGCTGCGACTCGTCGACTCGCTGTGTTATTAATTGATACGCATCTCGGACCGATTAAGCCGATAATGAGATTAATTAGGCCGGGCCGTTTAAGTTTGAGAGAACAGAGCGGGGACTACGATCGGGGACGAATCATCGATATTATTTTTTCGAGACGCGTCACGAATTATCATCGTTCGCGAGAAGAGCGGAGAAAAGGAAAAATTAGCCGAAGCCGTTGCACATTCCTTTATTTGCTTTGTTGCGGATAATCGTTGGAATAGTCGCGAGACTGATATCTCGATACGAAGGATGATCAGGTTGATACCAACGTCGAATCTAATGTCTAGTGTCGAGAATAATCGATTTGACGCTAACTCAAATCAATTCGTCCTCCTCCTTCTTCTCCCATATCTTCGGCCATATCGTCGATCGAAACTAATTGTCCCAGCTTCGACCGATCGATCAATCGTCTCGTACACGAAACACCACGAAATCGAGATAATAATACAGAGGAGGAAGTGCATAGTGAAATTCGTCTCGAAAATTCGTTATATACTTTTTTTCCTCGATTGATCAAATATATATTCAATTCGTGGGAAACGCAGGTAAACGAGGCACGTAACAACTCCGTCGAATTGTTATTAAATCGAATTATCAAACGCTTTGACCGGCTAATACTCTCGTCGCGCGAGCGAATGAAATTCTTTGACCACGACTCGCCCTTCCCCCCTTTTTCTTTTGCGAGAGAAGAGAAAAGAAAAGAAAAGGAGAGAGGAGAAAGAAAAAAAAGGAGGGGCTGGTTAATTTTTAACCAGTCGCTAATTCCGACAGCGAAGTTCCTTTTTTCTCGGCGCTGGAACGATCCCGGGCGCCGATACGATCGCGAGAAAACACGGATTGCGTGTGTCGAACGGGCGAAAAGGTTTATTAGCCGCGCGCAGGGCTAATATCGGGGATGTACATCGCCGGCGGCGATAACTTTGACTCGCGTCTTTGATGTCGCGCACCCCTTTGTGCCGCCGCCACGGACAATGAGATCGCTGGAAACTCGCCTTTGCGCCAGCTTGGCCCAGACGCGGCATCCGATTTTCCTTCCTCTCACTTCCTCCTCTCACTTTCTTCGCCGTTTCTCTCTCGTTATCCTCTCTTTTTTCCCACCCGTCGTCGCGAAACGAAGCGGAATGGGAATTTAATAACGTCAACGTTTTCATCCCCCTTCCCCTCTTGTGCTGCCTCTCGGTCCAGCACGGTAACGAGATGTCTTTACGGGGACGTTTACAATTACGCGTGACGCGCATGGATCATTTGCTGGCAAAGGAGGATCCGGGTTTATTTAAATTGTTAGGAAGAGGAGAATGCATTATTTTCTTGGGGGGGAGGAGGCGGAGGAGGAGGGGGTTGACTTGTTAGACCACGCGTGTCTTTTTTGTTTCTCTCTCTCTGTACGATGAATTCGTATGCGAGTCCACAATCGACGCTCCGTCGAATTAAAAATGATTACGAGAATAAGAAGTAAGGGAGGGATACGTTTCATCCACCCTTTGAATCTATCCCACGTGAACACGAACGAGAATAGAATTGGCTTGGCTTTTCTCGTATTTACAACGAGATTAAGGAACTCTTTCGATCCACCGCGTAAGAAAGGGAATTTTGCGAGGAGCAGAATAAGAGAATAATTGAAATATTAACGGACAGGAATTCGACTCGCGCGACTCGTTAGGGGTGGCCTTTTTTTGCCGGCAACTTCTCTCCCCCTTCAAAAGGTGGAGGGCACTCGAGGTGGCGCGAGGCGGAAAATATTCGACGAAACGGAATTCCGCCACCGACAGAGAGAAACTCGTCCATCGTCTCGCGGCCGCCGATATCGCGGACAAGAGACAAGAAGAGGAGGAGGAGGAGGAGGAGGAAGAAAAAGCCATTTTTCTTCCATTCCTAGCTGGCCGCGCCGCGAATCCGGACTCGAGTGGCTCTCCTCTCCAGGCGCATGCGTGACCACGCATTCACGTGCGTACGTACGTGTGCGATTGCACACGCGATGCAAATGCGCAGACGCGCCGCGGTGCATCCGATAGCGCACAGCCGAGACCACACTGGCGAACGATCGGCGGAGATAACGGTGATTCCTCTGCCCATCTTCCCGTACCACCGATCGAATGGACGCTCGGCCATCTGTTCGACACCTCCAAGCGTGTGCACGGTTCAACCTGTTGTTTGTTATACACGAGTTATGTCTCGCCTTCGTCCGACCGAACGAAACTCGCACATCATCGACAACGAACGTCGGATTGGAAATTTTCCTTTTTCGCCACAACTGGAGAAAGGAATCGTCCTTTTTCTCGACCGCAATTTTGCGGCCAGATCTAAGACTTTATTATACAGGAACGTGACAGGTCAGCGAGAAAGAGAGAGAGAGAGAGAGAGAGAGAGAGAGAGCGGGCGTGAAATTCGTCAAAGGATTCCTCTCTCTTCCTCCCTGCTTTGGTTCCAGCTGCGCGCGCCAAAAGCTTCCTAAAAAATGAAACTCTAACACGGGCGGCGGGTAAACGCTTCAAAAGAAGGGTGGAAAGAAAGTCGGAAGGAAGAAGGGGGAGAAAGGAAAAAATCTCGGCGCGCACCTGTGCACGTATGAGCGAACGTGTAAAGACGAATGGCGGAGGGGGAGGGGGATGGATAGAGGGACGCGCGAGGGGGAGGAAAAGGTGGGAGGGGAGAGAAGCGCGGGAAAAAAAGGGGGAGAAGGTGCGAATCACGCTCCCGCGAATCCTTTCTCCGGCGCCGCGAGGGTGCACTTAATTGCGAGTTTAAGTAATTAGTACGCGAGCTGGAAGCGCGTCGTTCGTCCTCGCTCGCTCGGTTCCGCGAGCACGACCAACCGCCGCTTTATTTCTTTCCTCCTCTCCCTCCCTCCCTCCCTCTTTTTTTCTCGTTTTCATTTCCTAGAGGATTCTTCAGGCCGCGATGGCTGCAACAGGGTTGTGTTTCTCTTGCCGACCCGACGAATAATTGCGACGACGGATTGTAATTATAAAATGGTATATTTCGGTAACGTCCTTGCCACTTTTCAGGGAAGAGGAGAGCATCGTGAGGTGGCGTTGGAGAGGCGACAGGAGTGCCCGTTATGTCGAGTATTAGGACGTGTAATGAGCAAGTTGCGAGTTTAAGCTTCGACGCGTACAATGCGCGCCTCCCTCGTTACTTTCCTCCTTCCCCTCCCCCGCCCCCTCCCCCCCTCCCCCCGTCCCTCCCGGTGTCCTCTTCGTGGAGTAACGCCGAGTGGCAGAGAATTCTTTCGATAAATAAAGGAGAGAGGAAGAAAAAGAGAAAGAGAAGAAAGAAGGAGCGAGAGTCGTGTTTGCAGATAAGAAATCACCTTAGATAACGCTTTCGTTGGAGTTGGCTTCGTTTGTTCGCGAGGCTCCAAAGATAACCCGATTTCATTTTCGCTTTCGGAACGCGAAAAAACGAGAGAACGAGATCTGGAAACGTAGGATTCAAGGATCTAGGAACCTTAGAAGTTAGTAGAAATCGTCGAATCGAAAATGAGACTCTTCGAGACAAAGAGGAGAGAGTCGTCTTCTCTCAGATTTTTCGAGATTTTTGTTCGTCGCTCTTTTTTTCGAAACTACCCCGAGACGAGAGGAGACAAAAGGAGAACGCGGCCACTTCGCGATATATATACATATATATATATATGTATAATATATTCTGGCTGGCAATTCACGGCTACTCTGTCTCTTCCTACGAACGTAGGAAGCCCCTCGAGGCATTCTACCTTTTAATTAGCCTCATTACCATAAAATAATTACAAAAAATTACAGTGGCGTGCAACGGGCCCGAGGCAGATAGAGGGAGGGAGGGGGCTGGAAGTTACACGTCGACGAGCTTATACGTCATACGAGCGCGAGCCACGTGAAAACCGAGGCTTCGTTTCTTTCTATTTATCCCTGGCTCGGTGCGCCACTCACTCTCTCTCTCTCTCTCTCTCTCTCTCGCAAGATAATGCGCACTTTTTTGCCGTATACCTTCGACAGAGACGGGAGAGGGTCAGAAGGAGCGAGCGAGGGAGGAGAGAGGAGAAAGGAGAGTGGGCGGGTTGCCGACGCCCACGTGCTCTAATGAGTAATTAGTAATTAGCAGCGACACCCTGTGCATCCAGCGCGAGCAGTCACGCATTTATTGCGTAATTAGGTGAGCCCGAGCGTCATTCGAGTTTATCGAATCTCCGCGGGAGAGAAGGGCTCTCTTTCTTTCTTCCTTTCCTTCCTTCCTTTTTTTTCTCTTCTTTCTTTTTTTTTTTTTGTTCAACAGTGCCGCGATTGTGTCGAATCGAATGAAAAGTATTTTCTTCTCTCCGCTCTTTTCTTTTCTCTCCGAGCCTTTCTTCGCGCCCTCGAAAAAAAGAAAGAAAGAAAGAAAGGAAGAAAGAGAAACAGTGCAGTTTTTCGTTCGCCAGAGGGAAAACACGAGGGAGAGCAGCGACGAGAGGGAGAGGGATAAAAATGCGAAGTAATTAAATGGGAAATAATGGGTGAACGGAAACGATCGGGACGAAAAAAAGAAAAAAAGAAAAAAAAAAATCGCGAAAAAATCGTGGCACAAGAGAGAAATAAATTTCGTTCGTCGAACAGCAAGCGCGAACGGTTTCCGCATGTAGCATACAGGTACAGGCTTTTCGAGCCGCTTGGGCAATTTTTCAATTAACGTCATTAAACATCACGCCACCAAGCTCGTGAAATTTGCTTTGGAGACAGAGAGAAGGGACGCTGGAAACAGACGCTCTCCGACCCGAAAATAATATATATACATAAATATATATGTATACATATCCCCGGCACCGATGTCTTAATTATACCGCGGCATCTGTGCCAACGTTGCGTTATCGCGTGTAAATGCAAACACTTGGCCGCGATAAGGGGACGATGACGACGACGAGTAGCATCTACCGACCACGCTTTCCACGAAACGATCAACAAGAAGATGCGTATCGGGAGTTATCACGCGATTTTACGCTTCTCGTCGATGCAATTTCTCTCTCTCTCTCTCTCTCTCTCTGTCTCCTCGCAAACAGAAAGGATTGTTCGCGAAGGATTCGAATCGAAACCGAAATAAATAGTTTTGATTTCTATTCCACGCAAGCTCGAGCAGCGAGCTGTGAAGAGAGTATACGACATTGATCTATACGTGTAATATTATGCCCGTGACGGACGTGTGACGCAAGATATTCAACGCTTGGCGGAAATCCCGCGAGGATAATCCTTTTTGGAGGATCCCTCTTGTGATTCTTTTGAAAAGGAGGAGAGGAGAGGAGAGGAGAGGCGAGGGGGGAGGGGGAGGGAGGGGGGGGGGAAGGGAGACGTGTCCGTTCAGAACGTTGGACAGAAGAAAAGAAGTGGCATAATTTGTCACCGCGCGACGTCCCGCGCGATACATCACCCCGCGTAGGAACGCTCGCCTCTCTGCTGTAATTAATCAACGATGCAGCGATAAATAATTAAGATTCGAGCGGAGCCTGGGCCGTCTCATTAATTACGGCTACGCGCAACTCGCGCGACTTTCTACTAATTGTAAGCATCGTCCGTTTCTGCCAGACTGCCACCTTCCTTTCCCGTTCCATCCCACCTTCTCTCTCTCTCTCTCTCTCTCTCCCCCTCTCTCTTTTTCTCGCCTTCTTTTCTCGCTGCGATCGTTTGAATAAAACGACACGTATCCGCGCGACACGCGTGCAGAGATACGCGGCGCGATGCCGGGAGAAAAATATCCCGTTATCGCCGCCGAGTCTCTTATACACGGCGGCGCGCGCGAATTAATTGCGTTATCAGTGGCGAGCCGTATCTCGTGTTTTCGGACCTCTTCCCCGTTTATCGATCGATCGATCGATCGATCGAATATTTAATTGCGAACGGATTCTACCAGGACGGATTTCTCCGATATCGTATTTTTCCAGATAGATGGACGGATGGATGGATACTTTCTTTCTTCTCTCTTTTTTTTTCTTTTTTTTTTTTCGAAAGCTGGAAAAGAGCGACGCTTCGTTTCGTTCTCCGTTTAATTCGCTCGAACGAATCATCGAAATCTCCCGTTCCGATTCTCCGATTATTAATTAATCGATCATTCGAATATTTATATACAGACAATAATTGGAACGATAATAATAATTTTCGTCGCATCGCAGAAGCGACGCGAGTTATCGGCGCCTGTTATCGTTCCCCGACCGGAGAAAAATATTTTCTGCGTCGCGTTCGAACGTCGCGACGATAATTAGCCCGAGAAGAAACTGCTCCTCTCGTGTTGTTGGTAATGGCGCGCGTGCACCTGAGTCTTTCCTCGATCACCACCGTTGCCGGAAAAAAAAGAAAAAATTGCCGATTGTTGGGAGGGGAGGAGGAGGAAGAGGAGGATGGAGAGGAACGTTTGGGGAAAACGTTCTGTGCTCCACATAAGATTAGCCGGGTCGGGTGGTTAAATTAACGGAGCAAAGTAGCGAGCAGAATCGTAGCTGGAATCAATTATACAAATAATTTACGAGGCTTTCGAATCCGCGATCCGCGTCTCTCGCGTGTCGTAGACACGCTGGTTCTTCGCTTAACGGCAACGTCGCTGCCAGAGTTGATGAGAATATAATTGCAAAGTCATTCATCAGGCATCGAGCGGCGGGTTGTAACGTGAATCGCGTTAGAACGGATCGCTATGGTTCGACGATACGTCGATGAATATAACGAATGAACACGCTGAATTTCGCTTGCATTCCGTGAAATCGTTGAATCCCCCGAAGTAGGTCTCTCCTTCTTTTTTTTTTTTTTTTTTTTTTTTCCTCTTTTTTTTTCTTCTTTCCTCCACCGAATAATTTCGAGAATATATATTCGTGGCGGCCATCTATGCAATGCAATTTGTCTCCTCGTGCCTATTATCCGCTTGAGAATGTAAACAGGTTTCATCTTTGAACACTGTATGCAAATTTCACGTTTTTCAAACTACGTGCCGAAGTTCGATCGCTTGTTAATTCCCCCTTGCGAAATCCACGCGAGTCACAAAGCGCGATTTTACAATTATTTGGACGTAAAGATACGTGCGCGCTTTCTCCCGCCGATCGTCCATCGATTCCGAGGCATCATTGTTATCCTCGCGTCGTAAATTATCGCGCGATATCGACGGCCTCGCCGATGAAACCGAGGCCCCGCCAATTATCGTCGCTCTACCGCCTCGACAAATATTCATCGATCTCGAGCCTTAACGAGTGCACGCGCCCGCTCGAGCGGCTTACCCCGCTTACGAAGGAATAAAAATCGTTGCGCCGAGTCGGTCGAATTACTCGTTATTGCGCGCGGGATATATTTACGGGAGGATATTTAGCCGTGGCCGACTCCGTTAAACCGTTAAACCGACACCGGGGAAGAAGAAGAAGAAGAAGAAGAAGAAGAAGTTTCCACCGGCGCGCGTTCGATGGTAACGATTCCCACTTATCCGAAAGAAGCGAGGCATAATCGGTGTGTTACGTGGCGTTTCACGGAGTGTTAAGTGCACGCGGACGTACGTCGAGTCGCCGTGCGAGCAGCTAGAGAGCCTGCTAACGCTTACCCAGGGAATGGAAAATTGCATAAGAGTCCCTCGAGCGGGCCACGCTCGATAAATATGCATCAGCCGCGCATCGGTGCATTTACGCTCGAAATAGGCGTCGATGCGTCCTCTCTTTACGTCGGTTTCTTTTTCTTTCCTTTCTTTCTTTCTCTCCCTCTCTTCTCCTCTCTTTTCTTTTCCCCTCGAAATCGAAATTCGAGGAGAAAAGCGAGAAGAAGAGAGGCGAGCCGTGCGAGGGAAAAGTATTCTCCTCTCTCTCCCTCTTCTCCCTGATCGATTTCTAAGAACGAGAAATAATCATACGTTCGACGATAAGTGATTTTCGAACGAAAACACGAGTCGATATTCGAAATCCATCGATTGCTCGACGCGTATACAAACAGGATACGACCTTGCCTTGCCTTGCCTTGCCGCAACGAACATTGCGATAATCGTTTCGTGTTGTGACATCCACAACTTAACTGGTGGTCGTCGAAACGAATATTTAAATTTTCGATTTGGCATCGATCGATGCCTCCCCGGGGGGGAAAACGGTATTCCATTTTCGCGGCCGATTAAATCGACGCTCTTCTCTCACTCTCTCTCTCTCTCTTCTCTTTTTTTCGCGAAATTGAACCGCTACAAAGCTGTTCTCCAACCTCGAACGAGATCCTTTAACGTTTGTTGTTTTGAAACGTTTTAAAAAGAGAGGAAAAAAAAAAAAAAAAAAGAGAAGAGCCGTCACAAAGCGACGAATCAAGGTGACCGTGGGATATTTGAAAAATTACGGCGTCGTTGCGCAATTGCCGGGCAAAAAAGTCAGTCAGAGAGAGAAAGAGAGAGATAAATGTTCGTCTCGCTAATTTCCGCCCCCTCCTTGGTCTTCTTTCTCGGTATAGATGTCAGGACGATAGCAAATTTCATTTATTATTCTCGACCTCCTCCCTCCCGCTCGCGGAAAGGAAAGGACACGCAGACGCTGGAGGAGTGACCACGACGACCACGATTTCTTTCACGCGACACACGCGACATTTATCACGCGTGTGACATTTTAATTAAATACGATGACACTCACGGTTCGGCCTGTACGCAACTACGAAATGTACCAACATGCGTGCCTTTCTAGCAAACTCGTCGTCGTCCTCGTCGTCGTCGTCGTCGTCGTCGTCGTCTCTGGGAACACGTCTCTTTCGTAAGAGGCTCGCGCGAGAGAGCCTCTATAGCTGGGATATCGGCGTGAATCTCGACACGTTTCGCGGCTAATATATCTCCTCCTCGTTCGTACGAGGCGGGTGCTATAAAGCGAGGAGAGATTCTTTCTGGATGCTTCGTTCTTCTTTTTGATCGTTCGACAGTTAAACGTTAAACTCTTTCTCTTTACGCTTTGAGCAACTCCTCTTCTTTTTTTCCTACCTCCCTCGCGTAACGCGGAACAAGGCAATTATCGTGAACGATATTGAACGGTGGAATGGCGGGATTGGGAACATGGAGGTTGGTGATTTTCGCGCGCAAGATTTTCCGACTCGCGGCGCGCATCGCGGCGATGATTACACGGCCTCGTAATTAAGACACGGCTACGAACTCGTTAAATTACGCTGATGGAAATTAGTACGCATCAACTTATATATATATATATCCCCGACCATCTGATTAATGATTAATTCCACGAGGAGGAAAGTTCTTTACTTATCCTTTTATTTATATAAATCTCGAAAACTTTCCAATAACGTTTAATCATTCCTCTAATTATTCAACAATTCAAAATCCTTCTCGAGACAATTGCAACCTGCTCATCCGCGATGGTAATCGAATGATATAATACACGCTTGGAAAGCTCGATCGACCCTCTCGATTTTCGTTCTCGAGAATCATTTTTTCGCTTCGAGGCGGAAATTCTAAAGAGAATTCTGAAGAAGAATCGGAATCGGGGAGGAGGAAATCGGGGCGATATCCGGCGGGGCACGAAATAATTGAGACACCGCTCGCTTGTATCGCTCTTCGAGGGGCGAATCCGTCCACGGGCGAAATTAGCGTCCGACTCCGAAATCCCAATCGCGACGTGGCGATCTCCCCGACGACGATGGCCGGCCGCGATAAGAGGACGACGCGTGACGCCGTTGGAAACTGGCTGGCAGACGCGGAACCGACGATAAGCCGCAAGCCTCGAAAGCCACCGAAATTAAGACAAATCGGGCAACAACGATTGCGATCGCGTTCAATTAACCCGGACGGATCTGGTCGACGCTGCGATTCCACGGCCCGTCACATGCGAATCGTGCATTAGGGGAGGGAGGGGGTGGCTCCTCCTCGTTTCGTTTCGGGAACGATAACTCGAACGAACTGCTTCGTGCACGTATGCCGGAGCCGAGCGCGTGGCACAATCTCGGCCATAAGTCACCGAACTCTTGGAACTCTGTTTAGGGGAAAGATATATCGTTGTTGACGATTATTTACCTACGCGAGAGGGTGATGAATAATAATAATCGTTAGTAACGATAATAGTTACTCGAGAATGGGAAACGAATTTTTCTTCTTTTACTTCTCCATTTACTTTCGGATGTTTTATTTTTTTGGAAAGAGTTCTAGTGGAGATGGGAGTTCGTTGTGCAGTTCGTTGTTCGGGGTTGATGTGCGGGTTATCACATATGCGGCCGTGGCCTTTATCAGCGGCCGGCTGAAAAATCACCGGCCGGAAAATAATTGTTAAGTGGTTTATTAGCGCAATAACGCGCGTCTGGGGTGTGGAAACGAAAGGGTCGAGGGGGAGATAGCGAATGCGCGACCGGGATCCTTGGCCGCGATTTATGACCCCTGTCCACTGCTCGCTTTTCGATTTCTTGTTTGTTTTTATGGGGGCTTATGGTTGGCTCGCGCGGGGAAGCATAAACGCTCGCGATGGCCAAGATACCGAGATGGAGAGAGAGAGAGAGAGAGAGCGTTGGTATGCGTTGGTGAGCGTAGTCATGGCGACGACAAAAGAGAGAGAGAGGAAAACGGAGACGGTGAAGGAACGAGTTTCTCTCCGAACCCAGACGACGATTTCGATCCTCCCTTTGATTCCCGAGCCGAGTCACTCGAACGGGAAATGGCCGTAAACAGAAGTGCGACAAATCGTGAGGGTCAATTTAAGAAACCGCCTCCGGGGAAAGGGTTTTCCGATCCGTTCGCGTTAAGAAACGTCGCATTAAACGTCGAGTCCACGTTAACTGATTGGCGTGATGCGGGGGGGGGGGGGGGGGCTCGTGTATATACGAGCGTAATACGAGCGCCTGCTCGAGGAAAGAAGGGCGACGAGAAGAGAGAAAAATATGCGGAGAAATCGACTCTCGTGTACGCCGCTCCGAGTATCGTAATGACCGGATTGACGTCTAATTAAAGCAGCCGCTGATTAGCGCTGCTCGCGCTGCACCCAGTTAACGAACCTTCCACGAGATTTCGAGAATCGCGTCCAGACATCCGTTCGATGTATAATTAGTCGAAAAAAATAGTCGAACGATTATTAAACAATTTTTTTACAAAAATTCCTTCCCAAAACTCTTCCCGATCTCTATCTTATAATGGAATCTTCGCGGGGATCATTCCACGCGCGTAAGCGTGCGTAAGGTTATCCGAAACGGGTCATCGTCGTTTCCTCCTCCTTCGAGGAGGCAATAAATACCTGGGGAGAGGAGAGCGTGGCGTGGCGATTTTCGAGAAGACGGCCAACGCTGCTACGCTGTTGGTATAGAGATGGGATAGAGGCTGGTTAATTTCACTAGGATCGGCGCGGCGACGATCCGAAAATAAAACCTGGGGACGACACGAAAGCGGAGAAGGAGAGAGAGAGAGAGAGAGAGAGGAGGAGAAACCCGTCCTCGAAGGTTTTGTCCCTGCCGGTATCGGCTGCCGGTGGTGGTTGGCAGTCGAACCGGTGGTGCTATTAACGACATTAACGTTACTCGGGGCAAACACGGCCCTATATCATCCCGGAATAATAAACAATAAATTTCGGTGAAATACGGCGTCGAACAAGCGTAACCCATTTGTTTGCGATAAACTGACCCCGCAGCTAGTCGAAACCAGTCTGCAACGCATCGTCGTCTCTCACGTCGTCTTTCACCCTTGCTCACCGATCATACCTGCATATCCCTCCTCCTCCTCCTCCTCCTCCTCCCTTTCCTCCTCGCCCATCCTCGTTCCAGGATAGGACACCACGGGTGGAGGAATGTCGGAACGGAGGAGGATTAGATTTCCTCCCGTGGATGGGATATAAAATTTCGAGTGGAAACGGAGTCGCGTGGCTCTCGGGAGAAAGGGATGGACGAGATGGAAATTTAGAAATCAATTTTTCAAATCAATACTTTTTTGAAAGAAAATCGTTGTGGCGCGGCGATGTTTCTTCCCTTTTTTCTTCTTCTTCTTCTTTTTTACGCCACGAAGAGCGAGTTTAATCAGAGCTGGAGCGGGCGAATAAATGCAAGGCGAGCACGAAACGCGAAAATGGTCGGTTTCCGATTTAAGAAAATACGATCGCGTACGTTATCGTGCCAATTAACAAATTGGAATGGGTCCCTTTGGATTCTCGATGACCGCCGTTCATTGCCATAACTGTCTTGCTCGTGCCATAAACACGGCCGGCCTCGTCGAGAAAAAGGACGGGAGGAGAGTGTGGCCGCGCCACACAACAAGGAGGAGAATCGAGGGGGATGACGATTCACGACGAACAAATTCTCGAAATTCGCGTACACCGATTCCGATCGATGGTCGATCAAAAAAAAAAAAAAAAAAAAAAAAGATATCTTCGCCCGTGACGCGACGTCTTGTTCGAGAAATACGCGGATAATTTCGTAGAAGAGGAGGAAGAAGAAGAAGAAGAAGAAAAAAAGGAAAGAGTAAAGGTGGCAGGTAATCGACTAATCGGCCCCCTCCGGCGCAAAATATCGCGTGCGAGGATCGACGAGTCGTTTTGGGCCGGGGTTATTGGCTGGTAAAGCTTACTTGAACGTTAATAACAAGGTCGTTTCACACCGGATACTCGATTGCACCGGTGGCAGCCTGCCAATAACTCTGCTCTCCTCCATAAGGAGTGCGTTTTAGGTAATTGGCCGTGAATATTATCTTACCCGGGGGTTAACCCGGGCCGGGAAGGCCGAGAAAGGGAGAAACCGAATCGCGATACCTTCCACGTACGTTCACGAGGGGGAATTATTTTTTCCACGATCGCCCACTTCCATTTCCACACCTCGCGCTTTCCAATAATTCTTCCAACGAATTAATTAATTAATTAATTTCCATTCACATCGAGTCGCAGCCACGAAATCCAAAAGAATCCAAGTGAAATATAATAAATTAATCGCGGCCACCGAGGCGAGAAAATTATCGTTCGATCGAGCTTTTTCCAATCCATAAGATCGTTCGTCTTAATAAAATGTTTAAAATAATGGCGCGAAGGTGTTCGAAGGCGTTAGAAATTACTTAGTTAGTGGCGAGGGAAGGCTGGAAATTCCATTAGGCTCGAAATTCGAGAAAGGAGAGTCGCGACGTTTCAATTAAAGAGAGTTTTTTTCGATTCCGGTAAGGAGAGAGAGAGAGAGAGAGAGAGACGGCTCACGACCTTGGCGCGCGTGGAGATTAATCACGCGTCGGATCGCTCCTTGCCGGCCGTCAATTAATTAAACGGTCACGGGTTAGCAAGAGCCGGCTCTATTCACCAGATAGCTTTATCAATGCCCGTTTCCCTTTGCCACCCGCGTTTCTCTCGTTTCCCGCGAACCGAGAAAATTCCTCGCTAATGTAATGCGCAAACATATTATACGCCTCCTCCTCTTCCCTCCCTCTTCGAGCACGGCCGAGCCGAGTGTAAATCAGTCGAGGAATAGAGTCAGGTGCGAGACACCGTGTGGGCGTTATGGCTACGGTTCGCGAGCGAGTCGCGGTTTCCGCGTGGAAAAACGTGGAGCGAAATGGAAACGAAATCAAGCACGAATTAAACCCGGGATCGAGGCCAGGGAAAGAGTTATAACTAAAATTACTAAAACTACTTGTAACTGTTAATAGAATCGGTAATAGAACACGCGTGATTTAGGATCGATCTTGATCGAGAAAGAATCGATCGGTCCATTGACGGATTTCTTTTCTTTCTTTTTCCTTTTCAATTCCGATTCGACTCGAAACGGAGAAACGTTATCTGAAATATACGTAGAAACGAAACGAATACTGGTTAATCGTCGGTGATTTTTCTTTTTATCGATTAAAAAAAAAGAATTAATTTATTCGCAGTCGATGAACTTGATCAGAGTACACGTTACGAGATAATTAATTAGTCGAAGATTGATTGCATTAGGATATACATATATATTATATTGCGTGTATTGCGATTAACGATGGTAGGGAAACGACGGCTGTTCCGAGTGACAGATTTCCGCGTTATCCGTAGCGTGTAACATGGTCGTCGGTTGATACCCATCTCTCGAGCAGCGGCTCGTGTTTCATCAAGATTGATCCGCGTCGACAAAATAACCGGCCGCATTTCACTAATTTTTTTTCTTTTCCGCCTCGATGATCGAACGATCCGAGCATCGCTCGGGCATAATTTGAATATTTCTCGCGTGCGTCTCTCGAGCGCGGTTGTTTCCCCCAGTTCGTTTCCATTACCGCGACGACAACAAACGACCGCTCCTTCGTCGAGCGCTCGTTATTACAAGTTGGCCGAGTAATAGCGGCGATATCGCGCGACCGACCGATGGCCGATCGTCGGGCGCGAAATATTCAATAATCGACGTGCGGATTCGTTGTGCGGCAGGCATCGACACGTTGCGTGAAATCCATGCAAAGAAAGATTGCACACGAGAATAGAATAGTAATAAACGGGACGAAAAAGAAGAAAGAAGAAGAAGAAGAAAAAAAGAGAACTTTATCCCCAAAGCGCGTCGAAGATACTCGAAGGAAAAAAATTGATATTTCTTTCTTTCTTTTTCCTCCTCTCGCGGGTATAATTGTTTCGCTCTCGCGGGATGGGGGGGGGAGGGGGACCAATTGGCGCACGCACTTTGGGGGTGTTGTTGGTCGGTCGAGAAAAGAGAAAAGAAAAGAAGGGAATAAAGAGGGAGGAGAGGAAAAACAGCAACGAAAGAGGCGAGAAAGTTGGAGGAAGGCTGGTTAGGGAGACGGAAAGAGAGGAAAAAAGAATCGTAGGATAAAGAAGCGTATATAGCTGGGCGGCGCGGCGTGGCGTGGCGCGGCGTGGCGCGTCGCGCGTCCTCGTGGGGCGTGAAACACTTGAAAATCCCGGTTATGCAAAACATAGGAAAACGGCCCTCCAGGCCAGGACGTTAGGTGGAACACGTAATTGAAAGCACTTTAGAGACCCTACGGCACGCACAACGAGCACTCGCATTTGCATTCAGTGGCAGAGGGAATGCCTTTTAACCGAAATGACTGCGTGTATATGACAAACGCCAGGTTTATGTGCCGGAACGATGGGAATATTTATTGGCGCGAATTAATGTCTCCACTCGTCCGTGGCGAGCGTTATATTTATTAGGACATTTCGCGGCGGCTATTCGAGCCTGGCTGGCGAATAAAAACAGCTATCCACCGGGAAAAAGGATACCGAAAAACCCGTTCGTCTCGTTCGTTCTTGAACCTCGATATCTCTCCGCGCCTAATCGTCCACAGATTCTCTCCGCGTGTAATCACGATGCATTTTCCTCCCTACGATCGACTTCAACTTCGATTTGAAAGGATTGCAAACACGGTTCAACGCGGTTGCTTGAAAATTTTAAACGCGTAGCAGAAAAATGTAACCGCTAAATCGGTTGGAAGATCTATCGTGTGTCGCGTTTCGTCGTGTATCACGTCGTGTATGATTGAGAAACGAATGAGAGAGAGAGAGAGAGAGAGAGAGAGAGAGAGAGAGAAAGAAAGAAGAAGAAAAAGACTGACAAAACGATGATCCACGCAGAGGATGCATGCAAAGATACACACAAGAGTGAAACGATATTGTTCTTCTCAGTGGAAGACTGAATTACCTGATTCGTATAGTATTCGGCTCTTCGGATATTTCGTTCAATTGGGTAATTGTTGTTGGTCAAATTGAAAAATGAAACAACAAACAAATCGTACGATCTCGATTAATATACGCATGTGTATTGTATATATTCGAAAGTTATTATTACCACGACGACCACTCGTTGCCATGGCAAACGCCTGTATTTACATTACATGTGCTTAAGATTTAAAAAAAGAAAAAAAAAAAAAAAAAAAAAAAAAAACTTCACGATTACGGTTTATCGGTAATTTATACAAAGCTTTCGTAATCATCTCTCTTTCGCTTTGCATGCTCGTATGCGTATGCTCGTATATGCATGATGTTATATATCTCGTGTGAAGAAAAAAGAAAACAAGAAAGAAAGGAGAACGACGTTTTTTTTTTGCATCTTCTTGCATTTTCACGAACGCTTGTCGTGAAAATTTTTGTTATTAAGAAATAAAAAAAAAAAAAAAAAAAACTCGTTCTTAAACAAATCCAAAAATAAATCTCGATCGTGATGATGGAACGCAATTGAGCACTCAACTCTCTTTAAGAAGAGTTTCGTATCGAGCTACGCGATTAAAAAAAAAACGTATATAATACTCGATACTCGATAAAGAAAAAAAAAGGGTAGAGGGGAGGGGAAGGGGGAAGAAGAAAAATATAATAAAAACAAATCGGCCCCTCTTTTCCGCCGATCGGATTTCACGCGTTTCGAGACGACTCGAAGAAAGCTCGAAGATGCTAAACTTCGTCCAAGAATCGTGAAAAAGTAGGGACCGAGAAACTGGCTCCCTTGCAAGTATCTGTAAAGTTGCACGTGGTTGAAGTTTGGCCCGATCGATCCGGGATTTCAGAAGCCTCTTATCACGGCATGGTTGCGAAGAGCGAAGAGAGGGGAACTTATTATTAAAATACGACGAGAAGAAGTTCGAAGAACCTCTTTCGCGTAACAGATTTCGATCCCCTTCGTCGTTCTCCCTTCGTTTTTTTGAACGAAGATCGGTCGCGATTAGTCGGCTCGTCGAATTTTCGATCTAAAGATGATACCCGATCTAAAGGTGCAGGAAAACATAGAAAACACGGGGACAAACGCGCGTTTTACAAAGATTGCTCGATCGATGACGATCGAAACGAGGAAACGGACGGTGCTGCGATATTCGGGCGAAAATGGGAAAAGGAAGGGAGGAGGGAAGGTGCGCGTGTAACCGAGTCGCAGGTAAAAATGATAATTATAATTATAATAATTACAATGGTAAATAATAAGTAATGGTAAAAATGATGATAATAATAATAATAATAATAATAATAATAATAATAATAATAATAATAATAATAATAATAATAACGAAGGGAAAAAAAAATCATCGACGATAATGGTAATAACATTAATAACGACGTCACAGTAATAAAGTAAACGAAATAATATGCTGATAAAACGTACTTTATTGTAATGAGTACCCTTGAAGTTCTCTCCTTTCCTCTTTTTCTCGCGTGACAAAGAAGGCACAAGGTTTTTATAATACCATAAAAGAAAGAGAAGGATCCGGGGTTAACAATCAACGACCAATCTACTTCCACAACAATTTCCACAACTCTCGCATACGAACACACAAAACTCTTCTCGGTACATCGAAAGGGATTCTTTCGTCTGTGTGAATTACGTTCGCAGGATCGACTCTGGGAGGAGGACATGCATACACGATAAATACTGTTCTTGTTTCTCCTCCTCCCCTTCCTTTCCTTTTCTTTTTCTTCTTCTTTTCCACTTTCCTCTTTTTTTTCTTTTTCTCTTTCCTTTCTCTCGTCCTTTTCTCAATCGATGCGCAATCGGGAGATTTCGCTTCTTCTAACTTGAACGAACAACACCACCTCTGGCAATCGTCATACTCGCATTTTTTCCTCTCTCGTTCATTCTCTCTTTCTCTCTCTCTCTCTCTCTCTCTCTCTCTCTCTCTCTTTGCCCTCCGATATTTCGTACACATATTCGTCGTTTCGAAAGAACGATGCGATTAGAAATGGTAAGGGGAAAAACGAGTACACGTCGAACGAGACGTCGCCGAACGACCAGAAGAGAAAAGAGGAGAATATTGCTGGTAGAAAATATGATACATATCTCTTATTCTAGTTTTATTCTATTAATATATATATATATATATATATATATATATGTATATGCATATATAACGTTTTATATATATACATATATCCGTATATAAATATGTATATATATATATATATATATATATATATATACACACAAATATAATCTATATATATATATATATATATATTTATATACACACACGGTTACACTTATCGTTACATCTCGTTCCTGTTTCGATGTTTCCTTCCCGCGATATACCTCTTCCTCTTACTTTTCACATCATCATCATCATCATCATCATCCCCTTTCTATCGAGTCCCTCACGGCGACTATACCCTGCTATTTCTTACACGCGAGCTAAATTGTGCAGCATTCAACTTTTTTTTTTCATGCTTTATCACAGTAAGAAGTTTAATCAGTTCGCGTTCCTTCTCGCTCCCCTTTCTCTCTCACTCACGCACTATCTCTCTCCCCCTCTCTCTCTCTCTCGTTCATTCTCTCTTATTCTCGTTCTGCTCCTCTCATTTCGCTCCGTGTAACGTGTAACGCCCATCGATATAATATCTCCATTTTCTTTTTTTTTTCTCGAATATATTCCGCGAGGACCCCTCTTCTTCTTGTCTCCCTCCCTGTTTCCTCGTCAAAATCGCGTTTCCGTCCGATTCCAACGAACGACTCGTCGTTCCGTCCTCCATATCGTCGCGTCGACGGGAGAGAGCGAGAGAGAAAAAAGAAAAAAAAAATAGAGGAACGCTCTCTCTCAACGAGTCACACGAGGCGCGAGGAAGAGCGTGGGGGCCGCAGGAGCGCAGATTCGTCGCAAGCTTCGGGGAAACGAGCGGAAGTCCTCACGCGCGATTCCAACGATGATAATCGCTTCCGTAAATCATACATCGATCGTTCGAGAACGCGATTATTATTCGCTTCTTCCTTTCTTCGTGTATCTAACGTTAGATAATAATACACGAGAGAATCCTCGAATCCTGGTTAATTGAATTCTTCACGCGTGATCTCGCGCGCGAAGAATCGTGAGATGAAAGAATTTCTTTTCTTTTTTTTTTTTTTTCGTTATCTTCTTTTTCTTTTTTTCGTCCTTTGCCATTTCTCCAAAGATTGCGAGAAATCTTCGACGATCTCGTCTCAGCCCCCACGAATTCTCAGCGTTATTTATATAACAATCCCAACATATCTCGGTCGATCTTTTTTTATTTACTTCTTTTTCTCTTCTTTCCCACTCTCTCTCTCTTTCTCTCCCTTTCTTTCTTTTTCTTTCACTTGTAATCTCTCGTTTTCTCGTTAGAATATCATCTTCATACTTTCAAAGTTGTCCCACGCGCACGTTGTCCTCTCTTCTGAATCTAAGCTATCCTACGGGGTTATTGGTTTTACGTTAGGTGATTGCAAGGGGCAGTATTCGCAGTATTTTGGATATTATTTATTTCTATTCGGACGTGGGATGAGTCAGAAGAAATTCTCTCGTGGTTGCCGCACACGTTCTTTCGTCCGCGGAGGCGTTCATCAGAAGAGTTGAAAAAAAACTCTTGCGAAGCGAACATCTATCTCTTACGTATTTATTTATCCTCGATCGACCATTTCGTTCATTTCAACGACGAAATCTTCGAATCGAATCGAAAGAAACGCGAGGCGGAGGAGGAGAATCGAAGAGCGATGCAACGACGATCGATGCCGATGATCGAAGTAAAGGTGGACGGGGAAGGGGGGAGGAGGGGGTAGGGCGAGGGGGAGGAGGGAAGGCAGCGGCCTACGAGATTCTCTTGACTCAACCCGCGAAACCGGACACGTTTAAACTCAACATTTATCTCTTGATAGATGGCCGACGAGAAATAAATCTTGAGTGTAAACCGCTCGAAATTCCCTACGTTCTGGACCCTACGCTCGAAATTCGGATCGAAAACGAGTAATTGAGAGAAAGAAACGGAGAGAAAGAAAATGAAAGAAGGAAGGAAGGAAGGAAGGAAGGAAAGAAAGAAAGAAAGAAAGAAAAAGAAGAATTCGATCGATCGAAATCGATTTGGAATCTCGGAGCACAAGATAAGGAAATTGTATAAATGTATACAAAAGAAAAAGGGTTCCACGAGAAGAGGAAAACAAAGGTGAGACAGAGTCTCTCTTTGCATCGTGCTTGTTGCCACATCGAACGAGTTTCTCTGTTTACCAACCACGTCGGTCGACCGTTGTCGTCGTCGTCGTCGTCGTCGAAAACTTTCCTCGTAAATCTTCCCAAATACCGTTAATCTCGCGCGCGACGACCCTATCGCGCCTAGCTACCACGAATTAATCCAGTCGATCGTCTGGTTGATCGCTGGTAAACGCGTCCTAATATTTCTACGTGTTCCATCTAAAACCGGCGATCTTAAATCATTGGAAAGATGATCTTCCGTTCTTCCAACCGATTCGAGGCGAGAAACACGCGTAGTACGAAGAAACGGCAACGCCTTTTCTTTTATATTTATCACGATTCAACGAATAACGTCCAACGAATCTTTCGTTTCGAGAGAAAGAAGGGATGATAGAATAGGAAACGATCAATTGATTAATAGATATTTTTCTTCTTTTTTCTACGATGAAACGAGCGATGAACGATTCGATAAAAATGGAAGGAACATTTTGATAATAACCACAGCTACTGGAGTAAATCATGCGTTTCGCTCGATCGAGCGAGGATGGCTCGTTATCTTGTTACGTAAAAAAAAAAATCGCTTAGGTTAGGCTCGCCATTACCACGAACTACTACGGAGCGTGGAGGTAGGGTTTCTTTCTTTTTCTTTTTTTTTTTTTTTTTTTTTTTTCCTCCTTACGTCGGTGCTAATTGTTACGTATGTACTCGGGATTGATCATTAGGGTCCAGAAGTGGAAATGTCGTGGCGATAATGTTAGTATGCAAATGCAAGGCGCAAGAATTGCGTATAGAAAGCGTGGTGAATTGGTTTATCGAGGGTGTTGCTTGTGCGACATATAATCGCCACATTCGAGTTTCGAGCGTAAGAAAATGAAGAAATTCGTTCTTCCAAAGAAAAATATATATATTCGACGAATCAAAACTCGAACGTAGGATCAAGCTTACATCTACCAAGAGAGAGGGATAAACCGGTTCGCTAATAATTCTTCGCGATAACTAAACTACTACTCGCGACTGAACTAAACCACGGATTTATAGAAAAGTAAAATCGCGCGGATCGAGGACGGATGTATACGTGGTTAGAACTTGGATCTCAAACTTGGTTTATCGAGGTTTATCCCGTCTCTCGAAGGTCGAAACGGGGTCGAAATGCGAAGCCTTCTCGGACGAAGAAAGAAAGAGAGATAGAGAATTTCACCTCTCTCTCTCTCTCTCCATCCGGCAAGACTTTCGATACGAAAAGTCGTATCGACTCGGCGGAATAGGCAGAATGTAACAGATATTAAGGGGAGGAAGGGGGAGGGGGGGGAGAGAAAAAAAAAAGAAATTCGGCTTACATGTGCGTTAGAGGTGGAATGGCCGTATGATGCTGCGCCAAGGGATCGGGAGATGGTCCAGGCGAGTAGACACCGGCGCCATGTTGGACGACTCCCTGCTCCACTCCTTGAGGCAAATACATGGAGATCATTTGCCTGAGATCACCCTGAGTTTGTTGGGTCTGTTGTTGGCCCATGTATTCCCGCTTAACTATTTGACCACCGGCGGCGGCCGTCGACGACGCGCCGGTAGGCGTCGGCGTGTGAATCCCACCGCTCGCTGGACTCGTCGGCTCCGATTTTATGCTACTACCGCTTGGACTGTGGCTCGACATTTGCGATCCCGGCTGCGCTTGATGATAAGGCGAGGGCGAGCCACCCGGCACGGTGGTGCTCCCGTAACCACCGTAACCGTTCATGTAGCTGTTTATCGGGCTCGGGCTACCGCCGCCCATGTGGTGGCCCATGTCGTACCTGGGATAGCCGGCCGCCGAGGCGGCCGCTGCCGCTGCCGCGCCGCCCATGTGGCTCCCGTACGCGACGTGTTGCTGGTAAGCGGTCGGATCGTGCATCATGTATCCGTTGGGCATGTAACCGTTGGGCATTTGATACACGTCGCGCGACAATTGGGTCTGCTGGGGGCCACCGTTGCCCCCGACTTGCCGTTGATCCACACCCAGCATCCCGCCAACGCCCGCCACCCCACCCCCCAGGGGGAATTTGTCCTTCTTGAGCAAGGTTTTTGTCTTGCGGCGGGGCCTGTACTTGTAGTCGGGGTGCTCCTTCATGTGCACGGCGCGCAATCGTTTCGCCTCGTCGATGAAGGGACGTTTCTCCGTCTCGCTCAGCAATTTCCACTCGGCCCCCAAACGTTTCGATATCTCCGAGTTGTGCATCTTGGGATTCTCCTGGGCCATCTTCCTCCGTTGCCCGCGGGACCACACCATGAACGCGTTCATCGGCCTTTTCACGCGGTCGATGTTGTTGTTCTTGCTCGTGTTGTTATTGTTGTTGGCGGATTGATGGTGGGAGGTTTGGGACTGTTGTTGGGGGGGTTGGTGCGGGTGGTGTTGATGCTGCTGCTGTTGTTGGCCGGTGTTTTGCTGGGTCAACGAGTGTATCGTCTGCTGTTGCTGCTGCTGTTGCTGTTGCTGGGCAGCCTGCATCGACGCGTAATGGTGTTGCGGGGTCTGGTGGTGGTGCGGCAAGCCGAGGCCCAAACCTCCGGCGCTCGGAGGGCTGCCGGACAACGCCGGGCTGTGCACAATGGAGCCGAGGCTGCCGTAAGGCGAAACACCGGTATGATGGCCCATTGGCGATACACCTTGGTGAGGTGGCATTTGACCGTGCAGGCTGCCGCCCTTCAGGTCCGTCTCCATCGTGAGCATTTCTTCTTCCCGGTGCCCGTACAGTTTGCCGCCGTTTACTGATACCTCTCGACGCCAAGAAATTCCGACGAAACGCCGAGAAGGAGGGCACGGTTAACGGTTAATTCGTGCCCGAGAATCCTCCGTCAAACCGAATGAACCGAACGGGTAAACCAGCGCGTTCGCTGTTCGACCGCGAACGCTACGCGACGAGCAACGATAACGATACCCTTCTTCTTTTCCCTTCCCCGCGACAACAGGATGACATGGAAATCGATTTTACCGATCTTCTCTCGATCATAAGCGAAAAAGAGAGAGGGCGAGGGGGAGGGAGAAAGAAATAAAACAAGTCGCTCGCCCCCCTTTTTCGATCCTTCCTATCCCACAACCACCAACAACAATAATCGGCGATTACTCCGCACCGATTACTCCTTCTTTCCCCCCCACTTTTTCTTCCCCCCTTGTTTGACGATCGTTCGCAACCACGTCGCGAACGAAATCCCTCTAAATCTAATCCTTTACCCGTCCGTCAGAGTCTTTGTATCCGCGATCGATAAGGAAAAGAGTCACCGCGTACGAATCCTCGTTGTTATCACGTTGTACTCACTTCGTCGAACAAGCACAGGGGACGATATATATATATATATATATATATATATACGTATGTGGTATGTATATATATATATATATATGTATTTATATGTATATATATATATATATACAATCGTCAGTCAATCGAGGACACGATCACCGTGCACTTGTTACTCGTTTAACTCGTAATAATCAACGGCACGATCATTCCTATGATCTAGGAATATGTACGTATGTATATACCGGAAATATGTCTCTCCGCTGATGATCACTCCGTTATCACTACGATTTTGTTCCTTCTTTCCTTTTTTTCCTTTTTTTTTGAAGAAGAAGAAGGAGAAGAAGAAGAATAATCGAAAGGCGAAAAGTCATCCACGTTGCGGCGCATCCACGAGTGGACGATGGGCGAACATCGGACACTCTTCCTTCCTCATATCAACGCGATTTTCATTCCACTTCTCTGGACGCGCTCGACTCTTCCTCCTTCGCCTCCACCTCCTCTTCCTCCTCCTCCACCTCCTCGTCCTTCTCCTCCTCCTCGTGGGTCGCGACTCTACGATCTCTCGATCGTCGTAATCGCGAGCGATTCGAACGCAGCAACGAATCGACGACGAATTTCCACGGCAATTCACGGCAAAGTCCGATCGAGAACTGACGACGAGCACTTTTTTCCTTCTCGACTCGTCGTGTATTTCCCTCTTGCTCCGTTTCAACCGTCGAACCCGAGAGCTCGTTCGTGACTGGCTGCAGCCTCGCGATAAGCTCGACGAATGGGATCGCGACGATGCAACGATACGCTGTCGTCCTCGCCGATTCCTCTCCTCGACTCCTCGACTCGTCGATGCAACTCGACTGCGACGAGTTCGATTACGACCGGATCCGGGGAAACAGTTCAGATCACATCACTTCGTCGCACACCTCGCACAACCTCCCCGGAGATCCCCTTCCGACAACAACGATATACAACGATATACTCCCCTCTCACTTATCGCGTGCACACAGCGTATCGAGAGTGTACAAATTTTCACCAAGTTGTCGCACCGCGATTGTCCTTTTTTGTCCGAACTTGTTGTTGTTGTTGTTGAAAGGAAGAAGGACGATGACGACGACGACGACTACTACGATGATGACGACTCGACTCGTCGACGAAACCCTCGCCGTCCCACCTGATGGTACACGCGTGCTGCTCCGTGTACCGTTGCGCACGTTCTTTCATCCGTGATCCTCCTTCTCGGACTCGTGGCCGTGAGCCCCGTGGATACGTGGACTGCCGATTGTCAACGTGAAATTCTTAAAGACAAAAACGAGAAGACGAACAGGTAGCGGCGACCTCCACTCGCCACGAAAGAACGGAACCGTCTGAGCATTTGTGGATTTCGCCTTGGGGTCCCACTCTCGGGGCTCACTTCCTGCCGAGGCGGCTGCCCCCCTCTCTCTGTTTCGCTCGCACTGCGCTCGCCGCCCCTCCTCCACGCTACCCTACCTGTCTTGCTACCAGCAACCATACCCAACGGACCGACGACGGACCAGACCCGAGCCTACCAACGGCAATCGATTGGCACGCAAGCCTGCCATCATTCCTCTCGACCAATCGCGCGGCTCCCTTCGACGCCGAAGGCGGCGCCATTACGCCGTGACGTCACGCCAACAACCCCCCGACACGACCTCTCGCGGCGACGCTTTCACCCCTCTCGCCCTCGTCCCCAACACCCGACACATCTCGCTTCCTCCCCTCTCGCTTCTCCCTCGCTTTCTCTCTTCCCCACCGCGCCGATCCTTCCTCCTCCTCTCTCTCGCTCTCTCTCCCTCTCCCCCTCTCCGCCCCCCTCTCCTCTCTCCTCGGGTCGCCAGTCTTTCGTCGTCCACGCGTTCTTCCGCTGCCCGCCACTCACCCCTTTCCACCCCCGGACACGCATCGCGAACCTTCGTCAACGCTGGACCCTGCCTGCCTTCTCCTCCTCCTCCTCCCTCCTCCTCCTCCTCCTCTCCGCCAATTTCCTCCCTTTCGTAGTCGCCTCGTGTCGTTTCCCTACGCTCCACGCGCGAGATCAGCGCGTGTCTCTTCTTTCTCACCCCCTCTTCGCTCTTCTTCTCCTTCTTTCTCCACGACGACGGATCCACGACACGACACGACACGCCGAGCCGCGCCACGCCACGCCACGCCACGCCGCGCCGCGCCGCGCCTGCTTGCCATCCTTCGCGCGCGAATCGTGTCGCGCGATTTCTCCGCTGACCTTCGAATTCCATGGCCTAACTTCGATTTTCGCGATTCGGGGAGTAGGAGGAGGAGGAGGAGGAGGAATGGGGGCAGGGGGAGAGGGGAATGGGGGTAGGGAGGGGGAGAGAGAAAGAGGGGAGGACTTACAACCCTTGTGCAACGCGTACACGTTTTCTTCGATTGGAGTCCAACTCGCGCGCGGACGAGGGGAGAGTAGAGGGAAGGTAGTAGTTTGGTGGAAAAATTGTTTTCGGGGAATGTAAATGATGAACAAGAAGAAGAAGAAGAAGAAGAAGAGGAAGAAGACGGCGAACGTTTTCAACGGCGGGATTCGCCGTTTTTACGCGTTTTACGTTCGTCGTGAAGGGAAACAAACGTATACGTGGAGACGCTCGATAACTGTCCGCAACTGTCCGATCTATACACGTGTACAATAATAGAGTGGACAATAGATATTCTACTGCGCAGGCAATCGTAATCTTATCGCGTTTTTTCTCTCGTATCGCCGCTTTCTTTTCGCGATTTTTCTTTTTCTTTTTTTCTTTTTTTTTTTTTTCTCTCTCGAAGAAAGCCACGAGTTCGAGATTCGTTCGTCATCTCTTCGTCATCCCTTCCCTCGTGTTCCACGATGGATCCTATTTTTTACCTTATCTTCTCCCTTTCCTTCCTCCCTTTCCTCCTTCGTCCTCGTTCGTCGTTGCGCAAAATCATCGTCGATCGTGAATCGAAGTCGCGTCCTCGTGTCATTCGAACCACCGACACCGACTTTCTTACTCCACCGCCAGTCCAAAAGTCGTACGTAATACGAACAAGTCGTATCTCTCCTCCTTTTTAGCTAATTTGCCGGTTGCATTAGCTCGCGTCGCGCTTCGTCGTATTCAAATCATCCATTATATCCGCTCGACTTGACCCATTTTCTCCTCCCCCTTTCTCTCTCTCTTCCCCCCTTCTTTCCTCTCTTCTCTTTTCCCTCTCCTCCTCCTCGTCTCTTCATTGAATCCTTGGAGCCTCTCCTCGGTCACCGTCTCTCGTGAAATCCACAAAGAGGCTGACGAAGCTCTCTCTCTCTCTCTCTCTCTCTCTCTCTCTCTCTCTCTCTCTCTCTCTCTCTCTCTCTCTCTCCTCTCTCTCCTCCGTTCCTGAAAGAAAGAACGTTCCATCGGCCGATGCGACTCCGTTTAAGCGCGGCTCATGCGTAGGACCTGTTGCCGCGGCACGAAGGCCAGACAAAGACGGGGAGAAACGGGGCGGGAGAAAGGCAGAGAAAGAGCGAAACGCATATAATGGAAGAATGCGTCATAGATAATCGTAGCGCAACCCCGGCGTGGCCCGTGCGTCACCGACAATGAAAGTAACGGCAGCCGGATGGAGTTGCATTCGAACGTTCACCGTCGTTCAATTTCGACGAATGCCATGCCTCTCTCTGTTTCTCTTTTTCTTTTTTCCCTCCCTTTCCCTTTCTCTCTCTCTCTCTCTCTCTCTCTCTCTCTTCGTCACCCTTCGTCTCGACACGCGTTCCTCGATGAAATTCTTCGTCGGCTCTTTTCCCCGCGATATTTTCGACAGTCTACTATTACTACTATATCCTTCCCCTCCTCCTGTAGTAGTAATTAAAACAAACGAAAAAAGAAGAAAGGAAAAGAGAAATCCTTTCCGACTAACTTTGGCGAAAAAACAAGAACAAAAATTTCACGAACGATACAGAGGATGGGAAAGAGATGGATTTGAGAAGAGGTTCGTTCGATTTCAGAAATCGTTGCAATTATCGATGTCGCGCGGACAGCGGCTGTCTCGATAAGCCGACAAGGTCGTCTCGATAAGATTACCGGGGCCGATAAACGAAGTGCAAGGTCCCCCTGAATGAGTCAATCGATCGATCTCTCTAATCATCGGAGCCGTTTCTCTCTCTCTCTTCGCGAGATCGTCACGAACTCTGTCTCGCTCTTTGTCTCCGTCCGCGTGGCGATCGCGGGCAATAAATCAAAACCGGGGAAGGGAACGTAATCAGGAAAACGTTGTGACGGTAATGAAAACCGCATCGAGTGACGCGAGCAGAAGTTACGTTCGTACGTGGAAGCGGTCGTGGCCGCGCGATGCGACTACAATGCGGCCACGTTCGACTTGGGGCCGAATATTAAGGAACGGGCGAGAATTTATTGCTAATTGTTGGTCAACGTTCAAGGAGAGAGAAAGAAAACTCTGGGTTGGGGAATACTCGGCAGTTGACCGTAAACGGTACCCTTTGTTTGTCGGTCGATTGCCATCCAGCCATTCTGACCGAGTTGGCGTGTATACCTGGGCCCCGCAACGAGCCCGAGAATAATAAAGCTATGCCGAATACCTGGCCGTGGTAGAAGAATCTACGATTTGCAGCTATGACTAATTAGCGGGACGAAAACCAGCCGGCTTTTCCTTCCTTCCTTCCTTCCTTCCACCCGCGAAAACTTGCGTTTCGTCACCTTTCTAAAGGTCGTGGATTATTATTTACCTTTACTTTCCATTCTTACCTGCTGATCGTTCTCGACAACTCGAGCTAGAAATGAAAAGCTCGTTTTTCAATTCTTATTTTTTGTCTATACACACACACACACAATATATATATAGACGTTTAAATCTTTCTTTCGATCCAACGATTGAAAACGTTACGCGTTACTTCTTCGATCCGCGTATATTTGATTGGCGCTCAAACGATCAAACGATCGATTCCAAGTTCGATCCGACTCGTTGACAATGATCACTCATTTCCCGCGGTGATTAACGCCCGGGAGGGGGAGGGGAAAAAAAGAGGAGAGCTAGACGAGAGAGGTTGATGGAACAACGAAATTCTCATTTCGTTGGCCGGGGAGGGCAAAAGCGGGCCGCCACCAAGCGGTGGTTGACAATCTCATTTTGCGGGAAGACAATCGACGCGATCGACGCGTCTCCGCAAATTTCGCGAAAATTATCGCGTCACGAATTATCGGGCCACGTCCAAACAACCTCCCTGTGTTATTGGACAATGGATATTCGAACGGCTTGGTTGGAAAACACCGACGATCGCGCGAGCCGATGATTAAAAGCTCCACGCTCGTCGCTCGCGATTCTCGCCGAGCGGAAACGCCGCGTGTAAACCGGGCGGAATAAGTGGATTGATAGGTCTTCATCGTTGATGGAGATGTGGAAGGAAGTGGAGGAAAAGGAGCGGAGAAGGAGAGAGAGAGAGAGAGAGAGAGACGCGAAAACGTAGGTAGGAAAAGACAGAGAGGAAGAGGAAGAGGAGATCGGTGGCGGCGGAAGTTGGAGAGGAGAAACTGTACAATAAGTCGAGGCACCGACAATGGAATACCGCGGGCGGTCTTTGTGATTCAAATCAATGTTTGTGATACTCGATGGCACGCCGCTTTTGTGCCGGACGAGCTTTCGTTTAAGCGGATACGTATGTACCTGCTGCCTGTGCGTACGTACCTATCGAATAACGCGCGATTTCAATGCCTCTCCCCGCTCTCCCCCTGCTCTCCTTCTCTCCTTCTCTCCCCCTTTTTCACTTACCCCCTCCCTCCTCGTTCACTTTCTTTCTAATGGTTAACGTTTACACGGGATCATCGTCATTGTGCCGTTATTACGCGTGAATAATTGGATTTGCGGATAGGATGGATTTCTCCTATTCCCGCTGGGAATGGTTCTTCGCATGGCCGAATCGATTTCGAACGCGCGCATCTTCCTTGCCGCTTTAATAACAATAACAATAATAATAATAATAATAATAATAATAATAAATCGTCACGTGGCGAGTCGACGCGAAAACTTCTTTTCTTCTCCAAGCGAATTCGAATCGAACCTTTCCCTTTTTTAAGGAAAAGTCTTAAGAGACGAGTCTCGATTTGAATGAATCCTTTTCGAAGTTTATTTCTCGAGACTCGTCCGTCTATTTTCGGTTTTCCTTTCCGTTTAAGGGAGGACGGATCCGATAAGGCTGCTCTTAATCGCGAAAGAGTTTTCGAAACGGATCGATGGGTTGAAGAAACGGGCGGGGGGATAGTTTTGGAAACGAAGGTGGAGAGGCCAGAGACGCGGGAGAGATACCATTTTCGCGTATCGAAAGAGAAACCGCGAGGTTAGCCGCGGCACAATGGCGTTGTGCACGCCATTGTCGTTCACCATTATCTTCGTCCCATTAACCGCGTTTATGCGAAGGCGGTCGACCTACCACGCTCGTCCACGCTCGAATCTCTTCGTATCGTTTCGAGGAGAGAGAAAAAAGAAAAAAAAAAGAAAAAAAAGAGGGTGGAAGAAGCCTCGAGGAGGGAATGGGTGATGGGCAGAGGAGGAGGAGGAGACGAAAGAAAAAAAAAAAGAAGAAGAAGAAGAAGAAGAAGAAAAGAAAGAAAACAAGGAAGCAAGGAAGGAAGGAAGGAAGGAATTCGTGGGCGTGCAATTGCCAACAGGTGATACCATTGGGGGGCCTCCTTTTAGAGGTGGAATAATAAGAGAAAGGCGGACTGTGTGTCGACGGAAAGAGAAAGGGAGAGAGAAATGGGGTGGAAATCAAGGGGGGTAATGGCGAAGCCGGAAGGGTGGCTAACAAAGTCTTTATCGTTTCGAGGACCGATTACAAAGCTCGATTGTTACCATTCTTCGGGACCTAAATAATCTGGCTGCACTCGCCACGCTCGGTCAATCCATCGTTGTATATACTTTGTGTTGCTATATATATATATACCAACGTTGGTCAAAAAATTAGATTCGCTCGGAATTTTCGATATTTTTCTTTCTTTTTTTTTCTCCCCCGCGTAAACGAAATTCGCGTTTAATCATTTCGCGTATCCCCGTTTCGTAATATCTTGTTACCAACTCTATCAATATATGAACTCGGTTGAGAATGTCTGGAGTTTATTCGAAACACTTGTACACACATCATCAGTCATCGCATTAACGATTAAAAGAAAAAAAAACAAAAAAAAAAAAAAAAAAAAGAACAAGAAGAAAGAAAAAATTCTGGAAAATTTGGCAAAAACACGACGAGAATTAAACAACTTATACTTAATCAGCATTTCCTTAAACGGGACGAGCAGAGGGGGAAAAAGGACGGGAATAAAAAAGGAAGACACGGGAATTATTAACTTTATTTTAATTAATAAATATAGAAATTCTAATAAAGTAATACCATTAAATATTGTCCAGTCTCGTTGGACAATAATTCTAATTTTTTGGCCAAGGATTTTATTGGCCCTTAAAATTTCCACTCTTTTTATTGTACGGTAATCCATGGTTGTCTTAGTCACCTATTAAGTAAACAGCGTCGTTTGTTTTATGATACATCTTATTCGTCATAAGTCATTCCCTACAATCCTAGAAATAGTAAGAACGAAAAGAATCCGGAAATTCTTTTTATGACTATTTTTATTGTTTTTTCTCAGTTTTACAATATCATTGGCACGTTGACACGATTGCACGGTTCACACGATCATAAAAAAACCGTAGATGCGGACGGATGGAAAATTATAAAAACGTATCTTTCGACGTTCGTTCCAACGTTTCGACGTTTCAACGTTTCCTCGTCTATCCGGAATGTTAATCCAATTTTAATATTTCGGCCGTGAAACATGGGCCGATAGGATTAGTCGGTCGAGGCTGGGTTTCGCTTCGAATTTGGCCAGGGATGCGTAAACACGCTTTCGCAGAGAGAATTATTGCATTACGAATAGAGCCCGCTTTACGTTCATTATCCTTTACGTTAACGTGATGCTGAATGACTCAGCAAAATAAATGTCGTAGCTTATCCCAAGAATTACATTTTCTTCGTCATGTCTGACGACGATTAACCATAACTAACTGTAAATATTGACACATAACGGTTGTTTGATTGATTACGAAGAGCGAATTACATTCCAACATTCTTCCAAGTGAATTTTCTTCGCTGAAATCACGAGACGTACGTAGGAATGGCTATTTTATAATCGGTATAAGTGAAAATGACTTGTATATTTATATATATAAAAAGAAAAAAAAAATAAATAAATAAATCTCTCTTCGTCGTTCAAACTTCGTACGAATCGATGAAATTAAAATTACTTCGATAGTTCGTTAGTGTTGAAAAAATTTAAACGATAAAGGAACTTTTTTAAAAATCGGACGAACACGGACACGCAATTTTCGGACAATGGAGAGGGGGTTCACACCGATTCCTTAAACTTTCCTTCAATTCTCGTAGAAATTTCAAAATTTACACGAGATCCTCTCTCGTTTAGAAAGAAAGTATATATACGACCATACCATATCACAGAGAGTATATTTGAGCGTAATACACCGAGGACACGAGATCTTCTAATAGCAATAGTTAATAGTAATCGTGGTAATTATAACCGTGGTGGAGATTTCTCACGAGGGAGAGAAGGTCCCTTGGTCTATTACGTTGCAAACCGATCCCTGGATCGGTCTCGCGGGACTAAAAGGGCGACTCTGTTGCGCACAGGTGTACAAATAAATTGCGCGGGAATCCGATTGGCTCGGCTCCGGTTCTGGCTGCATCATCCTCTCTGATTGCTAAAATCGGACGCGCGTGCAACTGGTCGCGCGAGTTGCGACTCGCAACCAACCCGTTCCACGCCGATTATAAGCATTCGCGCAAATCAGAATCTCATTGCGCTGTCATCGGCCGATGCTTACACGGCTCGCGAATATATATATATATATACACACGTCCCATTCTGACGACGCGATCTTTCCTTCCTTGGCAAAGCTGCTGCTTTCTTTCGCAACTTCCCGTCCCGTCCTTTTTTTCCCTTCATCCTCCATTTTTTCCCCTCCATCTTTCTTCCTTCCTCTTTCTCTCCGACCGTTCTTCCTTCTCCTCTGGAAACTAACGTAGCGTGGATGAAATCATCGACCGCTTCAGCGTTTCGACGGCCAATTTAACGATCATTCATCGACTCGCCGAGCGTATGAAACGCGGCTGTGCCAAGAAGTCCTCTCGCGGATGGTAAGACGATTGTAATTATGTCAATTTCGCGACCGAGAGATTTGAAATGGAAAATGTTATCGCGCGTGGGATATTTTCGGAGCATTTTTTTTTTTTTTTATTCGAATCGAACGTAGAACCGTTCCAAATGTATATATATATATTTAGAAAAAAAAAAAAAAAAAGAAGAAGAAACTGTAGGAAACAGACAATGCATTTCGACGACGCTTTGTTCGAAATTAATCCACGAGGGTGGTGGTATCGCAGACTCCACAGGCACAGGTCGATTCCCCGTTTTAAAATACACGGCGATGCTACACTTAATCCGTGACCTGTCATCGACGACACCCAGGACACGATCCTATTCACCGGATGCATAACGAATTTCGAAGGATTCGTTATGCATCCTGAATGTTGGCCAACAGATGCACGAATCAATGCGTCTACCGAGTTAGTAATATTTTGGATACTTTTTTTTTTCCCTTTTTCCTTTTTTTTTTTTTTTTCCTATTTCGCTCGAACGCAAATTCGTACTCGTATACGCGTGGCGGGTGGAAAAATAATCAAGAGCGAGAGGACGGGATTCAGATTTGGGACGTCGTTTCGGGACGGAAACGATTTCCTGCAACGACACGATTCGAACGCGATTCCCACGTTTCTCTCGCGCCACGAGCAGGAAGTTGAGAGCCCCTGGCGGGGAGGAGGAGGGGGGGAAAGGGGTCAGGCCTCGTTTTTCGCAAGCCCCCCCTCCCCCCACCATTCCCCCCACCATCCCCCCACCATCCCCCCACCCCTATACCATCCCCCCTCCATAGAGCGCACAACCGGGTCCCACCATAGTTTTGCTCTACATAGAGTTGAGGTGAGTCTTCGAGGTAAACCGTGAAGACGAGGGTTCGGGAACGAGCGGTGGATGGAAACCGGCCACGAAGGGCGAAGAGGGCGGTTCCCCCCCGGCTCGATATTTATTGCGGGGATGCGTGCCGGCCAGATATTATTATTTGTACCGCGGGTATAATTCAACCGGGTCGTTAAAATTATTTTATTACTTGTTCTACAATCGCCGCTCCCAGATTCCGCACCGTCACCCTTTTTTTCTTTTTCACCATCTATATAACCACGCTTCCCTTCTTCCCTCCCCCCCTCCTCCTAAGAATTCTTGGATGCACACAGATTTTTCCTTCCATCGATCCATTTCCTTTTTTTCCCTCTATAATTGGATTAAGAATTTAAAAAAAAAAAAAAAAATAAATAAATAAATAAGATAAAATTTTTTGATTGGAATTAGATTTATCGATAAATTAATATTTGATAAAAATAAAAATGATACAATCGTTTCGTTACAATTGTATCTTCCGATTAGTATAATCGTACAATGCACTGTACAGAAAAATTTTACGCGATATCATCATTTTTATCCGTTTTATTCATCTTTGTTTTTTATGTGTTGCAGGACGATTTCTCTGTGCGTGTACATGTTTCCTATATGTTAAATGTAAGTATGTTAAATAAGTAGATACATTATATTTTGTAATTAGATTCGAGTAAAACGTTTAAAAAATTTTTTGTTGCAGAAAAATCATCTTCCAAATGGGGGAGGTATATTTGAGGAAAGCAGAAGTAAATGTTTTACAAATAATTATTAGAAACTTTTGAAATTTTTGTAAATAAATATGTAATAAAAATGTAAAAAATGTATATATTGAAAATATAAATAAAGATATCAATTTTTGCGAACGAACCGTAGTTTTTATTTTTTTCTCCAATCCCAAAATTTTTTAAATTTCCAAAAACTGTCGAAATTCTCCTCCGACTTCCTATCAAGTTATATTCTCCTGTTAAAAAATCGAATTTTTAGCTAAAATTTTTACTCTATGTTAAAAAGTCATCCTTAAAACACACGTGTATAAAAAGTAAGTATAAAACAGGTAAGTATATTATATTCTATAATTAGATTTAAGTAAAATGTTTAAAAAAACGCTTTGCTGCTAAAAAATCATCTTTAAAATAAGGTAAGTATATAAAGGTAAGTATAAAGGTAAGTATTTTACAAAATACTTAAAAATTTGTTAAAAATATCAAAAGTTTCGATAATTCGAAAAATTTGAATTTCCCAGAAAAATTTGAACGACCTCCTACCAAGTTATATTCTCCTAATAAAAAGTCGTATTTTCGGCCAAAAATTTATTCTCGTTCACGAATTTCGAAAATTTCAAAAATTTGAATTTCCCAGAAAAATTTGATCGACCTCCTATCAAGTTATATTCTCCTAATACAAAGTCGTATTTTCGGCCAAAAATTTATTCTCGTTCACGAATTTCGAAAATTTCAAAAATTTGAATTTCCCAGAAAAATTTGATCGACCTCCTATCAAGTTATATTCTCCTAATACAAAGTCGTATTTTCGGCCAAAAATTTATTCTCGTTCACGAATTTCGAAAATTTCAAGAATTTGAATTTCCCAGAAAAATTTGAACGACCTCCTATCAAGTTATATTCTCCTAATACAAAGTCGTATTTTCGGCCAAAAATTTATTCTCGTTCACGAATTTCGAAAATTTCAAGAATTTGAATTTCCCAGAAAAATTTGATCGACCTCCTATCAAGTTATATTCTCCTAATACAAAGTCGTATTTTCGGCCAAAAATTTATTCTCGTTCACGAATTTCGAAAATTTCAAGAATTTGAATTTCCCAGAAAAATTTGAACGACCTCCTATCAAGTTATATTCTCCTAATACAAAGTCGTATTTTCGGTCAAAAGTTTCAATCTATTTCATAAATTTCGATAATTTTAAATTTTCGAAAATTTTTGTAAATAAACATTGAAAATGTAAATAAACAAACCGAGAATGTAAACAAACATTGAAAATGTAAATAAACAAACCAAAGTTTGTAAACAAACCGAATTTTCAACTCCCGGGGCCCAGAAATTTTAAAATTTTCGAAAAATTTTGTAAATAAACATTGAAAATGTAAATAAACAAACCGAGAATGTAAACAAACATTGAAAATGTAAATAAACAAACCAAAGTTTGTAAACAAACCGAATTTTCAACTCCCGGGGCCCAGAAATTTTAAAATTTTCGAAAAATTTTGTAAATAAACATTGAAAATGTAAATAAACAAACCGAGAATGTAAATAAACATTGAAAATGTAAATAAACAAACCAAAGTTTGTAAACAAATCGAATTTTCAACTCCCGGGGCCCAGAAATTTTAAAATTTTCGAAAAATTTTGTAAATAAACATTGAAAATGTAAATAAACAAACCGAGAATGTAAATAA
Source organism: Apis florea (assembly GCF_048593485.1). NCBI lineage: Eukaryota > Metazoa > Arthropoda > Insecta > Hymenoptera > Apidae > Apis > Apis florea. The sequence goes on from NW_028256789.1 coordinate 3,425,318, forward strand.
ACATTGAAAATGTAAATAAACAAACCAAAGTTTGTAAACAAACCGAATTTTCAACTCCCGGGGCCCAGAAATTTTAAAATTTTCGAAAAATTTTGTAAATAAACATTGAAAATGTAAATAAACAAACCGAGAATGTAAATAAACATTGAAAATGTAAATAAACAAACCAATGTTTGTAAACATAGCAAAATTTCAACTGCCCAGAATTTTAAATTTATATAAAATTGGTTAAAAATTCTAAGTGTTTGATGAATTTTTTAACTTTTTTAATAAAATCATACTTACCTTATACTTACTTTATACTTACCTTTTGTATACGCATCTTACGAAACTCTGATTTTTTTAAGTTTTTTAACAATTTACTTAAATCTAAAGGACTGAGAGGGATGTAGGCTTGGGAATACATGTTTTTTAAATGAAAAACACGTTTATTTGTTGAAAAATAACGTTTATTGAATATAATTTGCGATTAAAATTACATATTTTCTAATTAACAATTAACTTAACTATTTTGGGGTTGTATAAACTTATAATATAATATAATAATTGTTTAATGTGTGCTTAATATGTGGTAATGCAATAGTAAAAAATTATCAAAAGATGTATATAGAAATTGTCAAGAAATAATAAAAAAAAACGTTTATTTTATTTTCTAAATGTGCATTAAATATTAAGCACACATTAAACGTACAAGTATTTACTAGAAGAATATAGCGTACAATGAATAAATGCATACATATTGTTCTATTACTGATTGCATTTACATTTAATTCAAATGACGATAAAAAATCATACGTAAACTTTTCAGGGATCATTGTAAAGGGAAAGCTTTCTTCTACAAATTTATCGAATGAAACGAATTCTATATATATATAAAGAATCATAAAACTTATAAAATTTATAAATTTTTCATTCCTCGATATAAAAGAATTTTTATAAAAATTTTTAATCAAGAAATGTAAAAGTAGAAGCTTTACCCTTTACAACGAGCCGAGATAGATCCTTGTATGATTTTCTCGCTAAATTATAACAGTTCAAAATTTCGCGAAATAATTAACACATTGATCACGAGAAAAAATTCGAGATATCAGTTTTGTTATCAAAATTTAAAAAAAAAAATATTTATCGAAACATATTCGAAAATAAAGCTAATGAAACTACACTGATCCCCAATGTGTTAATTATTTCGCGTTACAATTTACAAATACAATTTACAATATACAATATTTAAAATACAACTGTCGCGCGAAAAAGAAAAAAAAAAAAAAAAAAATTTATACATAACGACTAAAAGATTCGTCGTAGGGCTGTTGGTAGTAGACACTTGCAGCCATCCCCAGTTGAAATTTCGATCCGGCGTGGAGCAGCCACCACCGAGTTCTCGTTCCATCGTCATTATCCGCAAAACACGTTCCATGGCGTTGTCATAATGGAAGGTGAGCATCGCGTCGGTCAACGGCATGGGCGTACCTTGCCGAACTCTCTCCTCTACTCCTGCTTGCTCCTGTCTGTTCAGGGCGCGCAAAGTGGCGTGACGAGTAGCTCGAGAGAGGTGGCCCAAGGATCCACCACTTTCTCTCTTATTTCCCCCTCCGCTCCCTCTCTCTCTCTCTGGCTGTCTCCTCATCTTGCTCACGATCGATCCAAGTCGAGTAACTTAAAGTCGTATCAATCTCATTTATGCCAATTTCTCGAATCCCCTCCGCCTAACCCATTTTTTCTAGGCCCGTGCCCCCCCCCTTCGAGCACGTCATTGGCGCGTCGGACACGTTCTCCAGCCGAGAATTTTCATGACAATCGGGGCATCTCCGCTCTGGCTGCCTCTCTGGAAGAAAAGAAAAGAAAAGGGAAAAAAAAAAAAAAAAAAAAAAAAAAAAGGAAGAAAAAAGGATAAAGAGGGAGGGAGGGAGGGGGGGAGATGGAGGAGTGAGTCTCGTTGGTCGCGTTGGAACTATGCTGGATATGCAAATCGGAGGTAGCGGAGGAATCGGCCGGTACTCGATTTATTTATAAACGCGCCACCTCGCCTCGATTGATTATTCAACGATCGAACCCGTTTGTCGACTCGATTAATCTTCGTGAAAAATGTTACGATTCCCTCCCTCCCCTCGGCCGGCTTAGAGAGGCGGGGCAGCAGCGGGGGAGGAAGGGGGAGAGAAAATAATTTAGCGAGCCGCGTGCACGGCAGCTCGCTAATGAGCGCGCCGACCGAGATCGATGATAAATAATTACCTCTCGATTTGCTCCTTTTTTTCGCAGCCGCGCCGCTCATCGTTCCACGCCGATTTACGCCGTGGGGACTTGCTCTATCCCACTCGCTCTGACGCGTACCTCGAGATTGATGCTTTCGTCAATATCCCTCCCCTCATATTTAAATTCTCCTCGGTTTAATCGTCGATTGTCGACTATTGGCTAACCGATAACGTCTAAATCTTGCTACTATATTATATTTTATGTACACAAGAAGAAGGGAAGAGAAGGAGAAGGAGAGGAAAGAATGGAATCGACGTGCAAAGTAGCCATCTCGGAGGCAGACGGCAGCCACTCGACTGCATAATTTCAAATACACAATAAATTGCTGCTCTCGAGCACAATGCGCAACGTGCGGCCGCTCCTTGGACGAGTTTGGCACGATTCACGAGGACGATCCAGGGGCCTCGATGGCGCACGACTCTTGGGCTTGGAATCGCGTCAAGGACGAAGGGTACACGCCGAAGGGTAGATACCCTCGTCAGAATCGTCATCGAGGTGACAGGTAAATACAGGGGAGCTCTATCTGGTATGGAAGACATATATGTACATACATATATTATATATATATATATACTCACGAGCCAGAGAAGACGATGCTTCGCTGCGGTGGGCAAAAGGGAGGGTAGGAGATCGAGTCGTTGCAAGTAAACGAGGATTAAATCCGAGGCGTCTCGTTTGTTCGAGATCGGGCACCGTTGTTGTGACCTAGGAGAAATCGTGCGTGTAAGGCGAACGCCATCATCATTGTTCCACTTTCCACCGAGCGAAAATAGAGGCGCGGAGGGGGTTGTACTCGTTTACCTGTTGATAAGCCGAGACCCCCTTTGCGTGACGCGCGAACCTCTCCGCGCAATTTTTACACTACTGGATCAAGTGCCAGTTGAGGGAAGGATGAGAAGGATCGGCTGAAGAGATATTAAAAATAGGCTAGGAAAAATGACAGAGAAAATCGAATTTTTCTACGATACTTTTTTTTTTTTTTTTTTTTTGTAGAATTGAATGAATTTTAATAAAATTTCGAAATGACAAGAATCATCGAAGTTTGCTTCTTCCTCGATCCCCTTTTGTTTCCTTTCTTTCTTTCATTCTCTCTTTTTTTTTTTTCTTTGCGAAAAAATTAATTCTTCCATGGACGACAATAGCGAGAAAGAGAGCGAAAATATGATAGATAGGGCGAGCGTAATGCGCATATTACGCGAAATTGCAAGGCCAAGGAGAAAAAACGAGGAGAGAATTGAGAAGAAAGAGGAGAATGGACGGGTAAAGAGGATAAAGTAGAAGAAACAAGAAGAGAGCGAAGGATTGTGGAGAGCGGATGAAAGAGGGTGAAAAAGGTAGGAAAGGAGGAGAGAGACGCGGGAAAAAGTGCGTATACGCGCAGCATCCAACCCCTGTCTCCCTCTCGTTCCCTCGTGTCTCTCTCTCTCTCCCTCCGTCGAGGCGGCGTGAGGGGTGGAAGCCATCTGCATCGCGATGAATGCCACTAACCACCCTGCGAGCACCCCTGAAAAACCCCCTTCACCTTCGTTTCAACCCCTGTGCGAAGCGGCCCAGCCGGACCCGTTGCCATGGGTTCTCAATTTGCGCGAGATATGCTCTCCTCGCTGATTTACGATTTCAGTTTCAAATCATGCTCTCCACGCTCCTCCACTTTCGCTCCTCCACTTAATCGATATAAATATAAATTCGAATTCGATTCATCTTTTATCGGACGGGATGAATTTAATCTTTCGAGGAAGGAAGTTTTGTTTGAATAAGGTCAAAAGAAAAGAAAAAAAAAAAAATTCGAAAAGGTAATAGAATTCGGAAGGGAAGATTTATGGCGACAATAACGTGAAAAGGGTGGCCAGGTTCATCTTTGTTCTCTTGCGGTTCTCTTCTCGTCTCGACTCGGGAAACTTTATTACCGCGGGGTGATGATTTGCAAAATAAGCCCTTCTGTTCGTTTGACTTTCGCCAGCTTCCCAAACTTGGCCAGCTTTATCAAGTGTATGAATTAAATTGCCGTTTTATTACCCGTGGGGGAGCGCAGTGGAGGGCCAACCACCCCCTTCTTCCATCTCCCTTTTTCCCAAGGGAGCAACATTATTCAACGTTAAACTTTCTAAACTCTAAAAATATCCTCGGTGTTTGCTCCAAGGAATTTTATACTCGTTCGTAAGGGAATGACCGAAGTAACAATTATCGATTATCGTTATGAAACATTGATTGAACAAAAATTGGATTTCTAATCGAGAATTAAAAAAAAAAAAAACCTCTTTTTAATCACGAAATCATCATTGTTAGAAGCGGGATTTTTCGCTCGTAAGAAAACGCGACGAGAAACACAGCAGGAATTCCTTGGTCGTCGAAGGGAATATTTATTTCCTGCATAGTTTGACTTCCGCGACACGATTTCCGCATTATACCGTGTACGTAACGGCGACTGTTACGAATCGCTACTCTAAAATCCCCTTAGTTAGATTCTAAACACACCCTTTACATATCGTGTGGGTGGGTTTGCGGGGCTTAAGGGGTTGGTGACACGAGGGGAGAGATTTCGACCGATCGATCGTGTCGCACACGTATTTCTCGAATCTTTTTTTCGTTTTCTCGTTTTCCGAAAAATCCGAAAGAAGCGAGAATTTAAGGCGAGATCTCTTGCCATCGAGGCAAAGAATCGACGATAACGAACGACGTTCCTCCAGCTTCTCCGAGAATACGTTGCACTCGAAGGAACCGACGTTGATATCGTATTTATCAACGAGGCCTTCGTTCTCTTCGTTCACGTCGTGCAAACAAACACGCTTTCAACCCTCTCTCGAATGTTTGCCCGGTCCCTGTTTATCGTTGAATTATAGACAAGGCTTGTTTCACGTAGGCATCCCTCGCGCGACATACTTAATCGCCCTATTTCGCGCGCGCACGCACACAACCGGCCCTACGTTAAAAAGAAGGCGGTCGGTGAATGAAGGAAGATGGCGTCGATCATCAGAGGCCAGGGGTAAATTTGAAAAACTCCTCTCTCTCCTTCTTCCACCCTTTTACTTAGCGTGGCGCGGGATCTCGCGTGCCTCTTCGTCCTCCTCCTCCTGCTGCTCCTCGCCTTCGTCGCCTTGGTCGACGAGGAGGAGAAGGAGGTCTTTTCTCTCCGTCTACCTTTCAGCTGAGCGAAACCCACGGCAATCACGGTGGCTGCAATTTTTATGAAGTCCTCGTCGGGTCTTCGAGTTCTTGAATAATTCAGGGTCAAGCGGCGTGGGCGAAAATGGCGCCTGCGCCGTCGGCTTTTGGGTAATACGCGCCGAATTTTTTGGCCAAGCACCGGTGAAAAACTCGGCCCGCCCGTGCGCGCCACTTGTGCGATGCTTGAACGGTCTACCACTTTAATAATTTCGTGGTACGTCGAGTAGTTGCGAGGTGGAAATAAAATAGGGAACCACCCGGACTTCGTCGTTTTCGCTGCGCCGAAAAATTTGTTTCCCCTTTTCCTTATTCTCTCTCTCTCTCTCTTTTTTCCCAACCCTTTCCGTCTAGCCTCAAAAAGAATACGTTGTTCGCTAATATTTTTGCGGGCGAATCGAGAAAAAAGGGAGAGGGACGGGGGAGAAAAAGGGAAGTTTCGACAAGTCGGTCGAAGCGACATTATATTAACAAACGCTTCTAACGCTCGTTGAAAAATAATTATCTCTCAAGTATCGTCGGATTTTTCTGCTCGTTTTCCGTCATTGTTTCGTACAACAGGTTGAATTAATCGTTTCGGTAATTGTTTAAATAACCAGAGATCGGAGTTGAATAAACGGAAAGAAACGGGACTTTTATTCACCAATTTTTCTTTTTCCTTTTTTTTTTTTTTCAGTTACAGTTAATATTATTATCAGGTAGTTGATAATCTCGTAGGTAAGAAAGTTAAAAGGGAGATTATCCGTGAAGAATGCAATTGGCCAATTATCCATTCAAATCAATATATCTATCATGATAGATATTTATGGGCAAAGGGATATATAATCCTTACCCCTAATTCTAACTTCATGGAATGGCAATTAATAACGGACACGTGCACAGATGTAAACCGTTTATCTGTTCCTTCCATTCTCTTCATTGTTTTCTTTATACCTGTTCTCCAACTAAAATAAACTGACAAATTTTATTACTTACTGCAACGATTGATGGACCATTCCGGTTTATCACAAATAATAGAATCACCTCTTTAACGGGGAAAAAGAATACCGTTTCCACATTTTAAGTTATTGTAACGATTATGGCGGTTATAGATCGCTCATTCACGTATTACAACCAACTAATAAATTTCTATACCTTTAATTACTGTTCAGTACAAAATATTCCACAATATGTAAACGATTTCTCTATTTTCCTCTTCTTAAATCCTCCTCGAGTCAATATGATTTATTACTCTTTATTACCCTCCCTTCATTTCCATCCATCTTTAAAACATCTGCACGAACAATTACACGAACATCGGTAACGGTATACAATTTATGAAAATATTTACAGCAATAATCCGTCGAATAGGAAATTTCCATTGGGAATAGGAAAATTCAAGATGGAAAAGGGGTCAGAGAACACCGAGGAAGCAAGGGTGTCACGATGACGATGCCAGCCTTCAGATAGGAAAAGATAAATGAAAATCGAGTCCGCCGAGAAAAAACCGATTGATCCTTGACGAGGAGGGAGAAAGAGAAAGGAGAGGGGGAGGGGGGAGGGGGAAATTCGTGCAAAGGTCGTCGTAGGTGAGGTTGCTGCTTCGAGGTTGCTTTCGTGGACATCGATCAGGGAAACGTCGTCGTCGTAAGGACGGACGTCCCTTCGTCCTGCGGAGGGGTTGATGGATGCGAGATTACAGCGGCGGGGACACTCGTTGACACCCCATGATGTATCACCCCGCAGCTTCCAGCTAGTAGTAGCTCGGCTACTTACTCGGCAATGGGTTTGCTGGAAAACGAAAAAAGAGACAAGTCGCGCCTCCACGCCCTCCATCTCCTCCGCGTAGCGAATTAATCCCGAAAAACGATTTTAATCTTAATCGTTCTTCCCTGTCAACCGAACCCCATTCACCCCGCGAAATAAATACAAATATAAACGCCCGGAACCCAAAGCTCGAGGCGAAGGAGCGAGGAAAATGGGAAATCGTTATTCAGGAGGGAGAGGGAGAAAGGGGTGGTTTTCGATCGAACGTTTCCCGAATCTCTAATAATCTTCTCTAAATAAAGATAATAAATCGCGAGTTAATGGAAAGGGTGGTTTCTCCGCAGAAACAACGCATCCTCCACAAACGTCCGATCTACGATACGGAAATATTCGACGGCAGGAAAGAAGGTGGCGTGAGGGGTGTGAGGAAGCACGAGAGGAGAAAAAGAAGGACAGGATAGGGGGTAGCGTAGATAAGTCGGGGTTGTCGGGGCATCTGCTTTCTTTCGTGCTTCCGGCCATCTTCTACCACCCCTTTCGTCCTTCTTTTTGGGGTGGAAACGGCTCCGGTCCATTCTCGTCGAGACGTTGTATCGGCCCAACACACTGAGACCGCCGTGCATAGAGGGAGGGGGAGGAAGCGAGGGGTGGACACGGCGGAAAAGAGGAGAGAGAGAGAGGAAGAATACGATGGGTGGAGGAGGAGGAGGGCGAAGAAGAACGTGCTGAATAGAAGATTGGAACTCTTTCTGCGGTGACGGCGCTTCTTCCGGCGGGGTGGCTGATAGTGCCGGCTATTTCCGGTGGCCACCGTGACATTGCTATCGCCGAGCAACGTCTACTATACCCCCGAGGCCATCCACGTTAAACGTCCTCTCCTCTCGCGTGTAACCACCATCCACTCTCTCTCTCTCTCTCTCTCGTCCAACCTCCCTCCCCCTATATATACGTATTTTTGCATCGGCGCTCCAACATTTTTGCCCGAGTTTCTTGCCACGTTCTCGTGTCCTGAATTCTACACGCTTTTCGTTGGAGGAAACTTCCTCAATGGCGTCGTACCTACACTCTTTACATCCTATTCCTTTTTTCTTCTACTTCTTCTTCTTCTATTTCTTCTTTTTCTTCCGTAAATCGTCGACGTTGGTTTATATGGGCAAAGGGGAGAAAGAGAGAAAGAGAGGGATTCGTGGTGAAATAATTTTTTTCCCATCTTTCTTTCTTTATTCGCGCCAGAGGATAATCGTAATAATGGGAAGTCTCTCGATACGTTGGCCGGACTCTCGTTTCCATATCGGCGCGTGTAAAGCGTATGGATTTCGTATGGAAATTTAAACGCAATCAATAGAGATAGATATTATATAGGTATATGGAAGGCAGGGATCCAAGTGCGAGATAAGGACGTTTACCAACGTTGCAATTGATCGCGAGAAAAGATAGAGATATCGCGATGTCCGTATATCCAGTGACACCGGGTGCACTTGGCGGCTTATCGGTTATCGCATATCGAGCGCCCTGCAGTCCGATGAGCTCTCAGACATATCGTAAGCCAGCCGAACATCGACCCTTCGATTATGTCAGTTTATCGTGGGTGTTCCTCGAACAAAGGAAATCGCCTCGACATGTCGAATCGCAACGGATAATAACGATCTTCGATCGAGAATCTTTCCATACCATCCATGGTCGAAGAACCAATAGTAGCGCCGTAATAAATAACGTTCTTCTATTCTTCGAAAATTCAAAATGTGATTCTTCTGAATAATAAGCGTTGTCGCCACGACACACGACGTTTCGAGTTAATCCTTCGAAATAGAAAGTTTTCCTTTCACCTTTCTACGACCTTCTATTTTCCATACAAAGTTTTAACAAGGTGCTCGGCAGCTTAAAATTTTATTACCGTTCTTCCGTGCGCAAGTGTTTATTGGGAATGAAGAATTATGAAGAACTGGAGGGTAATATTCTATAATTGATGTGCAGGGATTATTGGACCGTTTAGTTTACGACCAAGAATATATGGATGTTTCGATAATAGGTAACAAGGCCTCGATGAGGGCTAACGGTTTGGCATTACACCGACTAACGATTACTTACATGCAGTTTGGAAGAAGGATGTAAGGACACCACGAGTCCCCAGGTAGTCTTGGCCAAGGCTATTCAACTGTCAATCAGCCCGTGCCGAAACTCGGTAGAATTGGGGAACATCTGCTCTTGGAGAACGCGATACGTCGGCGGACGGGGGCGTTGCTCGCCCCTGCGTTCCGCTCTTTTTTCTCTCCCCCCTTTAACCCTCTTTTCTTTTTTATTCCTTTCTCCTCTCCTATATTTTTTTTTTACTCTTTCTCGTCGTCTGCGTTAATCACTTTTTTCCCCTTCTGTTTTTTCCTTTCTTTCTTTCTTTCTTTCTTTCTTTCCTTTTTTAATCTCATCACATCGATTTTTATCGATTAGAACAATTCTTGTTTACAGGACGAAATATTTTTTTTTTTTTTTTTGAAAAATATTTCAATCACTCGACTCGAAATTAATAAAATTCCCGTTTCGAAATTGTTTCGAGAGCGTTACCGTTGATCACGCCGATGCGCCGCCGATGCATTCTCAGATTCGCGTTTCAGCCGGGATTCAATGACGTGGAGAGGGGTGGCTTCCAGCGCGCTGATTCATAAGAGGCAGGCACACGATTAGCCGCTGTTTGGATCCATTTACCATTCGACCGGCCATTAAGGACCGGTCGATACACCGGAATCGTTGAACTTGCAATCGAGACACCGCTGTCCTTCAATAGACTCCTCTCCTCTCGACTCGGTAATGCCTCTGTGGCCGAGCCCTTTCATTCGACACTTTCGATAATCCGGCCAGGAATTCCGTCCCGTCAAAAGTGAAAGACAAATTGGGAATTGATCGTGCTGCTCCCTCCCCATCCTAGGATCTATCTATCGCCATCTCCTTAACCTCTCTATCGATTTCTCCACCGTTTCGCGGAATAATAAAACGGAATGAAACGGGAGAAAGAGAAGGAAGGGTAAAATAAAGGATTACTACTCCCCTCCCCCTGTTTCTCGATATCCATTCCTCCAGACTATCTAGACTAGACTCCTCTCACAATGGAAATCACGTGGTTCTGAATCGACCAGAAAATTGTTTACCTTTCGCTATTTTATTTTACTTTATTTTTTTCCTTCCTTTCTTTCTTTTTTTTTTTTTTTTTTTCCAACCAGACAAGAATCGTGGCCGTTTCATCCGCCGTTCGTTCAATGGCCGTGTTAACGAGTTACGATTGAGCGTAGTGGCACCCTTCCAGAGACATCCTTCTTCTCTCGGTATAGCTGTCGACCGATCGCATGTCCTCCCTTGTCTCTCTCGACCCGCCGCCTCTCCTTCCCTCCGTTTCACCCCCGGCCATCGAACAGGGGCGTAGGAATCGCCTTGCGACTCCAGGTAATTTCAGGTACGAGGGGCAAAAAAGAGTGGTAACACGATACCGCTACCGAAATCGTTTCACTTTTATTTTATTTTTTTTTTTTTCCTCTCCTATATTTTTCTCCTCTTCTCCTTTTCACAGCTCTCCTCCTCCTCCTCGCCTCTTCTTGTTCTTCTTCGTCGTTCCTTAATTCGAGGGATTCACCCTCCACACCACTCTCTCGGTTCGACGACCCCTGGAACCAACGACGAGGAGGATCCAACAACGCTCCCGATTTTGCCCCCCCCCGCTCGCTCGTTATTCCGGCAAAAAAGAGGAGGGACCCGATGAGACAAAGACGGTGGAAACGAAGGCGATCCGATATTTTCACCGGTTTCACACAACCGCTGCAAGCCCTTTTCTTCGCCGCGCGTGGAAAGCCATTTCGTGGAAACTGCGAGAACCTGTGGGAAGCTGTGAATGGAAAGCCGGCCTGCTGCTACCTGATCGCCAAAATACCGGGAAATACGCGCTAAATTCCCAGCCTCGGAATGGAATTTACCATCCACGCGGAGATCGTTGACAATTTTTCAACACTCGCCTAAATTCCGATGGAAATTTTTGCCAAATCTTTTCCATCGATTTTTTTCGCTCGACAATCTTCTTTCCCTTCGCGAGAAACGAATGTAAAGATCGAAATATGAAACCTTGTTTAAATATCTAATATCTTCTTTTCTTTTTTCCTGAGATTTTAAAGGGATACGATTTTTTTTTTTTTTTTTTTTTGAGGAAGCATCGTGCACAAGAGTTTCGAGAGTTTCCTTCTGGGAGAAAAGTTTGCAAAACGGAATGAGGGAGGAGAGAAAAAAGTTGACGACACGGGAATAAATACGAGAAGGTTATCGATGATCTCGTAGCAAGACGAGGTCGAGGTGAATGGCGGCCAGGAATTTCATTCACCATCTCGCAGCGGTCATCTCGAAAGGACATCTCTGGACCTCTGCTATTCGAGCCCGCCTCCGGAGCGAGGAAATAATCGTGGGAGAAACGGCTCCTCGAATTTCGTCCCTATCCCTCGAAAGAGAACACCTCGTGGACCGCAAAACGCCGCGTTTGGAGAATCTCACGTTTTCGAGATCTATCCGATGATTATACAATATTGAAAATATGCACGTATTCGGTATAAATACACGCACGATTTTGTATCGATACAAAAAAATTGTACAAACTCCCTTCTGTATTCATATTCAAATAAAACTCGATTTACTTTCAATCTTTGGATTATTATTTTTCTTCTTCGGGATTCTTCGATCCCGAATTCCCCGAATATTTTCCCTCCTTAAAATCTTCCTTTCCTTCGAGAAAGAAATTCCCCCCCCCCCCCCACTCCCTGCAAGAAGCTCGTCCACGATCCACGAGCGAGAGTTATAGAAAAAAATCCGGTCGAAAATTTCCAGCGGCCGAAAATCCGCCAAGCACGATCGGCGCGTCTGCAAGAGCGTTGTTGCAACCCTAGGTGCAACGAGTTAACGATTTTTCTCCCCACCCAGGAGAACGGAAACGAGTTCGGAACGAGTTCGAGGCCCGCGTCGACAGGTTCGTTATCGCGGTGGACCCTTTGTTTGCCAAGCGGTTATTCTTACTCGCGCGACTCTCTGCCTCCTCTCCTTCTGCCACCATCTCCATCCACCGGTTGTTCCGCGCTGTTCCTTGGCAAACAGTACTCTCCCGTGTACAGAGAGAGAACTGCCCTCCCCTCCCCCCCCTCTCTCTCTCTTCTCTCTTCTCCTCGGTTTTGAATAGGTGTGCCACGCCGCAGGACACCACCACCCGGCACCCAGGACACAGGTGGCACGATCCCGTCCGTCGTCCTCCTCGTCGTCCGGATGGGATCCTCTTCTAATCTCAGCTCGTCAGGGTGACAGGGATTATGCTCATTAACTCTTGCAGGAGACACCCTCTTTTCCCACGCGCCACCAAAACTTCTCTCTCTCTCTCTCTCTTCGTCGATCGTCGATTTATTAATTCTCCCTCCCTTCTTCTTCTTCTTCTTCTTCTTCCTCTTTTTCTATCTTCCGTTCTTAATTCACCAACAATTCGACGATTCTTCAAATTCTCCGGACACAATTACACCAATTTTTTTTTAAAAGCCGCCCTTTCATCATCCGACGGTTATTCGATTCGGTATCGGGATGCAGTAATGCGATGCTTTGCACGGGATTTTGATCGATGCGCCAGACATTTCGGGACAATAAAAGCGCGGGTTGATACCCGGTCGAATATGCCGGTATAATTTTCAACGGATCGTTTATCCCCCGCGTTTCGACGCGTTCTCGTTTTTTCCACCAACGTCGCCTCCCCTCCCCTCCTATCCCGGATTCGTCCATGATTTATCGTACACGGAAAATCACGCGCGCGTATACGTGTGTATATACGTGTATACATATATATACATATATCTCGTATAATAATGTAATCGTCGATACGAATGCGCGGCCGTACGTCGAAAAATTTTATCCGCCGATACTATATGTGTATATATTCGGGGGGGGGGGCGGAATATAACGAAAATAATTCCCCATGTGACGCACTGTCCGCCGATTATTTTATTCCCTAGCAACAGGTGATCACTCTTTTGCCACTGTTTTTCCATAGTTGGACGGGCAAACGATGGAGATGAATGGCGGCGATCGGGGGCGCGACACAAACTATCTCTCGGTGGCGAACGATACGATGCCTGTGCCGAATTTCGTACGAGAACAAGCATGGAGAGAGAGAGAGAGACTCGCTCTAGCTAGCGAACTGTTCGGTTTATAAATATTAACAAATTCCTCGAATATCTGTTACGAGTGTTACGCTTGTTTAATAACACGACGCTCGAGACCGACACGGATACACACACGATAATTTCGATAATTCGCGGAATAGTCGTAACAATTTAGACGTTACGTTACGTCAATAATAATAAATATTTTGCCGACGATACATTCGATTTTATGCGTGTGCTAAATTGACGACGAATTAATTTGGGAATATGTTTAAATTTTATATATACGAAAAAAGGGAAAAAGTTAAAAGGAGAAGAGAGAAGAAAAAATATATCGTGTACCCGTTGAATCGGGCATTTCCTATTGAAACTGTGTAACACTGTTCCGAATAACAGTCTAGAAGACGGTATCCCTTTTATAAAAACAACAGTTCTGCGTTTTTAGGACAGGCGAGCAAACAAAGGCGCCACCTCGAGAAGCATTCAAGGGAGAATGTTTTTTCAGGGATCCTCTTTATGACGAAAGGATCGCGCGATCCCGGTAAACCGTATTATCCCGTCGGATCTCGTGTTCCACGTACTTACTTACTTACTTACTTACTTTCTTACTTACTTGAATCTCGCTAGCAGAGAGAGAGAGAGAGAGAGAGAGAGAGAGAAGCGCATGGCAACGAATGGTTGGTTCGAGCCGCGAGCCAACATCCACCATCCTCCAAGATTTTTCACGAAGGACGAATCTCGACCAAGGGAAAAGCCTATTAGTCGCGAGGATCCTCGGGTCTCCATGGGACCCGGGGAATATTCGAAATGGCCTAGCGAATCGCAAAATCCCGCCCAACAAAGGCCGCTCGCCGCGCACTTTCGAAAAACCGCGTGCTTCTTCTTCCTCGCTCTCGGTTCACTTCCTCTCCTTGCGAGCCTTACCTTCCCTCTCCTTACCTTCCCCGTCGTCTTTCCACCTGCTGAAGGCATAAATCATCGCCTGGCCCGGCCGTTCGAACCGAGAGATCGGTTTGCAGGTGTCTCGACCGCCGAATTTCACGGCTGTGAAGGCCGGTCTTCTCTCTTCTCTTAAACGCCTTCTGCGTTTTACTTGCCATTTTACGGGTTTTTTCGAGAGAGCTGTCCTCCTCTCTCGATTCTCCCCCCTTTTTTATATTTTCGCACGCGAAATCCCAGAGTATCGCAAGAATCTCTCGCGAGAAAATTCGAAGAACCGTCGTTGGAATTGTTCGGGATGGACGAAGAAGTTAGGGATGGAATTTCGCGTGAAAAAAAATATTTGGACGAACGCTCGGATTATCCTCCATTTATTATCTCGATCATTATTCTCCCTTTGCGATCAATATTTGCACGGACGGAAGGAAATCCATGCGTGTTCTTTTTTTCTTTTTCCCTTTTTTTTCGAGACGCTGGTGTGTCGAATTGAGACAACGGGCGGAGACGTTATCTCCGATCTTTTCCGCCCCGGAAAAGAGAAACAACGTGGCGAGAGAAGAAGCGGAGCGGTAGTCGTGAACGCGTCGCCGACCCGTCGATATTACGATTAATTGGCTCGTAAATTTTCACCCCGGGGTGTTCCTCGAACTCACCGAGGATAATTTATATATTTTTCGCCCCGACCAGGTCAACACCTGGCACTCCGAGCATCCGTTTACCTGGGCGAAACGGACCAGACAGCGTTGCGCCACCATCTTTCACTATCCCATCCCTCTTTTCCTAAAATTCTACCAGGTAATTCACCGATTTTTAAGCAAAAAGATCCCCCCTCTCTACACCATCCTTCTTCCACTGCTCTTCTTTCTTTCTTTCTTTCATTCTTTCTCGACTATCGAACCAAGTTTTTTCCATTAAAAAAAAAAAAAATTTCTCCCCAATAACATTTTTCAAAAAGACTCTCGAAGAATCTGCATCCCCCTCGATCCAATGTCTTCAAGTTCGAGTTTCCCTCGACGGAATCTCGAAGGAATCGGTTCGAAACTCGCGCAACGAAACGCAACGCAACGCAACGCAACGTGGAAAAGTTGGCGGAATCGTTGGGAGGGGAAAATTGAAACGCGTTCCACGCTTGAGATTCGAAGCGAGGGGCGAGGTGGAAAAACTTTCCTCGGCAATAATTCATCGAGAGCGCGAAGAGAGAGAGAGAGAGAGAGAGAGAGAGGCGGTTGCTCGAGAGATCGGGTCCGCGCCTCGGTTGTTTGCCAAATCAAGTGTAAAACGCGGGGTAATTGTCAACGCGAGAGGGTTCGGAAAGGGTGGCGACAGACGAGATTAAGGGAGGGAGAGGGGGAGGGGGGGCAGAGCGCGGCACGTCGAATGTTTATAAGCTCGTTCGATTTTCACGGCTATCCATGCACTTTCCAGAATTCGATTTGTGGGCAACGATGCGGAATCGATGGGAGGAGAGAGAGGAGGGATTTCTTCCGAATAAAAATTAATCCTACGATTTTTCAGCATGCCGTCCATGTATCCTCGTCCCTCATCCATGTGCAGTTTGTTGACTTGATTATTTAAAAAATACTGGATTGTACAATAGTTTCTTTATTTTTCGAAATTATTAATTCAACACTGATTGGAAAGGAAAAGGAAGATGAAGATTCGTTATTTTTCGAACAGTTTTTCGAGAGAAGACGAAAAATAAGAAAATTATTATACTCTGTACCGTAAAATATCCGTAAAGAGTAGAATTTATTTTTCGAGGCGAGGCGAAGAAAACGAACCAAAGTGAAAAAAACACGGATAACGCGCGTAACATTTATTTGTATACCTCGGAATGCAAATACCCTTGCCTCGATAAAACCTGTCTATCTGAAGAATATTCGAAATACGTCTATTAAGTTTCTCCCTTTAACCGCTAGATACCTTAAACAGATCCCATTTTATTTCCCCTTAAACGATGATCCACACCCCAAAGGAAGCGTGAAAAGAACGAAAAGCCATAGGCGTTATTCGAACGCGTTTCCAATAAAAAGATCGACGAGGCAAGTTGACTTGGACCGGGTGGGAATCAAGATCAAGAGGCGGCCGAACAATCGGTGGCGCGTTTCTATGAAGTTCGTCGGTATGAATAGAATTCGCGATGAAAAGGACGCACGCGTACACGCGCGCGCGAGTTCGACCCTCCTTCTCTCTCTCTCTCTCTCTCTCTCTCTCTCTCTCTCTTTCTTTTTTTTGGGGAAAAGCCTGCGAGACCGCGTTTTTCATACGAGGTCCTCGATAGACGGCCGTAAGTGCATTCACCGTGCAAATCGGGTTGCCTCGAGAGTGCAACAATACGCAACAGGTGAGGAGGAGAGATCGGTACACGTTCAATGGCAGGTGAAGTTTCCTTTTCGAACAAGAATAAGTACTCGAGATTTGTGCCTCGATCCGATTGCCTAAAGGGAAGTTGCTCGCGGAAATGCTTGCTCTTCGACCCCCCTGAACGAGTCCCCCCTTCCCCCCCCACCATCCAATATTCGAAAATATTTAGAATATCTTTTGGAAAGGGGAGGGGGGGGGAGGGAGTGAGCGTTTGAACCGTGGCCACGAGTTCTTCCACGAGTTTTGATAAATCATTCTCGTTACCTCGAGAGAAAAACTGGCCTCGAGAGAGAAAGAGAAAAAGAGAGAGAAAGAGAGAGAGACAAAGATGGCAGGAGATTGGGAGCAAAGGGCATGAGAGAATGGCGCACCTGCGCGAGGAGGATGTTGATGATGCGTCTGTCGGCGTTAATTAACGGGCCATTAATTACCCGGAATGGACCAATTAGGAGGAGGATGGCCTTGTTTCTGGTCTGCCTGGTGTTCAACCTCTTTAAATATTAGCTGTATTGTGAACCGTGTAAATCGAACCTATGTATGTATATATAAATATATATATATTTATGACAAAATTATGGCGATATTTGATTGAAAAACTGTTCCTCGAACATTCGTAAAAATGGCATTACACCCATCCGTATTATGATAATAAATGGGAAAGAAATACAGGATCTGAAAAAAAATTCAAATGTATTCGTCCGATCCTGGTGCACGCTTTTTTCTTTTTTTTTTTTCTTCGACTACGATAATTTATGACGGACGATTCCTCGGAGTCGGTTGTCGGTTGTCACGGCCGACTTGAGACGGATTCTCGCGACACGGATAAACAAGCGGAAAGAAAAATATAATATTCCCGAGCGATGAGAAATATACGCGAGATACGGGACAGATAATCGATTAGCGTACACGATCCGTGAAAAAAGTTCTCTGAAACACTTCTCGTTCCTCCTCCCCTCTTCGAGGAGAATCGATCGAGAAAGTGGATCCGTGTTTCCATCTAAAATTTTCTTTATCGCCCGTCATTAACACCCCAAATTATAGCGGAGCCCTTTCCTTATCGAGTCGAGGGATCGGGCTCCTCCTCTCTGATCAGTCGCGAGATCAACGACGCTGATACAGCCGGAAGGAGGGGTACAAAGGACAAATTAAACAGTTCCATAGACGATGAATTTGGCCAACCCTCTCGGTGTGTACACCGTCCATTATCTGTCCATCGTAGTTTCCTCGCCCTTTGCTCCCTTCCCCCACCACTCCTCGTTGTAATCGCGAATCAAAATGGACCGTGGCGAGGGGTGTTCACCCTCCGTCAAAATATAGACCGACGCGAAGAAAGAGGACTGGACTCGAGGAACGGAAACGGGATCTTTTCAACCGAGCCCCTGTCCTGGAAAAACGAGATCGCTTCTCACGATTTCTTTCTTCCGATCCGTGATCCACGATTCCTGGGGAAATTTTTCCTTCCTGTCGACCACCCTCCTCTCGTGGTCTTCGAAAAATACTCACCCAAATCTAAATTCCAAGGTAAGTGTTTATTCTCGATTCGAATCGTTAAAGAATATAGAGAGAGAAGGGTTAAACGAGGCTCGTTTTATCGTTCGAAATTATCACCCGAATAATCACCACTCACCACTTTTGACCCGAGAATCGTTAAAAAGTTACGAGAAAGATTCGTGAGAATGAATTCGACTCGATCTTCAAAAAAATGGTGGCTCTCGATTAATTTCGTACGAGAATAAAACAATAACAGAATAAAAAGAAATCTTACATTCGTAATTCGGATAAGAAACCCGCGATACGATTATTTAAAATATAAACCCGTATCGTTCGTAACTCTGCTCGAGCATCCCCCGTAATCACGTAAACGAGGGTTAAAGGGCGGAGAGATCGGAGGAGCGCGATGGAGAAACCGCGAAACAAAGGTCGAATGGAAGCGTTATCTCGAGGAGATCGATCGATCCCGTTGATCTCGAGCGCCCCACCGCCAACAAAGAGGAATTCCTTTGGAATCGAAAGAAACAAAAAAGAGAGAGAGAGAGAAAAAGAAAAAGTAGGGTACCCCGATGGAAATCGATCGATCAAAAAAAGGGGTTCTCGCAAAAGCGTCGACCCCCCCTCGAGGGAGACGCTAGTAGTGGGCGACGGATAAGTGGTGGGTAGAGGAGAGAGATCTAGCTTGCGAGATTCGGCCTTCCCTGCTACTAATAACTACACAAAAGTAGGAGGCAGCCTTCTGTATAGGCTTCTCGCGGGAGCGAGAGGAACAAAACGAGAGGGCACGGACCACGGAAGGAAGGAAGGGAGAGGGAAACACGCGGAGAAGAAAAGGAGGGATTGGGATAGGGGGTGGAGAAGAGAGGCATTGAACGTCCCTCGAGTAAGTAGAGATTTCCGGGCTGCGTGTACACGGCCCACTACCTCTCGCCCCCCTCGTGGGGTTCTCTTACCTGGGCCCTCTCCACCCCCTCTCACCACGACACGCTCACCTTCTCGATCGCAGCCTTACCTATGGGAAAAATCTACATTGAGTCGAGGGCGAATGAATGGAGGGAAGAGCGGCGGTGGTGGCCGGTTCGCGGCGGAATCTTTTGTAGGCCGGATTCCTTGTGTCGGGTCCATCCGCTGCAACAACCTTCTGTGCCACGCCAACGACAACCCATGGATCCCTTCCGCGCGCGAGTCTGCAGCACCCACACACACACACACAGTGGAGCGGGTACACTCGTGTCAAAGTTTGCCCTCTTGGAGCATAGCACGTGCAGGTAGCGGAGAGGTGAGCGAGATATTCGTTTTCTCACGGCGTGGTCGAACCCCGTGGCGCGCCTCCCTGCGCCCTCGTTTTCGCGCCAATTTCGGAGAAGGTGACACCGCTCCTTCCATTTTTTCTTTTTTTATATTCTTCTCACAGTGGATCGATTCTTCGAGATGTCATCTTCTCTCTTCCTTTTTCTTTTTTTTTTTTTTTTTTTTGGAAAATAGATCGTATTTTGTTCGCTCGGAATTTCGACGAGAAGCGAGTCGACGCGATTGTATCCTCCTCTGGAGGTTGGAAGGAGATTGAAAGAATTATAGAAACGCGTTCTCCGGAAGCAAGTTGGCAAGAGATCCAGCTCGAGAGGTGCGAAAAACACGGTTTCGCCGCTTGTCGAAATAAATTACCGCCACGCCCGTTGGTAAATGGGCGTGTAAGCGACTTCACCCTGGCCAAACACTTCTCTCTCTCTCTCTCTCTCTCTCTCTCTTTCTCTTTAGAAACAGACGCGCGCCACGGATCGTAATTATCTAGCGAGGAGGAACGCTCGCCACTCCTCCACCCACCGTCTTTCTTCTCTCTTTGCTCGTTCGCGACGCGTCGACTCGTGGACGGATAAACGCACCAGCCTAACTCGTTAATCTCTCTCTCTCTCTCTCTCTCTTTCTCTCTCTTACGAGAGAGATCTGTCCGCACGAGGGAGGAGAGGAAAGTGAACGCGCAAAGGTCGCGGGGATATTGCATCGTCACGCGCCTCTATTAGAACACACGAGTGAAAAAATTATTCTTTTCACTCGCGTTTCTGCTATCCCTCCTTTCCAATCGAATTTGCCCCGTCCGATTCCTTGTTTCTCGATCTCGATCGATCGACACGGTAAAAAACTCATCCTTAATTCGAATATATATATATTACGATATTAGTAGTAGATTAGTTTGGGAAAGATCGAGAGAAAGAAAAAAGGGGTATCGATATTTTTTAAGGATGGAATTGGATAAGGAGGGAGGAGGGAAAATCGAAATGTCCTCTATTGCACAGGGAAATATTTTCGAGGAGAGAAGCTATTTCTTCCTCGATCCCTTTCTTCGGGAAGAAAATCCACGTTCCACATGCCAGGGGAGGAAATATTTTTATTGGGACGATTGCGGTTGACGTACGAGGGTCCTTCGAATTCGCGGTACCGGGATCCACCGATGGGATCATGGGTCGTTCGAGTGTTCTGATTGATTCTCGTCGTCCTGAGGTTCGAGGAAAATCCGAGGGAAATAATTCGAAGAAAATATTTCTTCAAAGTCGATCGAATAAGATTCTCTTCTCTGTTCTCTCTCTCTCTCTTTCTCTTCTTCTTTTTTAATCCCGAAAAAGAAATATTTCGCAATCGCACTCCCACTTAGAGACGGTTCAATACGCTTCTCATCGTGATTCATCGAGAAATAAATGACGCGAATTTTAATTAGCGACCACGCTCCGGAGAATCGATTTCGTACGTCGATATACAACACGTGCGGGGATCGCGTAGGTCGGGGAAGAAAACGTTCGGAACGTTTTTTTTTTTTTTTTTTTTTTTTAGAAGAGAGATTTAGACACAGCCTCCAGTGTTATGCCACATTAGCGCTCCTCGGGATTCCGGTTTTTCAATACGACCAGTCATCCTCGAAGAATCGGCAGACAATGTGGCGGCGGCCCTCTTCCTCGTCACTGGACCCTTGTAAGTAGCGCGCCCTCTTTATCCTCTTCCTTCCCCTTCTCGGCTTGGGTCAGTGAAATAAAAAGAAAAAAAAAAAAAAAAAAAGGAAATAAAAACGCGAAAAAATAAAAAGGGAAAAACTTTCGCTCGAGGATTTAGAATCATCAGGTATCGCGTTTAATCGCGGAGCTAAAATCTCGCCAAACTGCTATCGATCGTACGTGGTTTATATTATGCTTCTGCGGATTTCTCTCCGCTTCGAGGTTTCAATACCTCGTTTACCTCGTGTCGAGATAATATCTTATTACGCAAAATCGTAAGAACACGAAACCCGTACCTGTTTAATAACACAAACCCGTTCCGTTTTCGTTTTCGCAATTCCACAATCCGTTTCCACACGATTCCCTTACGACTTCGTCGAGGAAGAAATCCTATCGTCTTTTCCTTACTTTCGGCGTAAATAATTTTCTTCGAGCGAAACGAGTCCTTCCCGCCCCCTCCCCCACTCCCCCAATCTATACGCGTATCTCGAGATAAATCTAAGAATCCAAAAACCGAGAGAAAATCGATTTTCGCCGTAGCGATGATAATCGTAAACTATTTCCAAAGCTTTGAACGATGGTGTTAAAGCAGATGCTGGACGGATGATGGTGATCACAGCCGCCGGAAGGCTGTGATTTTATTCCCGGAGAGCGGAGCCGAGGGGAAGGAGGGGGATAGGGGAAAGGTGAACGGTGGCGCAAGGGCGGACTCACGGAGGCTGCGAAGGCTCGGTGTAATTATGTGCGAGGATAGAGTAACATGTCGGACATTCCAACAGCCACCGGAGTCAGAATCCACCCTCGCCAGTTGGCCCGTTGAACTGAATAGCTAGCTAATGAACGCGAAGCCTCCAGTCTGTCAGTCGTCCCGCACGTCCACCACGTGGGGAGAGAATGATCATTGCTCGGCCGAGGATGAAACCGATGCGACGCGAGCCATGGTTTCTAGCCATGCGAGCCGGTCCCTTCGCTCCTCCGCTATTCGATCGTCTTATCGATAACTGTCCGATTCCACGATACGCCTACGCTTCTTAGAGAGGCGTGCGTCGCGCGAAAAATCTTCTGAAATCTTCTCCAACGCATACTCTTCTACGCATATATATATATTCTGTTATTCACAAGAAAGTTCGAAAGAAAATAATATCCGTGATCTGGACATCCCTTACCATCTACGTAATTTTAATTTATCTCGACCCGCCTTCTTTTCATTCTCGTTCCAAGATCGAACGTGATGGTAAATATAGAATAATATAAAAATTCTCTCTCAACAAATTCTCGCGTATCTCTCCTCGCTCTAGATTTCTCCCTCAACAGAAATCATCTGATCGAATCGAATGGGACCGAACCGTACACACCGATACACTATATATATATATATATATATCGGTAGGTACAATTTCAATTTTGCTATCTCCCCTTTCTCGGGGGGGTTGGTTTCTCGATTCTTCGACCCGAGGAAGGGGGGAGGAAGAGAGAGAGAGAGAGAGGGGCGAAAGGAGGGTGTAAGATTCGACGTTAGATAGGCGAGAGTTAGGCCCGCGCGTCAGCCAGCTTCTCCTTCTCGGCTGTCACTCAAATCCTTCCTCCCTTTTCACCTCCAACCCTCCTCCTCTCCCCGACTTGTGCACCGCCACCCTCTCCCGCACGTTTCTCGGCAAGGGCCACCCCCGCGGACTCGGTAATTGAATTTCACGAGTTGGTTACCCAAACCCCCGCCGCCGCTCTATCCCGACGCCCCATCTCCTGTCCCATACACAGGGGGAGAGGGTTTCTGACGCTATTCCCGGTTCCGCGTGCGCGGCCAGGGGTCTGCCAGCCCACTTGATGCCCGCTTAACGTCGTATCACAACATTGATTACGACACCGGTGCACGATTGCCGCGGGGATCGTGCTGCCTTTTGCTTTCCCGCCTTTTATCCCCGATTCTCGTGGCCAACTCGCTTGGACCACGAGTCGTTTGCGTCACGCGATTAACAGGATGGATCGCGTGAAACGTTCGATCGGGTATTGACATTGATCCGATGGTTTGATGTTCGAAATGTCCAAGTTTTTTTAAAGTATAAATAAATCTGGCAACAACTTTTTCTCTCTCTCTCGCCTCGTAATACGTGTAATACCGTCGAATCGATTTTGCAGATTCGTAGTTGCTCACGACGAGTTCATAAATATTTAGGGAGCCGATATATTTATTTGAAAGAGGGACAGCTCCGTCATTCCGCCGGATTTAACGAGGCAAGCTGATTTTTCGACTCCTCCGCTTGTTTGCACCACCCAACGCCGCTTTCTCCATCGGGCTTGTTTGTTTCTCTTTTTGTTTCTCTCCCTCTGTCTACCCGGAAGCCCTTTTCATCCCGCTCCTTCGACACCGCGCGCGCGCACACAGAATTCGAGGTTTTTTTCATCGACTCTTCCAGGCCGATAATAATTTTAAAAGAGGGTGGGGGATAGCCCGAGGTGTCGAGCAAGCGAAGACGAATTATCGTCGCATGACGCGTACTCTTATTTATAGTCCCTCCTCCCCTAACCCCATATCATCCCCTCCCTCCCCCCTTTTTCCAACACCGTCGGAATCGATGATACGTCGGAAGCGTAGAGATTCTCGTCAAGACTATAAATCCTTCGGTTTCTCGATTGAATTATCGCGTCGTACAAAAAAACAAAAACAAAAACACACACAAAAAAAAGAAAAAAGTAAAAAAAAGAAAAAGAAGAAAAAGAAGGGGAGAATATAAAGGGGCGATTAAACTCCGGAAAAACTTCGTTTCCTCCGAGTTTCCTTCGCAACGTTAAACAAATTCGATTCGATTCGATTCGATTCGATTCGATTCGATTCGATTCGGTTTAACTTCACTTTCGAGGCGCGGGGGAGGGAGAGGAATGGATCGAGTTGGACGGCATCGACAAATCGACGACACCGAAGGAATCGGCTTCGTCGGTGGCGAAAATACGTCGGAGAGAGAGAAGGAAGAGGAGAGGAGGAGGAGAAGGAAAGATAGCGGCGCTGACAATTGGGGCAACGGTGTGATCCGATATTGCGACGGCAACCGTGCGCCACTTCAGGGCGGATCTGGTTGGTCAATCAGCGGTGCATTGTACGTAACGAACCTCCGCACTCGGCCGAGTTTAATGCCCGTACGTGGACCTTGGTGAACGTGTATGCGGCTGGGTTATTAAATATGACGAGAAGGAGGGCCGGCAGGAGGGGGGGGTTTGAAGGGGGACGACCTCCTCCCAGCTTCCTGAACGTCGACGTTCGACGTCGAGATTGTCGTTTAACGTTTTCTTCCTCTGCCACAGGCTTTCCTCCGCGATCCTTCCCTCGTCTTCTCTCGAATTTTTGAATCGAGAAACGCCTCCGTTTCAACGACCAACAATAATTCTCCCTCCTCCCACTCTTTCATACAAATATTTAATTTAATCCAGCACGAGAATTTATTTATTTATTTATTTGTTTATCCATTCATCCTTCTCATCCTCCGTTACAACTGGTGGATATCTTTTTAGAAATTTCTCGTAAATGGCGATTGAAAAAATCGCGTATTCGCGAGGAGGAAAAAAAAAAAAAAAAGGAAAATAAATTCATTTATTTTGCGCAGGAAAACGAGGAATCGTTTCCTTATTCGAGGCGAGACAAGGGCAAGAAAAGGGATGCGTTTTTCTTCTTCTTCTTCTTCTTTTTTCTTTCCTCCAACTAACCACCGATCCTCCCGGAACACGAAATATCCCTTTGAAAGAGAGGGGGAGGTGGTGTGTTGTGTATCGCGGCGGTTGCGGAACGTGCATAAATTTGGACGGTAGCGTCTCATAGCTGGACGGATGGTGCTCGAAAGCGGTGAAGTGGACCTCTTGGTAACGGCGAGCACTTATTCGCTCGCTCGCTCGCCAATTCAAATGAATTGGATAATTTGATCAGCTCGTTGCTGGCCCTTTGTTGCCTCCTGGGAACTTTGAATGGTCCGGTCGGCTGCTCGTCGTCCCTCTTTTTCGCTCTCTTCCTCTCCGTCCACCTCCCCCTCTTCCACCCTGATCCCGGATCAACCACGATATCTCTCTTGTCTTTTCGATTCTTCCTCCCTCTCCCTCTCGTTCTCGATCTTGTACAGACACGTATCTCTCCTCCGCGACGTACACCTCGACGTACGATTCGAGAGAAGATTCGCGAACGAACGAACGAACGAACGAAAGGAAGGAAGGAAGAAGAAGAAGAAGAAGAAGAAGAAAAGATTTTCGGCACGAAATTACGATCGGTGGTGTTGAACGCGGCGATGAATCGGCGTTGGAAATGGGCGTCGCGAGATTTTCGTAGAATTGAGATAATTATTATTCGGCGGAAGCGGGTGGAAAGGGTAAACGAGAGGTTTGAATGGGAAGGATCGGTTGGCTCGAGGTCCGCGATTCGCGGCACGCCTCTTCTTCCCGCGAATCGTGGAGAAAACACTTGGTCCTCCGTACCAAGAAACACATATATGAGGGGTATATATAAGATCCCCGACGTCGTAATTGTTAACGAGTATGTACGTACGAGGTTGTATCCGATTGTGCGTTCATGATTCTCCGTCTCGCGTGGAGCTTGTTAATTAACATTCTTGCATTTAACGTGCTCATTCTTGCATGTTACGGGTATAGAAAGGCGTAAACGAGCGTTAAGAAAGTCGCTTCGCGTCACCGGAAGTCTTCGTTGAAGAGCGTAGAAAAGAAAAAACGCCAAGAAATTACTTCGCTAACTGTATATTCTCGGAAGAGCGTTATTCGTTAAAAAAATCGTCGAAAGTCAAAATTTCGACTCGGATTAAAATCGGCCTGGCAATAAGGGGAGATATAAAAATATCGTAAGACGGAAATAGAGAGAGAGAGAGACAAAGAGAGCGAAAGAAAAAGAGAAGTCGACGAAGTCTGGAGGGTTGAACCGATGAATATGATAATGCAGTAGTACGGAGAAATCGGGCGGAGAAAAAAAAGGGGAGAAAGAAGGAGGAGGAGGAGGAGGAGGAAGAAGAAAAAAAAGAAAATCAAGCAACGCTTTTCAGCCAATTGATCCAAAAGATCCCCCTGCCGCGGTCGAGGATTTTAAATGCCGTACCAACATATCCCTTCGTCTCGACCCGTTCCCTGAATAGGCCGTGCTTGCATCCTGAAAGGAATCCGCAAGATGAATCCGCGGACTCAAGACAGCCGACCCATTTAACCGTGAAAAAAAAAAAAAAAAAAAAAAAGAAAAAAAAATATATATCCTCGAGTCTGCTATCTTGAGTCCTACATTCACCGGCTAACGGAGATATTATTTTCTCCCCCTCCTCCCCTCCGCCCCGCGATTTTTCCCGCCTCAAACCACAGCCTCTTCCCTCCTCCCCTTCTCGGCCAAAGTATATCCGCGCGCACGTGGAAATATTATTCGGACGATCGCCGCCCTCCTCTCTCTCTCTCTCTCTCTCTCTCTCTGGTTGCTGGCTGGATGATTGGATACCTTTTGCCTCTTCTTCTTATTCTCATTCCTTCTCCTCCTCCTCCTCCTCCTCCTCCTTCCTCGTCCTCTTGTACCTCCGTTCCTTCCGCTTTTTGTTCCCCGATCTTGCTCTTTCACGACGCGCCTGTGAACGAGAAGGGCTTCCTTACAGCCTCGGGCTCCTAAGATCGTGGTCACACAGCCTCGAGGTGCTCCGCTCTCGAGAAACGAGATATACGTGTATATATATATATATATATAGCATCGAGTAAAGAATGGAGAGAAACGCGAGAGACCGAGAAACGAACTGGTTCGTTGACGAATTCATCAAAAACGTTTCGGTGTAATAGTGGCGGTGATTACTAGCGAGAGAGAGAGAGAGAGAGAGGAAGGAGGTTGGGAAATTAAAAAAGGAGAAAAGAAGAGAAGAAAAGATGAGGAAGAGATGGAGGGGGCGGGAGCGAGAGAAGGAAAGAAAGAAAGAAAGGAGAGAAAGAGAAAGAGCGAAGGTTCTCCTCTGTGGCCGGAAGGTGAGTCTCCCGGCGAAGGAAAAAGGTGGAGATGATTAAAATGAATTCTACGGAGACGCGGCCGTTTCACGGCATTTTTTCTTCCCTTCCTCCCCCCCTGCCCCCATAGTATTCCTCGAAAAGCATCCCGTGGCTGCCGTTCGATGATATTTCGGTCGTCCCCCCCTCCTCGAATGGGGGGATCGATCGACGAGGGAAACCGTTCCCGGGGATTGAGGAGGAAGCATGGATTTGTCGTGGCCGCCTGTCGTGCGGGAGAGGATCCGCGGATTCATCTTGAAACTGACGAAGAATAGCACTTGATACGCGTCTCACAACGCCATTTTCTGATGAAACGCCGACAGAGAAGGAAACCGCTCCTCCCCTGATCGATGAATCGCCGACACGATAGACTCATCCTCTCTCGCGAATTCTCTCTCTCTCTCTCTCTCTCTTCTTCGATCCATATCTTTAATAAACTTCGATTTCCTCCATACATCCTCCTCCCCTCCTGTCTATCGTATGCACGACATTCATGATTTTATTTGTATTTTTAGAGAGAGAGAGAGAGAGAGGGAGAGGGAGAGAGAGTAGGGAAATCGTACGGAGGAATTAACAAATTTTCTTCGAGATAATTCGAGGATTATGCTCTTTTTCCTTTTTTTTTCGTCTGTTTTTTCCAGCGGATCGAAAGTTGCAACGTGGCATTCTCGTTCCAACTCCAACGTCGATAGCAAAGATCACTCTGTCCCGTTTCATTTTCCTTCCTCCCTTTTCTTTTTCGTTCGGTGAGCGCGTCGGAGCAAAGCGGAGCGAAGCATATTTCCGAGCACAGCGGGACGTATTACCGAGCCGCTCTCGTCCGATAATGTGTTTCTGATTGCCGGCGCGTCTAGATTTCGCCCACGCTGGGACTTCCACGCTCCGTGTAAATCCACCTTCGCGAAATACCACGTCCTCGAATCGTCGTGCAAATATTCTTTACACACCTCGTTCCATTTTCAACGACCACGGTAATCCAACGGTATGTTGTATATTTTAAAAAAATTCCGATAAGATTCCCTCCCTCTCTTCAATCTTTACTACGAGAAACGGAGAATGGATCCGCAACGTATCCGAAACTCGATCGAATCTCGTGTCTTCTTTCCGAGAAGAAGACGAGACGTTATTCGCTGCGAATAATTTTATTTCCCGATTCGAGATTCATCGTTAAACAATAATATCGTTTAATGTTCAATTTCGATCCATCAATAATATCGTGTAAGGGATCGAAATCTCGAACTTCGTTTTGAGTATTTCGCTAGAAGAAGAAAGGAAACGATCGGATCGATGATTCAATCCAGCGAAGAGAGAGAAACTGAACGTAAGAAATTCGTTCGAAGAATCTCGATCGTTTTCTTTTTTTTTTTTTTTTTTTTAGGATTCCCGCGAGAAGAAGGATGAATCGCCGCGAATATTTTTTTTTCTTCCTTCTTCCTCGATTCGAGATTTGACGTTAAATAATAATATTGTTTAATACGGTTCTTTGAGCGGCGCGGCTTATTGACGAAAGGCACGCCGTCGCTGGCACGAATTCACCGCGGGGAATAGCGTCATTATTCGACGACGCGTCGAAGCGGCCGTTTTTAATGAGATCCTACAATATTTAAGCCGAGTCTCCAGCGATTTTGCGCCATCCACCGTGTCATCGTGCCGCGACAACGATCAATGACACCATATATACTCTCCCCTAATTATCTCTCCCACCGTTCTCGAACCGTTAAACCGGTTCAATCAATAAGATAAAGATCCTATCGATCGATCGAGGGAATGCTCGTGGTCACAGCAAACGGAGCAAATTGAAGATTTTCGACGAAGTGAAGAAAAAAAAAAAAGAAAAAAGAAAAGAAAAACAAGATAAACGCACGTTGTCTGTCCCTGGCCCAAGGAATATCGCGGGCAAAAACGGATCAGAGGCGTGCATCGTTTCATTCCACTCGTCGCGAGATCAATACCTATTGGACAAGCCTGTCTACAGATCGGATCGATCGTTGTATGCTCGATACATCGTAATATAATGTGAGCGGAGGAATGTCGAGAAGGAACGATGGATGGATGGATTACGTGTGAGAACGCGTGTCAAATTATCGGTTATAATTAATAACGCGACCTTGCCACGAGTTTCCTCGCTCTTCTTTCCCGATCGATCCAAGAGGAGGCAGACGATTCGAAATGCGATTTCACTTCTCGCGATTTCTTCGACATTGAGGCGTGAAACGAAGAAGAGAATTTTTTTCTTACGTAAGAAAATTTGGAAGGCGATTGGAAGAGGAAGGATTTCGAATAGCGGTGGCGCGAGGAGACGGTTTCGCGTTTTGCATAATCCCGAGAACGAAAGGAAACAGATCCGTGGCCATTTTCACGCCGACAGGGGCCATTTGTCTTTTCGAGCGGCCGAAAAACACGGGTGGCTAGGAGGAGGTTAAGAGTTTCGAAGGTTGAGAGGCGGCAAAAAAGGAAAGAGGAGGCGGGAAGATTCGATTAAATCGACGTTTTCGAGGCCCGACTTTGGCACCGCGCGTAAATTAAATAGTCTTGAAATGATTAATAGCCGCGTCCGCCACGATAATGGTCGCTTACATACGCGCGATTTGCATCTGGACGGTTTAAAGACTCCAACCAAGGTCGCAAGAACCGAGAAGAACCATTCGACGAACCAACGAATCGATTAATAATAACCGCCGGCTGATAACTCGTATACACGAGTTCCTTTTCTCGCTATATGGAGAGCTCGAGCGAGAAGGATCGCGGACGAAGAAGAAGATCGCTTTGACTTCTACCGCCGGAATACTTGCATCCATCTTGGATCGTGCGTGCATGATTTTCCAACATTGCGCCGCGAACACTCAAAACGAGTATAACACCTCGTCCAAACGATCGTGATCGGAAGACTTTGTCTCGTGCACGTTTTAAAAAATAGACTTACCGATAGACTTGGACGTTTCGACGAGCACGTTCGGAATCCGGGAAAGACACCTGAGAACAAACGAAAGAATATCGAGAGTCAGTGAGGAAAGAGTTCAGACGCGAAGAAAAGTTTCGAAGGGAGAGGAAAAAAGAAAAAAAAAAAAAAAAAAAGAAAAAAATGATAGGAAGGAAAATTGGCAAGGTTACGGTGTCCTTTACGGCGATGCACGATCCGTTAAATATCGTGTCAGGGTCCCTTGAAAGATTCATCAACGGGTGGCCAGCCGAGATCCACTTTCCTGTGCCCTATTCGCGGAGGCAAACCGCTCGAGTCCCCCTCCTCCCCCATACAAGCCCTTCTTACGTAATCCGTCTGTTAAAATATCAATCTCAACATTTCACTCTTTGCACAGCATTCCGTGCAGGGGTAGCCCCGATCCTCCTCTCACCCTCTTCTCTGTCTGGACGAGGTCATCAAAGATGCAGCAGCAATCAGCGGAGCTAGTCGAGCGGACGAGCAAGCAGAGAATCAACCGACTACCACCGGCCTGGACCCCAGGGATGCACGCGAGATTTTCTTTGAGCCTTTAAATCGATCCTCTCGCACGAGAGAGAGAGAGAGAGAGAGAGAGAGAGAGAGAGAGAGAGAGAGAGAGAGAAAAGAAAGAAGAAAAATATACGCGTTCGATCGGCTCTTCGCGTCTCTTCGCGTTCCCTTCCTCCGCCGATCGATCCGAAAGAATCAAATCGTTCCACCCACTCGTCGATACGAAATCTTATCGTTCGTTCGAGTTCGCGTTTAAGAAGCTCGTAATAAAATTCGCGAGCGAGCTAAACCTATCCATCGGAGAGAAAGTATATTAAACATCAAAGAGTTCTCGATCCTTTCGAGAGCCGACGCATCGCTGTTGAAATCTCTGCTTTCCACCCTTCTCCATCCCCGTTCTCTGACCGCGGCACACCGCGGGGGGGCCAACTCTATTAAAAATGCAATATTCTCGTTAATCCGCGCCGGTATGTGGTACCGGCTAATTAGCGAGTACCGAGGACAGGGATGCACACGCGCATCCCCGTTGTCATGCAAATACCTCACGCGCACGAAACGTCGTCCATTCAACCCGCAGTTCTATGCGCGGCCGCCGTATGTCCACGCTTATACTCCACGCGTATTAATAACGAAACAAATATTGCTTATCGAATATTAAATTTCCACGCGACACCGTCCATTCCCCGCGATATCGCGTTACGCGTACGTGTCTCTGCACCCGTTTTATTTCGAGATAAAAGTGTGTGCACTCCAATCAACGTGTCGCGTTAACGACGCGATCTCTCGATATCATCGATAAATTGTTTAAAACTCTCTTTGCCCCTTTCGCCTCGCTCTTCGATACGCTTCACCCTCTCGAAACGAAAGGCGATGATTTTCCCCGAGCAAGAGAAGAATTCCAGAACGACATCCGGTTTCCAGGACGACATCTCTGTAGTAAATTTCCGCGTGTGCAACCTCGTGGATACGAGGGATGGATAGCAGGGGAGGGGTGGGTGGGTTTATATCAATAAGCATCGAACAGCTACGGCAGGGAGCTGTTGATTAAGGGGCGAGCACAATGAGGAGATATCCTCCTAGAAGGGAATGCGATGGATCTGCACCAAGGGTCTGTCTCCCTCCTCGCTCGTCTCCTTCCACCCTCCCCCCCTCCCCCGCGTGTCTCCGCCCGATCTGATCCCGGGCGAGCAAGAGAGACTGTTGGACGCCGATTATTGCCGAACCCGAGTCGCACAATGGCCTCTCGTCTCCCTGTCATCGAGCGATCTGACTGGGTCACCTTGTCTCGCGTGACAGAACGACGATTCACTTGTCCGATCGGAAACGTTTACGCGATCGTGCTCTAACTAATAACCATTCCATAACCACCTTCCAACCTTATTAGCTTATACATCGAGAAAACAAAGAAAGAAGTTCGAAATTTTTCCAAATGTATTCCTTTGTCGATTCCTCTCTTGCCAAAATCAATCGTTAATCATTCGATTCGAATCCCTCGTATCTATTGTATCATGTATATGTATGTCGCCATCCCTCGGAAAAAAAAAGAAAAAGAAAAAGAAAAAGAAAAAAAAAAAGAAAAGAATCGTAGCGACGAAATTAGAAGGGAGAGGCGGCGAAGGGAGAGCGAACGAGCGTTCACTCGGCGGCAAGTTGCAGGTCCCCAAATTAATAGTAATGAAAATTGGTTATCAGTTGAAGCGACATCCTGCAGACCGAACAGTGTTACCAGCATTGGAGCGCGTAATATCCCATTGAGGACGAGCGGACGGCGAGAGCACGGTACTGGGATTCGGGTGCACGGGAAGCGGATCACGTTGACACAAAGCGGCCGTAATCCGTTTATCTTCTCTCCGGGCACTCTGCGCCCACGTGTTACGCTTCGCGTTATTCGAGGATGGTCCTGCCGTCAGCCTCTCCGCCTCCTACCACCCCCGATCCACCGCCATCCCGCGTGCACCCTTCGCGCGCCCCTCCTTGTTCTACGCCCGTCTACTACCGCGTCACGGAAACGAGTCAGTCTCCGAAACATTTTCCAACCAACGTAGTAGAGTAGAGGGATCGAACTTCGACAATCCTCGATCGATTTTCGATTATCGATATATCGCGTTATTTTTATCTCGGAAGCCTTCGTTTCCAAACGATTTTCTCCCGTCCCGGAATATTATAAAAGTCAGTTAGACGGGTTACTGCGTTTTCTTAACGAAACGTGCGCGTAAGCGACACGAACGCGTAATAAAGGGATAGCGAAACGAAGCGAGGATGGGAGACGAAAATGTATTCTGCCCACGCGATTGGCCACACGTTCTCCACGGCTCGAAATCCCCTTCGACAGCAGTTTTCTGAAAGGGAAGCGAGGAATGTCCTTCGCGACACGTATTCCTCTTGAGTAATGACACACGGGCCCCGGACAAGGAATGCAGAAGGAGGTGTCTTTCACCGAAGATTTCATTGGTTTCGAATACACGGCTATCCCTCTCTCCCTCCCCTCACGCCCGTCCCAACCTGAAAACGGCTTAACGAATGACGACGAGTCGTCACGCGTTTTGTCTCGCGGCGTGGAACACATTTGTCTCGAGGCCGGATGCCGGGTGGTGGTTTTGAATCCCGTTGGGCTCTCCACGCGCATACATAACATCGCACACCACTACCACGGATCACTACCTTTCTCTCCCTCTCCTTTCCTCCTCTCATTCTTCATCATCAAATTGTCGTTCCTCGTCTATCCTAACCGAGATGGAGGGACTCCTTTCCTCCTCTCCTCTCCTCTCCTCTCCTCTCCTTTCATCGTGATCCTCGGCCCGCCAGGATTCGGCTTGACGCGCCGCTGAAAGACGCGCGCTCGCTCCTCGGCACAAAGGACTCCCTAATATATTACGCTTATTAATGCCCCCTCCCCTCCACCCTCCCCCTGCCCCGTCCTCGTCTATATCTTTCCGCCACCCTCTCTTCTCGGGGTCCTCGTGAAGGAGCGGCGCGTGGAAATATCGTGGCGAATGATAAAAAAGAGCAGCGCGATAGGCTGTGCGCGCCGGAGGGAAAGGACTAAGTCGACTAAGAGTCGAAGAATTCGACGGTTGGGAATGGTCTCTGAATGGTCTCTGAATGGTTTCTTGCCTCCGTGCTCGATATATATATGAGGAGGGGGGGGCGGGAGGAGGAGGAGGAGGAGGAGAGGATTGTTAATCTCGACGGAACGGAATTAAAACGGTTGAGATTTCTCTAGCGTTTTTAAACGTTCGTGCGCGCTCGTGAGCACAGGGTAGGAATAAGAGGGTGGCGAGAAAAATCAGACCGAATTCGTCCAGGATCCTTGTAGATTGGTCCATTCACGGGGGGGGGAGAGGGAGGGGGGCAAAAAAATTGGCGGCTCGGCGTGGCCCATTCGATTTCTCGACGCTCGCGCGTTTCTCTCTTCTCGGCGCGCGTTGTTCGCGATTAATTGGACGACCGAATTGTTGTTTCGTTCCACGTTGAATGGCTCCGGCTCGATTTTTTTTTCTCCGTCCGTGCTGCCGCCGTGTGGGTGTTTGTTTTTTAAGTACTTACACATACACGCGCGTATATATAACATACGCGCGCGAGCGCGCGCACCAAATATATATATATATATATATATTTTTTTTCTTCCCTTTATTTATTTTTCCCTTTTTCCTCTTTCTCTCTCTCTCTCTTTCTCTTTTTTCATTTCGTTTTCGTTTTTTTCCTCTCCCTTTTTAACCCTTTTTACCTCCGCGTGTTTTTTTCACCCCCTCCTGGACCGCTCTCTCGACGAAATTTCACCAGGACCGAAACCCGCCCAACCCATCCAGAGGGGCGGCAGCAAGCCGGGTGAAATCTTTTATCGCTTCGAGTTCGTAAGAGCGAACTGGGCACTCTCTCCGAATTTCTCTCTCCTTGCGCTCCTCCTCTGTTCCCGCTCCCGCCATTCTTTCCCCCTTTCTTCGGCCCTCTTTCCACCCCCGGAATTTCCGTGTCACCACGTGGATTTTTCGTGCGGGCCAACGCATAATGCATAAAAGTCGGCTCATTCAACAGCAACGGAAGTCGCTCGAATTTAAACAAACGCGAGGGCAGGCAACCTCCCTCCACCCGCTCTCCTCCACCTTCCTCCCCCTTCTTCCCTTTACTTTCCAGCTTCCTTCGTTCTTTTCTCGTTCGTTGGTTATTTCCTGCTCGAGCAGCAGTCTCGAGTCCTCCCCCCCCCCCGCCCCCGGCACGCGAAAATACCGCTTAATCTTCGCGGGTTCGGTCGCCGCATTGTACCGCCCGGAACCGCGACCATTATTTAGAACGGAACAATAAACGCCTCGGATGATTTTCATGCGTGCCGCGGCCCGCTTAATTCCTTCACCCGTCCGCCATCCCCTCCCCTCCCCTCCCTCCGCGATTCTTCGATTTCTTTCCCGTAAAAAGAAAATAATTGCCGATTAATAATACGCGTCTCGATTAATCGCGCCAACGTCTATTCCCCCTCCCCTTTCCAGCGTGGAAACGCAGTACACAATGCTGCAGCCGGGTCGTCGCAGCACGAGAACTGCCAAAGAAGCGACTTATTTATTTAACCAGGGAGGGTTAGGGAACAACAACGCACGTGAATGGGGAAGGGAGGAGAAAATGGCGAAGAAGAAGAAGAAGAAGAAGAAGAAGGAGGAGGAAAATGTGAAAACGCAGCGGGCTGTGCAGGAGGAGTTGGAAGGAGGAGAAGAGAGAGAACCTCGGCGCGAAATTTGCAAAGAAGATGGTAGTAAAGCTAAGCAGAGCTAATCTCGCTCCCTCTCCACCCCTTCCCTGATTTTCTTCCCGGTTATGCCCGTTGTATTTGTTTCGCGGTATGGTGCACCATGGACAACAACAATGGTGGCTCGGATCGAGTCGGCGGCCTTTTTGAAGGCAGCTGCCCCCTGCCCTCCCTCCCTCCCCTCTCTTTCTCGTCTTCTTTTTTTTCTTCTTTTTTCTTTCCCTCCCCACCGAGATCAAGCTTCCTTTTTCCACCCTCCCTCGAAGTTTTCTCCCCTCGCGCTCGGACCTTCTTTCATTTTCGTCTCGCGCCAGGAGATTTCGCTAATAAGCTGCGTTAGTGGCTGCGTTAAGCCTGCCGAAAAACCGGATACGATTATCGATTTATCTCCTGGTAAACCTTTACCTCCGCGCGAGGTAAATAGTTACTCCTTGTAGTAGCGTAAAGAACGATCCAGGGATTAAGAGTTTCGGCTCTAGGCGCGGCGTTTGACCACTCCTCTTCACAGCGTTGATTTTCGATCTTCGCTTTCGATCTTTTCAGCTTCGCTCTTCTCGCTCGCTTTGCTTCGTTTCGTTCGCTGGTGTCGATCGGTCTCGTTATAAAAGAATTTAAGGATCGAAAAGTTTCTTCAGTGCGAAACATTACCTCTATTGACCATTGCCTCTTTTTCCTCCACGATATTAGATTTGTTTATTTATTTATTTATTTATTTAATTTCACGAATTAGAATAGTAGACGAATCGTTTGATGTTCGCAAACCGTTCAATTTCCGATTGAAGATACGATTTATGATGCGTGCGCAAATTGCAGATTGTGGGAGTGAATGGAAGGATAAGGCCCGGAGCGAGCAGCGACGGTCCCAAAAAAGGCCAATGGGACGTTGTCGCGGTCGAGAGTAGGATCCTCGGAGAGCGTGGGTCGTGGACTGTGGTCGGTCCTCCCACGCATGGAATCACGCATGCGTCGGGCCTCCCTTAAAACAATGCGCCAACCAATCTCGTAAGGTAAAGGGGCTCTTGTCCCATTGGCTCGTTCCTTCAAGTGGATCTTTTTTCGACACGGCCACCATTCTACACGGCCTCCGTCATCCCATGGAGTCTCATCCAGTTAAACCGAGCGACACGAAATCTCCTTCTCCTCTCCTTCCCCTTCTTTTTTTCTTCCACTCTTTTCTTCCATTCTCATCCGCGTTTCTCCACGGAAAGCGAAGAAACAAACATTTTTCCAATCCCAATCGAATCTCGATCTCGTGTTTAACAAAACACGTTTTTTTTTTTTCTTCATTATTTGAAAGGAGAAAAGAAATCCTCTGAATCATCGTCGGCGAGAAGAAGGCTTGGTACGAGAGGTGGCACAAGTGGAAGTTCTCCCCCTGCGAAACGTTTTACCGAAGGTAATGGCCGTGCCGGAAACGAGATGACGCGTGACCCCAGACGGATGCATTAGACGCACTTCCGGCGGCACGACGCCCGGCGCCCCCGTTCATCCGTGAAACCCGGCCATGCATCCCGCCTATCGCCACCGCTCCTAACGCGTTATTCTCGCGATCCCGAATTTCTCTTCCATCCTTCTCTCTCTCTCTCTCTCTCTCCCTCTTCACCAAGCATCTGCGTTTCGACCGACATTCGATCGAAAGAGAGAGAGAGAGAGAGAAAAAGAGTAGACCAAGCCTTCGTCGAGAGCCTCTCGCTTACTCGCCGATCGTAGAGAGAAAACGTAGACCGATTCTCTCCGAGCAATTTCCCAAAGTGTCAGGCGGGCAAGGAGGATGGAAAGTTTGAATCCCTCCCGGTCGGTAGACACGAGGCATCGGCTTCGCTTCGGGTCTGCTAAGCGGCTGTCGAGCGAATTCTTGCACGAAGCGGTGGGACGCTTTGTTCGACAACTGGCTGGAGGCGACGACGCTCCGATCGAAAGACGGGAGCGGATTTTGCACGCGGCAGAGGGATCGATCCTCCCTCTTCGCCCTCCCTGCTCGACGTCCCTCAACCTCCGCTCATCCTCCACCGAGGAGAGGAAATGAAATCCCGTCCGGGACGCGATTCGCGCGACGTTTGTCCCGTTATTAGATCAACGTTACTCTCCCCGTTGAGAGGGCTCTGCCTGCCACCTCGTCTTCCTCGGATGGGAAGAGAGAGAGAGAGAGAGAGAGAGAAGGCAAGGATCCTCTCCTTCCCTCCTCTTCGCCGGCCGTGGAGTACGTCTTTCGCATTTCAAAGCGTATCCCGGCTTCCGGCCGATACTTCCTGCGAAAATCGCTCCACTCTTCGCTTCCAACCATCGACGGCTTCCACGGTAATCAATCGAGGGGGGGGGACGAGCGGAGAAAACTGTCGACGCGCTCTTTTTCGTCGCGCCATTCTCAGCCGCGCCGTTCTCAACCCTCCTCCTCCATCCTCTCTCACGAGTCGACGTTTAATGGAATCGAACACCCCCGTTTTTATTAGCCGACGGTGTCGCTCATTTGGAAGCTCCGTGCTGTCTCGATACCTTCTTCATCTTCTTCTTATTCTTGTTTGAAAAAGATTGTTTCGTTCCTTTGAGAAATTATAATAAAAATTAGTGATATAATTTCAACAAAATTCCTGTGAAAAGCTTGTGCAGTTAATTCTTTTTCGCAGTTTGAAAATGTCGAATCCCCGTCTTCATCGTTCCTTTCTTTCGTGATCATCGTGACATTATGGATAGATAAAAGTTAAAAACGAAAAAGAAAAAAAAAAAGAAAATTTTCCTCGATCGAAAGAGAATCGATAGGAAGAAATATCAACAAAACGAACAAAAAAGTTTTTCTAAATTTAGAAAGATATTTATTACAATCCGGCAACGATGTTTCGAAGAAGAAGAAAAAAAACTAGCGGATCATCGTACTCGAATTAAAACGATATATACCTTTAAAAGAACGTGGCAACCTCGAGACTGATTTTCGCGGGCAAGAGAGGCGCAGGTTGGGTCGTTGGCGGGCATTTACCACCTGCATCGTGGTCGAATTAATAGTTCGCTCTGCCGCGAAACCCGTAAATAATGCCCCCTGACAGCCGGAGCCGAACGTCGATGAATAACGAGCCACGGAACCTTCGACTTTGAATTTTTTTTCTTCTCGCTGCGGCGCGCCCGCGCCGGAGGACCACACACGCGCGATGCGCTCCGCGTACACCGCCTCGCGTACAATCTTTCATGCGATGACGAAACGTTCGGAGAGGAGGGAAAATCGAAAAAGCGTGGAGAAGATTTCTGGGAAGAGGAAGCGAGGAGTGTACACGTGTAGAAGAGTGTACACGCGAAAGTGTCGAAGTCGAAGGTCTACCTACTAAGTGATGAACTCGTGCGTGGAATTTCTGCGGACGCGTCGATACCGGAAATCGAAGAGAGATAGAAAGAAAGAAAGAAAGAAAGAAAGAAAGAAAGAAGCAAAGAGAAAGTTGACCGCGCGCACAAGCGTCGATCGACGGAGATCGATGACGTTCGCCAAGAGAGTTATCTCGATTCCTCGCTCTTTCTCTCTCTCATCGTAGTCGTCGTCATCATCATCGACATCGAGGCGTTGTCGCAATTTTTCGCGATTAAAATAATGGATTCCGCGTTTCTTGTTTTTTTTTTTCCCCCGAACCGAGCGAATCGTTGGATGAACCGAGAACAACGATAAAACTCGGGGCAGGGAGATGAAGGGAAGGAGAGAATAATGAAAATGAAATAAAAGAAAGAAAAAAAATGGCGAGATACGGTCAAGAGAAGGCAAGCAGCGTGCCAAGGTTAAGCCGGCACGCAGGAAGAGGAAGGTGGAAGAAGACAAGCAGAAGAAAAGTGAATGATGGGACTATAATGACGGAGCCTCCTCTCCTAATTCCAGTCGACGCCTCTCCTTTCCACCACCTCGCGTTCGACACCTCTGGACAGAGATGGAAGAAGCGAGGAGAACGGTGGCGAGGAAGAGAATCGGCAGAGGATCAGGAACGAGAGAGAAACGGGGGAGAATCTTCTCCCTTGCTTCTCTCTCTCTCCTTCTTCTTCTGTCTTCTTCTTTCCTTCTCTCCCGTTCGTTCCTCTATTCTTCGCCACTCTCGTCGGGGATTAATAACGGCCTACCATTGTTGCCATGGCAACTCTCGAAGCGTTAAAAACCTCTCTGCTCTAACCCTGATCGTTCGCTTAAAGTTTCACGGCGAAAGGGTTGAATTCACCCTTCGAACGATAGACTCCGGGACTCGGTGACTCGTGGATATATAATACGTATCGTGGTATCGAGTATCGTTCAAACGACGATTCCAACCATCTTTTTTCTTTTTTTTTTCCTTTCCAAGAAGAAGGAAGACTCGAAGAAGGAATATACGTACGAACGTGTTCGAAAAATACGAACTATGGTGAAATAATCGATCGCGTCTCGATCCTACTCTTGCATCCACTCGAAACCACGCGTCTGTCCGTGCTACGTTACGGACGAACGATAGAATAAGATTCAACGATCTTGGGAGGGTTGATTCGACACAATGATGGTGGCCGTAGCGTAGTGGATCGTGCCTGGCATAACTAGATCGCGTCAAGATAAAGTCTGTCGTAAATAGAGTTGGTTGTTTGCCGGGTCACGGGGGCCAACGCGACAAGAGACGAGGAGATTAGAAGAAAAAGGAGAAACAGAAGAGACGGAAAGGAGGAGGGGGAAGAAAAGAGAGGAAAGATCCGATGGAAGTCTCTGATCGCGCGTTGTGCGTGAGACTAGGACGATGTGCGGGACGACAGAATGGGGCTGATCAATATTCATGGCCCGCTTGTAGGGTGGTTCCAGCCAAGTCAGAGGAGGGTGGATTTATGCGAATCCTTCCTTCCCACTCACCCTCCCAAGAACCAACCCTTTTTCTTCGATATTTCTTCCTTTCCGCCACCCAAACATCATCCAACGCTCGCTCTTCTTTTTCCCCACTCTCTCTCTCTCTCTCTCTCTCTCTCTCTCACGCGATTCTCTATCAATCAAAGATTAATCACGATTGTTGATTAAACACGGTAAAAATTTTTATCGAAATATCGGCACGGAGAAACGATATTTAATCGTATATGCGCTTCCGCTATACGGATACGACACATTGTTCGGCAGTCAAAGGAGGAATCTTCCAAGAGGGAGGAGGAGGAGGACTTTGTTCGATGCCCCGAACAAAGTTCTACGAAACTCGAAGCCACTTGATCCTCCCTTCCTTTTACGAAACTGGAACACCCAACGTTAGAAACTGGCGCCAGCTTATCCAGCAATAACGCTAAACATCCGAAATGAAGTAGGAGCGCCGGTGAAATCCAGATTGGTAGACGTCGCGCAAGGCGGACGACGGTGTCTATTCGTCGCGAGGGGTGGAGGAGCGGCGCGATGTGTGTGGGAGCGAGGAAGAAAGGGTTGGAGCGGCGGAGGAAAGGAGTGGAGGGACGGGGAGAGCGCGTGGATCCACAGACGTGTGCACACACGTGCACCACACGGAGGCAACGTAAGCGGAGTCCGTACGAGAAGGTAGTTCAGTTCCGGTCCGGGCCATTAGTTGATGAGCTACCTCGTTTCCATCCCCTCTCGTAGGCCACGCTACCGGCAACCACCTACCCCCCCTCTCCTACTCCCCCTCCCGCCTACATCCCACACCACCCTACCACGCCAGGTCCTGAAAAGCTCGCGTGGCATTGTGGGATCTATTATTGCCCTCCTGGACTTACATGTTTCGATGCAGCGGCAGCAAACTCAGCCAGCCAGCCAGCCAGCCAGCCAGCCAACCAACCAACCAACCAACCAACCAACCAACCACCCAACCAGTCAGCCAGACGAACGAACGAACGAACGAACGAACGAACGAACGGACGGACGTATACCGACAGACACACGGGGAAAATCGAGCTCCCCGCTAGCCGACACACCACTTCGTCGATTTCCAAGAGAGAGAGAAAGAGAGAGAGAATCCTGTCTTCGTCGCTCGCAGAAATCCGGCGTATCAGTCGTGTATCGTAAAACATGGAATTTCCCCCCTTTTGGTTACCACGAAAGTAACACGAAAGGCCCCCGTAAGGCTGCCTCTTACACGTATCTACTTACGCGTAGTACAGTACTCCTCCCCCAGACTCGTTCCAGCTCTTTGATTCGCGCCACGATGCGAAAGGAGACCGCGGTTTCGCGGATACTCGCTTCCCGATTTTCGCGGTTCCTCTATCTGGTCGCGTCTCTATCGCTGATAGGATTCGACACCTGGATTCTCGATGGATCCTCCTCGCCCATTCGCCCTTTCTTCGAAACATTCGCTTCGACTTTCACAACCCGTTCGTTGCTCCATTTATTCCAGCTAGCCTTACACGTACACGTGTAAGGCCTCGTGTCTTTGATCGATTAGAAGGAACGATCTTTTGCGTCTCTCTTTGCGTGCGTTTTCTTCTTCCGAGCGAAGGGGGAGGGGCAAGCAAGAAGAACGGTTTCAACCTGTTCCATCGGTACTACTTTTTATATATATATATATCCATAACGTTAAGGATTATTCGGTATCGCGTGGTTGCTCTTATTCCATTCAACGAAAGATACACGGCTGGCCTCGATGTCGAAACCTTGCACACGGTATGGCACACGATAGTTCCGGTCGCCAGCAGCGGTTCTTAGCGCTCGTGGAAGCGATAAGCGTATAAATGCAAACACGGGCGAAGCTCACAGAGAGATGGATGCATGCCTGGGCACAAAGTTGTTGGAAAAAGAGAAAAACGAGGCGGAGTCCGGCGGAGGGACGGAGAAAGAGAAAGCGGCAGGAAGGCATTCAGCGCATTCACGGGGAAGAACTCTGCACGAACGAGCGAGCTCGTGAATGAATCAAGTCCCGACCCGGCGTACTATCCCCTAACCACCCTCGAAACCACCCCTATCTCGGGCATTATCGTTATTAAACACCTCCAAGGGCTGCCGTCATAGGATATCCTTCGAGTTTCAGGATTCACAACTTCGAATCGACGCGTCCATTTTTCCTCTCCCCCTTCCCCAGAGATAATTCCCCGTCTCCTCTCCTCTTCAAAATGTGAGAAACAGGAGGAGAGAACGCGTTCTTTCCTCGGAGAACGCTGTATATATGTAATAAAAAATAAATAAAAGTTGCTTGCAAACATACAACGCGAAACAAACATTTCAAACATTTTCTACTCGAAATGTGAAAGGAGAAAGAAAGAAAAGAAAAAAAGGAAAAAAAGTTCAATCTCACGGTTTCGAGGGTGTTGAAAATTTCGAACCGAAGAATTTCACGGGCTGTAAACGTTATACATATATATATATCCCGTGGTATATTTATCCAACGGGGATCCAACACAAGGGTTTTCGAGCCTCGAAATCCTATCTCACCACTCAAGACAGCCGCCATTGTTTCGAAGAAGGCCGGTCCGCTCCGCTCCGCGGTGAAACCAACCCCCCTTAACCGTGGCATCGGCGAAACGCCGGATGATGTACTGCGCCCCCAGCCCCTTAATTACTGCCGCGTGCAAATTGGAAGGAAAAATTAATCGCAGAAATGACTTAGAGCCGTCGGTACGGAGAGAGGGGAGTGGGGAGGAGGGGGGGTGGGGCGAGGACGAGGGGAGGCCGAGGGAGAGGGTGGATGAGGAAGCGCACCCGAGGGTCGCACAAAGGGGATGAAAGGAAGTCCGGGGCAATTAGAATGATGCCCTTTGCACGGTCTTCCTCGCTCAACCTCTCTCCTCCCCCCCCCCTCCTCCGCCGGGGAACCGTCTTCCTTCTTTCCACCCTCGTCTCGGCTAAAATCATAGAGAGATCCTTTCTGCCTGCGCAAGGAAACGAAGAAGCGAAGATCCCGACTCGACTCGATTCGAGTGATTCGAGGGGCATCGTTTCGCGATTAAATAAAACGCGAGATAAGAGTGTAATGTTTTAGAGAGAGAAAATTGCAATAACAAATCGACGAACGTACGAAAAAATTGGCGACAGAGCGTACGAGGAGAGGAGTGGAGGGATGGACATTTAATCTCGATTTCGGGGTCGATCGACGTCGACCCCAGACATCCAAGGCCCACCGTCATATCTCCGGGGGATGATTCGACGTGACAGCTCTCCCAGGAGGGTGGCGCGTTGCCCTGCTAGTCACACCGCAACCTCCCATAGAAAAGGCTGCGGCGTGTACACCGCAACCATTGGCCCTAGGCGGCAATATACGTCGTGACGTCCGCGGATTCTTCGCATGCCACCCTTCCACCACACCCTTCGACGTATGAGGTTTAATGACGTATAAACTATGCGCCGGATTAGCAACGCGGTTACGCTCGGGGTGGCTCCACACCCCTACGAGGCGTTATAAGACGCCTGTGCGGGGCGGCCTACTTGGCGTGGCCGCGTTGACGGACAAGGGGGAGCGAGCGCGCCGTGTGTACACGCGTTTCTCGACTTTTCCTCTTTTTTTTCTTCGTCCTGTATGTCGTCGA
This sequence comes from Apis florea, assembly GCF_048593485.1. Taxonomy (NCBI): domain Eukaryota; kingdom Metazoa; phylum Arthropoda; class Insecta; order Hymenoptera; family Apidae; genus Apis; species Apis florea. Next base: position 3,469,028 of record NW_028256789.1, read on the forward strand.
CCGCCGAGCAGCACGATTATTATCGTTGGTTATCGTGGAAAATGAACGATACGCGAGTGAAGGAGAAAGAGGGAAATCGTCGATTTAGAAACGTAGAACGTAGAATCGTAGATGGATAACGTAACGTCGGGGAAGACAATGAGGCAAATTCGGAGAGCGGAGCGGATTTTTTCGAACTGTCGTGCGACGACAGCGGGGCAGGCACGACCTTTTTTTTTTTTTTTCTCTCTCTCTCCATCCAGCACCGAAAACGTCACGTATTGTAGAAAATAAAAAATTGAACGCAACGCGCGGCAAGGCTTTTTTCTCCGGTCGAGAAGACAACGAAAGCGAAATATGGAAAACGGGGGCGGGGGCCCTCACGGAACAAAAATCTGAATGGATAGATACCTGTCGGACGCATGTGCAACCCGGCGTAGAAAAAAATCAAGGAACACGGTACAACTGGTACATGACGCGGATTTAATGTACCGGTGGTACCGTATTCCTTTCCTATGGAAATGCGTGTATTCGCCACCCCGCTCGTCGAGTTACGTTCTCCGCCGTTAATTACTTAAAAAAATCTTTAAACGACGACGAATCTCCCCCCCAACCATTAATCGAGTTAAATGCCGTTAAATCGTACGAATGAATCAGCGTGACATCGAGCGTTAATGATGCGTCGTGATGTTTCGTAAGTAATATCGATTCTCACCGATAAACGAACGCGATATCGCCAATCGCTTCGCTTTATTGCACGCGTTTACCGCAATGATAACGTAACGAGGGGAGGGGAGGAATTAGAGTTCATTTGAGATGAATCTACAAAAGCGTGTAAGAATATCGATAATAGGTATAGAAAAGAAAAAAAAAAAAAAAGGAAAGAGAAAAAAAGAAAAAGATTATTCTTATATCCCATTATTGCGATATGATTTTTCTCTAGCTATCAAGAGGTATCGAAACGTAATACTTATTCGCTTTTTTTTTTTTTACAAGTACGTACATAATTGCGTAATAATCGTTTACGATTCGAAAGCAACGTGTGTAAATCGTGGAAACGAAACGCGAACGTGCGACATGCGATCGAATGCATCGCGAACCTTTATAAATAAATATCATTCTTATTGGGAAATTGTTCGAAAATAAGAAGATGATCGCCTCTAGCTAAACGCGCCCTATTTTTAGAGACACTCGTCGCTAATTGCACGCTGTGTATTCGCGACGATTCGAAGACGATTTGAGAATTCTCGATGGTTAACGCGCACGAAACGGAGGAGGAGGATAATTAAACGGACAAAAGAAAGCGATGCTCGAGAGTAAAAGTAATCGGCGCGGGTGTCGAGACGCGGGAGCGAGAGAGAGGCGAGAAAATAGAGCGAGGGCGGCGATGCGGATAAAGAGAACGAGGGAGAGAGAGAGAGAGAGAGAGAGAGAGAGAAAGAGAGCGAAATGGCACAAAAGGGCCCCGACAACAAAGTCAAGTGGGGCACAATGAGCCGCGGCGTGAGTACATTGAATGCCATGATCGTCTCATGTAGTCACGGTCCCATGCCTCTTTACCGGTCGTGTCGCATGGTGTGGCCCACCGTGTGCCCGGTCTACAATGTCGCTGATTCAATAACGTATCACCGTCGATATAGAAAATTGCCCAAAGGGGCAGAGCACTCTCCTCCTCGAGAGTGGAGATTTCGTCGCGTGCGATCCTCCTTTCTTTCTTTCTTTCTTTCTTTCCTTCTTTCTTTCTTTCTTTCTTTCTTTCTTTCACGTTCTCTCGATTTTATCGGGGAGGACATTGTTGACGATGCGTCATTCACGATAATCGTTCACCTTGTCATGCTCGACTCCTCTCGTTAACTCGTTGACTAAGAGAGATATAGGAAGATAATCCTTTTGAGTCGAGTCGACGATAAACGATTCTGGAACTCTTTAAAAGGGGGGGGAGGAGGAGGAGGAGGAGGAGGAGGAGGAGGAGGATGGAAAAGCAAGGAGAGATTTAGGCGGAAATCGAAAAATTGGCCATCGAGTTCGACTGTTCGTTATCGACAAACGTGCGGCGGCATGTAACGTTTCGTCGTGTCTTTTTCATGCGACTCTGTTGCCGCATGGTTTCGCCCGGTGGCGGCGGCCCGATAACGACGTTATCATCCTGCGCGGGGTGGAGAAAAAAAAAAAAGAAAAAAAAGAAGAAAGAGACGCCGACTGAAAACGTCAAGGTCTATTAACACCATTCTGCCGTCGCGGTGTCCGCATAAAAGCGGCCCGTGGCCCGATAATCCGACCCGTGTCACCGATCTATTAAATTACGCACGTACGAATACGCGGCGTGCAGATAAGTGTCGCGTACGTCGCCGGTTGGCGAGTTTACGCTCGGGAAAATCGCGACAATCTCCGATTCTTTGGCCACGAGGACAGGGACGACCACCGATCACCAGCCTTTCACCGATAAAGGGAAACCCGTCTGGGTCTGGTTTTGTGTAACTCAAATTCGCTAGAAGAACGAATTGAAACATCGGTTGACGTTCGTTTCGTTTCTACGATTTCGACGATACGTGTACGTGTACGTTTTCTCGCTTCGTTGTGCTCTGTTTTTATAACAGAGAGAGAGAGAGAGAGAGAGAGAGAGAGAGAGAGAGAGAGAGAGAGAGAGAGAGAAGAAAAGGAGAAAGAAATTCAACGGCAACCGTAGCGGGAAAATAAATTATAAAGTAACGTTTCGGAGGAGTGCGCGTTAAGCTCGTTCCCGCGTGAATCCGGAGTGATGGATAGAACGTCGAGATATTTCGAAAGAGCGGAAAGAGGGAGGGAGGGAGGGAGAGAAAGAGGAGTGGAAGGGTGTAAGAGGGAGGAAGAGAGGTGGAGCAAAAGGACCGATTTAGAGGATTGTCGAGAGAGATCGTCGGTCAAGCCCGACAATCCTGATAAATGAAAGAAGCAAATGCCGAATTCGGATTCCCAATAAGGGTGGTCGATGTCAAGCGACGTGGAACGACTGGATGGAAATGAGGGTGGAAAAAAGAGTGGACGCAAGAGGTGGCTTTAACCCCATGACGTCGTCTGCCGGCGACGATCTCGATCCTATATTCCATTCCCTTCTCTCGTCCGGTCTTCCGCGTTATTTTCGTTCCCCGGATATCTCACCGATCACCACCGATCGTCCTATCGTACGTACGTACGTACGTACGTACCCTCTGTGTCACGTTCACGACCTCGTCAATTTCTCCCTCCCTCCTTCCCAACGCGTTTTCGCGTTTTCAAAGATCTCCTCCTCTTTCTCTTGTACGTATACTCCTCCTTCTTCCCGACGACGATGAAACGAACGAACGAACGGAGACGATTCGCTATCGGGGATATCGAAACGAAAGCCGAGAAACTCTAGCCGAGTTTTCAAAAAAAATCATAGGGAAATGTGACGAATGACTTCAACAAGCGCAACAACGACGATACAACAATAACGGCAACAACCCCGTGAACATCCGGCGGTGATCCAAAACGCATATTCGCCGCTTCCGGGCTAACTTCCCCTTCCCATTTTCCTGTCGCGTTATATCAAGCTGGAGGGGTTGTTCGTGTTTCCGCCCTCTCTCTCTCTCTCTCTCTCCTCTCTCTCTCTCTATCTATTTTTCCATTTCTCTTTTCCACCCTTCCTCGTCTTCTTTTCCTCCCTGCCCCCCCTCCCCTCCCCCCTCTCTCTCTCACTCTCTGGACGCTCGATTCTCTGTTTTTGCCCGTCCTCGTCTCCGTTCGACTGGATGCAATCAATAAGACATTCGTGACGCGACGGTTATGGGTGATGGGGACGTGAGCACAGGGGCCAACGGCCAGCCCCATGAATATCTTTCGATAGATTGCACATCGGCCTCGGTTCACCCCCGATGCGTCGCGATGCGTCGATCCCGAGGGGGAGGGAGGGAGGAAGGGGATCGAGACGACGGGCCACAAGGGTGGACGATGTGCAGCCACGCGTCCACTGCGGTTAACTTTTTCCTCCTCCTCCTCCTCCTCCTCCTTTTTTCCCCTCCCTTCCCTCGTTTTCACCCCTCGCTCGCTCTCGCCTCTCTTCCTTCTTCCACCATATTTCTTCTCCGCAGCGCGTTTTATCCCGGCTTTATTTCCTGCTCGGTCGCGATGATAAACCTGCCAGCCATCGCCTAACTACCAATCCTTCCCCTCCTTCCTCGTCCTCCACGACAGTGAAGAAATGGTAATCGAAAGTTTTCCACGTCTTCCCAAACAGGAGGATGAAACACTTCTCCCCGGCGTCGTTTTTCGCCCATTTTCCTCGCCCGCCCCCTCCCCCTCGATAATCGATGCCCGACACAGACCTCGATCCGGGATTCCTCCTTTTCGACCGATTCGTCACGGCCGCGTCGACGAGGGGTTCGTCGAGAGAAGCCTCATTAATAATGCATGCACCCTTGTCCACGAAAATGCATACGAATACGGGAGAGAAAACACAGGAGAGGAGGAGGAGGAGGAGGAGGAAGAGGAGGATCGTGAAACACCTTCGAAACGACGTTCGAACGATTCCTCCTCTCCACACGATTCCACACTGAAATTTGTCCTCGTTAAACGGGCCGACAGACAGACGGAGTGTTCGTTTCGTTCCGTTCGAATTATCCGTCTCCAAGGGTTTCCTTTCACCCTCCCCCCGCCCCCGCCCCGTGAGCCGAGAAAACGAGATGAAAAGCAGACGGGGTGGCCCCTCGCCCTCGTGTGACACGATGCAGACACAACGTTTGCGTTGTTGGCATCGTCGGGGCAGGCCGAATTCTCGCGGAGTTTTCGGACTGATTAGCATTTTTCCTTTTTTTTCCCCTCTTTTTCTTCCCTCCCTCCCTCTTCTTCACGCTTCCAGCGTGACCCGATGACGTCCGTGGCCGGACAATGAGGCTACTTATTTATTTAAATACCGGGCATCCTGTCCTTTCACGCGAAGATTTATGCATGCCGCCGAGCTAATTGCCGGCCTATTATCCGGATAATAGTATTCCGTCGCGTAACGACGGACGCGTCGTCTGCCTTCTACCCCACCCTTCCAACGCGTTTCTCTTTTCTTCTCTTTCTCCTTTTTTTCTCTTCTTTTTTCCTTCTTTCTCTCTCTCTCTCTCTTCATTCCACGTTTCCACGTCTCGTTCCTCGGCCGGTTCACGTGGAACCGTTCCTCTCTCTCTCTCTCTCTCTCTTCGTCGCGTCGAACAAAAGGGCGAGTCGCGTTGGCTGAATATTCGATCGAGCTCGTTCAAGGATGCAGAAGCGATAGCCGGGCGCGCTACCGGCGAGACGATGCCCGCCTGTTGCGAGGCTCGTTGTTGGGTCACTTGTAAAATACTTGTCGGATAACCCAGACCCCGTTCCGTGCAATCTTTATCTCCCTTATCTCTCCGGCGTCCCAACCGTGAGAGATTCGCCGATTAAAGCGCGATTAACACGCCACGATTGCAATTGTATCGATGCCTTCGAGCACGAGCACGTATTATTATCTCTCGTAATAATACTTCTCGAGAGTGAAGCCGGCCGATCTCTCTCTTGTTTACAACGCAAAAAGCGAAGATTATATGTATATGTATGCCTGTGAGAATTATGTTGACGATTTTTCGATGATCGTTTACGGGGGAGGAGGGAAAAAAGGGAAGGACGAGCGAGATGATCCCCGACCGTCAAAAGGGAAGAGATTCCGATTTCGCGAACGAGATGATCATCATCGTTGATACTTGCTCGATCGTGAATCGCGAGCAACGCTGTAGAGAGAATTCAGGGACGGAAACAAAAGGGCCTTCGATCGATCAAAGACACGATAATCGTTATCGAATGACAAACCGCCGTTATCCGCGAGTCACAGAGACGAGAACGTGAAAAGGAATTCGATTCTTCAAAGGGTCTTCTCGTCGAAAAAGAGGAAAAAAGAGAGAGAGAGAGAGAGAGAGAGAGAAAATGAAAAAAAAAGGAAAAATAAAAAAACAATCTCCAAAGGCCCGACATGCACGAAATACTTTTCAACGTTGCCGCCATTGAAGAGAATGGTACTTGGTATATCGTGGACATTGATTTCTAAACGGGCTGTACCGTAAACGAGATCTCTCCCCGTGCGACCCCCTGCCATCCACCGGGCCAGCAGCACCACCACCAGCCCCATCCAACCCCCGCGAAACGCTCGAAAACGCGCTTTCGCGTTCCCATCGAATTGGGAAAACGGGCAAAGGGTTGCGCTCTCTCTTTCTCTCTCTCTCCCCCCCCGTTGCCTTTCACCCTGTGCCCCGGCCAGACGACCGGAGGGGGGAGTTGGCCGAGGGAGTGAAAAAGAGGAAAAATGGTGCGCGGGTGGTGCTAGAGTCTGGAACCGTTCGAGCGCGCGAATCGCAGAAAAACTTGCAGAGGATCGAATGCAGATGATCGTGTTACAACGTCTCTTGTTCAAACGATCATCGAAAGAAGATACGATCATCGTAATGTCGGGGATCGAATTGGATCGCGGGGTTTTCAACATCGATTAAATTAAAAAATCAATTTTTCGTTATCAATTATCGAAAAATCGAATTGTTTGTTGAGCATATTCGAATCGAGGATGAGAATCGTCAAACGTTAACGAAAAGAAGTTAATGAGAAAACGTTAAAATTCTTGTTGTTGGAGAAAATGTGCGGGGACGAGGAGAAAGATTAGGCTCGATATCTTAATTATCAGGCCAATATCAGGGACAATGATTCAGACTTCAGGTGGCCGCGAAAGGGGGAATCGAGGACGATTCATCGTTTTCTTCTTCAAACGTTTTCACGATTTACCTGGGACGTTCGATCACGCCACGGTATTCAGAGGCGGTACGGGTCTATGGAATTAACATTAATCTCGAGTTTTCAATTGCAGCCACCAGGGAGATCCGTCAACCACCACCGTTGAATCCACCGACTGGATAAGGCAGCGATATACGAGGCGGCTGGTGATTAGCAATTCGACGTTAAGAAACCGACGGTCAGAGTTTCCGTGGAAACGGAGGGAGGATCCTATTTAAAAAGTTTGATTAAGAAAGCCAGCTCGCTATTATTCTCATGCTAATTATGCGGCCGTGGACGCGGTAAAAAGTACACGTCGAAAATGGAACGAACACCCTGCCACTGATGCATTTCTCATCACTTCCCCCTTATTTCTCCATTCGTATTCCCCGCGTAACCATCGCATTTCAATCGCCACGCTATAAATAAACATCTCGAAAATGAAATTTAAACGTTCAAAAATAAAAAAGAAGGGGAAAAAAAAAAAAAAAAAAAAAAAGAATGAAATCAAAGAACCTATACGAGTTCACGTTGCATTAACAATTATAAGAGATATAAATAAAAAGATTCACGCGATTCACGAACCGTTCACGCGGAAAAATCGACGAGAAAAACTTTCATCCGTTCCCCGCCATAAATTTTTTTCCTTTCCCTCCCCTCTCCCCCCTTCGAGAAATCATATGCACCACTTCGCGTCCAAGATCCGCGTTTCCTGCGATGGCGGCATGCGTGATCCGGAAGTAGGGAGTTCTCTTTCTCTCTCCTACGAGACCCTTACGAGAGGCAACCCCGATTTTTAGACGAGTCGTGCCCTTAACGCGGAGACACGAGCTCCAGTTTATGGGATATCGTTGCGTATCGTTCCTAATGCTCGAGAATATCCACGGATATCGCTATATCCTGAACAGCTCCGAGTCGTAAAAACGCGTATTACGCGGGGATCCCTGCGATTTTTCATTCCTCGTACGAGGAGGAGGAGGAAAAGGAGGAGGAGGAGGAGGAAGCTCTTTTTTTTCAAAAATTAATCGGAAGAGATGAAGGATATTGAAATAATTATAATCTTGTCTTCGTTTGTTTCAAGCGATTTTTTCCCTCCCGATCGGAAATCCGCGTCTCGAGGATCGACTCTTCTCGATCCTCGATGGATACGAATCAGTCAGCCGTTCCCCGTGCAAAAGTCGACACGACTCGGTCCGACTTCACCGGCGAAATAAATCACACGGCACATACATCATTCCGGTGGGCGCGGGGGCGAGTGACGATGTCGAGTAGTGAAAAAGTAACTGAAAAGCTGCGCGAAAACGACAAACCGCCGGCTTATCCAGTTACGCGCACGAGGGTTACCCATTTCTTTTTTCTCCCTCTCTCTTCTTTTCCTCCCCCCCTTCATTTTGCATTTCCTCCCTTTCCATCGGCGGTGCTGCGCCTATCATCCAGCTCTGGACTCGCTCGCTCGCTCGCTCTCATCGCCGTCTGCGAGTCACCCTCGCCACGTTTTCACCGTTTTCCACCCTCCTCCACGATTTTTACAACTTTTATTCGCGAACAGTTCGAAAGATTCGAAACGATAGAGGCGATTATTACAATAGAACGCTTTATCTCGGGAATTCGAATCGGGGAAATTCTTTGTCTCTATCTACGTAAAAAAAAAAAAAAAATTTCTAAACGATCTACCCCCGTCCCCTATTAAATTATACCACCACTCTGTTCAAAGACAAGCAAAATCAACTCGGCCAATTTTCCTCGAATCGAACCATCCAGCCTCTTCTCTCCTTTTCCCCTCTCTTCATCATCATCGTCATCCCCCATCGAGCAACGGGAAGAGTCGACATCGAGCATCCGATCCATGGACATCCATTCTCACGCGTCACGAGGTCCCGATCACGAGGGGAGGCCAATTAGAGTAGGTGGACGCGGAGGAGGAGGAGGGGTGCCACCACCAGGGGTAGGATAAATCGGTGATACGTTCAGACGGATCGTTTACGCGACGGATAATAACGTTGGCGGCGTTTGCAACATCTCTGAAGACAATGGAGTCGATTCCTAGATTGAGAGTCGGGGGAAAGTGGGCGCGGGAGGAGGATGGTTGACTTTTAACCAAGGGAATGCGGGAAGATTGTTGTCGCGGAAACAAAAAGTCATCGCGAAAGCAACACCGCAACACCCGGTATTAGCCGCGTTCATCGAGAGAGAGAGAGAGAGACCCTCTCTCCTCTCCCTCCCTGATTACGACGGGCCACGCACAGCGTGTGCGTATCCATTTGCCGCGGCCATTGTTCGCCGATCCGCTGGCAAGCATTGTAGCTAACGAGGGGGAAGGTAATAACGTGGCGCCTTGTTCGTCGATTAAACGACACATTGTACCGGGGACTTTTCTTTGATTGGATTACGCTTTAACGGAGCGAGAGTTGGGGCCGGGAACCGTGAAAAATGACCACGCGACCGGCAAATCCCCGTGAGAAGCCGCGACACGGGCTACCATCGCCGAGGATATTCTTCTTCCTCTCGTCTCTCTCTCTCTCTCTCTCTCTCCGCTTCTAGCCTCTTTAAGAAACCGCCCCCCCCCTCCTTCCTTTTCGATCATCTCTGCCCGGTTGCTCCATTTCCTCTATTTTTCTCTTCTCTCTCTCTCTCTCTCTCTCTCTCTCTCTCTTTTTTTTCCGAAACAAAATTTCTTTCGACGACGTTCGATTCGATCCGCGTCCAGATTCCAGTGAACCTGCGTGTGAATCGTTCGTATTCGTTAAAAAAAAAATAAAAAAAAAAAGAAAGATATCGATCGAAGATAAAAAGGTGAAACCGTTACCGTTAATATATCTCCTGGATCCAACTTCTCCTTCGCGATCCTATCCTCTTTCGCGTCTCTCTTGCGTCTCTCGCGTCGGAGGTAAGAACCGCGGTGTTGGAAACGGGAAGGCGGTTGTCGTCGGTGTACTCGCGGTCAGTGACGCGGGACGAAGGAAGAGGAAAGAACGCGGAAAAGGCGAAGAACGGAGAAGAAAAGGAGGAAAGAGAGGAAAACAGCGGCGAACGTGCACAGCAGGGGAAGAAGAGGAAACGCGGCAGGGTGTAGAGGGATGAGAGAGAGAGAGAGAGAGAGAGAACGTGGCTTGGGCAGTGCGTATCGATCTGGCCGCGTTACGTGCGTGCCGGAGGTTGGGGTCCTGGCGTGGACCAATCGGAGGGCTACTCCTCTCTCTTCCTCTCTCTCGCTCTCTCCTTTTCTCCCTGGCAACTTACTCCTTCCCGTCCCCTCACCTTCCTCCGTCTAACCAACGTGGCCGCACACGCACGCCGCCACGCACAAACTCACGGGGCCCACGTCACACGGCGTGTATCTGCTGCTTGATTACGTCGGCTGATAACGCAACGCGGCCATGTCGATACAATGAAATGGCGGACGATCGGAGTAGGGCTTAACGCGGCTACGGCGCGTAACTCTTTCTCTTGGAACAACGCGACGATCGTCAAAAGCATTGAAACAGGAAGTCCATTCTCTCCTCCTCGAGATCCACGAATTCGAAGAATGGTTAAAATTTTTAAATCGCCGATACTCCATTGCTTTTCCATGGGAGGCTGCGTGCGCACACGTATACATACTGAAATCATCACGGAACACGCCACGTCACGAAACAATGAAACGGCGAACGATAAAGTTTTCAACGTGAAATCCGACACACCGGATGTTGCACGCAGGAAACGGCTTATGAAACCATTTCCCGTTTGATGTCTCCTCCTCCTCCTCCTTCCCTCGCTGTAAAAAAAGTATTACGTCGGCGAAGCAACAGCGTGATCCGCGGCCGGGGAGGGAGGGCCACCGTTTTCGGAGATCCCCGACGAAAATTTGTCTCCTCCCTGGTTTAAAACAGGATCGAGGATCTTCCAGGCTCTCGTGAATATTCATCGACCGTTACGTGGAAAGATAGAAAGAATGTTGAACAACCGAGAGATCCCTCCCGTGTTTTCCCTCCCTTCACGATCTATTAGGGCCACAATTAGGCTAAACATTAGGCAGGAAACTCTGGAAACTCTTCGGCGACCGTGAAAATTGCTGTGCTCCACACTCCTTTTTCGAAATTCGTCTCCTTCCCTTCGCTTTTACGCTCTTTCACTTTTCCAAACCCCGTTCAAGTTTCCTTCTCTTTCGCGTAAATAAAATATCGGTTATCCGGAGTAGGAAACTGTTCCCGACGAAACGATTCGATTCCACTCGCACGAACGTTAATGTTGCTCGTTCCGTATTGCGATGTTCGAAATACGATCGTCGATGCGAGCGATATTCGTTCGAGACGCGGAAAGAGAAAGGATATTTAAACGAGAGTGTATCTTGGAATCTTCGCTTCGTCTGGTTTCGCTCGATGACTGGTTTCCGAATCTACTTCCATGTTGGTTCGATACTGGAAAAAAAAAGAAAAAAGAGAAAAAAAAACCTCTCTTTGAAGTTTCCCCCCGTATGAAAAGAATTCTCGTTGGCCACGATACGGTGAAAAGGAAGCAGAAAAGCAGTTCGGTCACGAAGCGACCATCTCGTTGAACTTTAACAGGAGGAATGAAAGAGAACGAGCACTACACGGTTCGTCCGCGCGTGAAGACCAGAGTCGTGTGTATATACGCGAGTCGATTAACGAGGAAATTCGATGAAATCGTAAATTCGTTCGCTCGTGCGTTTCGCCGAGCGCTGTGTTTACCAATAAACGTATATACGCGGGCGCGGCACGGCACCGGCATGGCGGCCCATCGGGGACCAGTAAAATTCGCTAAACGATGTAAATAATGGATGGGAACAGTTGGACAGTTTTCACTTATTTTCCTCCCCGCGCTCGCGCATAATTCAAACGAAATTTATTGCCCGTTCCTCGATTACGCAAAATATTGTCAAAAAACGACAAACCTCTCTTCCTCCCGCCCCTAAATCATTCCCGCTAAACACGGGACGCTCTGCGACCTGTCGAAGAGTTATTACGACTTCCAATGTTGTTTACAATTTAATCTTTCCTTAACGAGAGAGACGCAAGATAACACGTTCGAGATATCTCTAGCTCGTTATATATTATTACGAGGCGAAGGCGAAAAATAAAAAATTCTCTCCGTATTTGTATTCCTCGTCCTTCGTGCACAAATTACAATTCCCTTCCTTTATGCATGTAAAAATAATCCAACCTCCACTTCGTTATTCTATCGCGATGCGTGATATTTCCGAGATGGGAGATATCTCGTTCCGACGATATCCACGATTCGCTCGAATTATTTCACCGCGAAACGATGGTGGAAGAACGATGGCCGCGGCCCGTAAATTCGATTTCTATCCACCATAGCAAGGTTCTTCACCTTGACGCGCCACCATTGTTTCGAGCGGAAAATAACGGGCGGAGAAAACGTTGCACGCGCGAGATACGAGGAGGGCGAAGCGAAAATCGGGAAAGTCGTGCCCGGATTCACCCCCTCTAATCTGGTCTCCTTGGTTTCGCCCCAGAAGAGAAGGGGGGAGGAGAAGGAGACCGGAGGAGAAAACTCGAGCTCGGGCTTTCGTCGACCGGGTTACTCGCAAGGGTGCAAACGAGCGAGTGGAGGATCGGGCAGGCGAGTCGGCGGAAGGCGGTGCGAGATGGATAAAGAGGCAGGCGAAGGCGTGTGCGAGAGAGGACAGGAGGCGGTTTAAAGGGTAGCGAACGCCTCGACAAAAGGCAACCCTCTTAAAGTTCGCTCCACGCACACACACACACACACGCACACTTGCCTATCGATGCGAATTCGAAGTCGGAATTCGATTCGCATTCGCTGAATTTTCGGCAAAAGGATTGCGTCGAGTAGCGATCATCATCACCGGAAACACTGAAGCTGGAATTAATAGCCGGGAAGAAGAATTTTTCTCGCTCGTTGAAGGAAGATTCGAAAAAAAAAAAACGACGAGGAAAGATCGACTTGAATTCGAGAAAATCCGTAACCCACCATCCCCCTCTCTCTTTAAAAAATTGCAACGACGGAAGGCCGATGGAAAATTAAAAGACGAGTCTCTCTCTCTCTCTCTCTCTCTTTCTTTCTTTCTCCGCCCTCGACGTGCTCCCCGCCGAACTCTTCTTTCTCTTCTTCTTCTTCTTCTTCTTCTTCTTCTTCTTCCACGAAACTCGTTATCCCGATCGAGAAAAGAAACGGAGGCGAAAAAACAAGCGGGGGAAAGAGCAAAATCGTAAGTAGGGACGCGAGCGTCGTCGGCTCTAATCTGGGACGCGGCACGAGAGCGAACCCTAATCCAGCTTATCCAGAAAGTAATTTTGAGTCTTTTGAAAGCGACCCTCCCTCCTTCTCTCTCCCTCTCCCCCGCCCCCCGCCAGCGCTTCGTCCAGGGAGGAATCTCGAAAGGGAGAGGAGGATGGAGGTGGTCCGTCTCTCGCGAGTGCTCGAGGATTTTAAGTCTTCTGGAAGGACCTCGCCACCCTTGCAACCCAACTTTTCTCCATCGTCCCTACCGTCCCTACCCTCCCCCTGCCCCCGTCACGCTATCAACGAGGAACAGTTGTTTTTCTCGATTTCGGTCGGGCAAATTAGTAAGGAGAAGAAGAAGAAGAAAAAAAAAGAAGGGGGGGGGGAAGAGGGAGATGGAAGGAGATTGTAGGACAGGATAACTGGCGACAAGTTAGAGAAGAGTCGAGGAACGGAATTAAACGGCTCGAGTCTTTCTTTCCATAAGATAATTTCTTGTTCCAGAGAAAGGGGGGAGGAGGGGGGAGAAAAAAAATTAACGCGACGACACGCGCGTATTTTTTTTTTTCTCTTTTTTTTTTTTTTTTTCAGAAATTTCTGTTAATCGAAAATGTCAACGACGATCCGCTCAATCCGGTGGCAACAACTTATCCGCCATCAAAATGGCAAATGATCGACGAGTAATGGCTGACGAGGAGATACAGAGTGAGGAGGAGAAGAGAGAGAGAGAGAGAGATAGAGAGAGAGGACGAAGCAAGAGCCGTCGAATCCAGACGAAAGGGACGTGCAGAGACAGAGGAGAGAAAGAAGGAGAGAGAGAGAGACAGAGGAGAGAAAGAAGAGAGAGAGAGAGAGAGAGAGAGAGAGTGCATCGTGTGCCGGAATATTTCGAGAGTACTCGATGCATTGTCACTCGGGCCTACCCTTGGTCCACCCTCTCGACGATTCGAAACCAGCCCCGGTACACAGGGGGAGGTAGCTGCACGTGCAGAGCTAACGGCTCGTTGGCCGAGTTGCGTGCCTATACACGGTGTCGTGTATTCCATTCGACCATCACAAACGATACAACCATCGAGAAACTTTTCATCTTGCGTTTCATCAAATATCATATTCTATCGACGCGAATCTTTCGAAATCGATCCACGAAATATATATATATATATATCTACCATTATTTATTCCTCTGGAGCAGTTATTTCTCTCTCTCTCTCTCTCTCTCTCTCTCTCTATTAACAACGAACGAATATTTTAAGAAAGAATGCCGAATCATCGCCTTATCCGATCAACGGATAATCGCGTCGATCACGATCAATCGGTGTAACCGTTTGAAAGCTACAGCCTCATCTAGCTATTACACCTCGACTAACTTGCGCGCTTGGTTCCTACGTGGTCTGGTACGTATCTAGCAGGTACGTAGTAGCTAGGAGGCCAGCTCCACGTCCTAAGCATCCACCCCAGTCGGTGGGTAGAGTATTATATACGTAGCGTACGAGGCTGGAGGGTCCTCACCGCCGCAACATTACGCTGATTGCCTGAATTATCCGCAACCAGGCTGCCTGTGCGCTTCTATACACGCGCTTCTATACACACGCCCGCATACGTGTGCATCCTCTGCCCCTTTACTCCGCTCGCTCGGTACTCTCGTCGTCATGCCGACTCTGGTGTATAACGTAGCACCACTACGTCGTGCCGCTACGTCGATGCTCTACGTGTATTTGCGGTTTGGCCGCGGGTGTTCGTGTAAGTGCGCACGAACGAGTATCGTCGCGCTCGCAGAAACGGTTTACGAGAGGAGAAAATTGAAAACAGAGGCAGGGCGTGAGCGCGAAAGAGGAACGTCGTCGAATTGGAAATAACGAGTCGATGTTGGGGCAAACGTTTTTTTCTTCTCGAGGAAGAAGATCGAGAAGAGATATCGATTAACGAATCATCGAGATTTAATTCTTCGAACGGTCCAACTCTCTCTCTCTCTCTCTCTCTCTCTCTCCGTTCAATTCGATCATACTTTAAGATTCTACGAATTTAAGTATTGCACCCCCTTTTTTTCGTTTCCATATTTTTCACCCCACTATGAAATTTCTGTTTTCTTTCTCTCTCTCTCTCTCTCTCTCTCTCTTCTCTATTCTTCGTTCTCCTCCTTCTTCTTTCCTTCTTTTTTTTCCCTTTTTTACAGAAAAAAAAAATCGTCAACAATCGTTACTGTGCGCCTCACATTCAACCGAATCGCCGTCCGAGAGAATGGAAAAAGATTCGTAGAGAGAATCGTAACCGGGCAACGAGCTACGTTGTGCGCTCGAAACAAAGTCGTCCCATCGTCGATTCACAGGAGGAGGAGAAGGAGGACGTTTTACATTTTTTTCAGCCGCGGCACCGGATTGACCGGTTAATAGAGCCGACTCTGAAGCGTCCATTTAGCCGATCCTTGTCGAGGGAGGCTACGGCCCCCTCCGGCCTCCTCTATACACAACGATTGCAGGCCAATCTCGATGGTCGCGTGCTCGCGAGCGAGCAGCGGCAGGGAAAAGGTGAGAGGCGGAGGATAGATAGAGGTGAGGTGAGGGGGTGGAGGGCGGATAGATAGATAGATAGATAGATAGATAGAGAAGTATAAGCGAGCGAGAGAGGGCGGGCGGGACGACAAAGCGAGCGTTTCGATTCCGGTGACACAGTGACACGGAGCCTGTCAGCGGAGGGCAGCCAGCCATTGGCTCGTCCCTGATAAATAGAACGCTACCGGGAACAGTGTCGCGAGTACCGACAATGGGGGTGCCGGAAGACCGGGGCAGCTTTAATTTCCCCCCGTAGTTCCTGGCAATTACCGCGTGGCGCACCCCGATAGCCATCTCTATCTCCGACCACAATGCACCCGGTTCCGAGCCCCCCCACCTCGGCGACATCTCCGTCACAGTGTTTCTCAACCCCTTGCCCCGTTACAACCCCTTCCCCAGAAAATGGTCTCAGAATTCAGAGTTTCAGAGGGAAGAAGGAAATTTTATTGGGATCGAATGTGAGCCGGGCGAGACGCGAATTAACGCGACGAATAAAAAGGATCGTTTGTTTTTCTTGTTCCAATCTTCGAGACGGGTCGATCGAGAGAGGCATTGAGAGACACTGGAAGCAAGGGACGATATCTTGGTGGATAATCTTTCCAGCTAGCGAATTTCGAAATCGCGCGGTCCAAGGTGAAACGTGAGTTTCGAGAGATTCGTCGCTATCCCTTCCTTTCGTGACCGATTGTTCCCCGATTCGAGAAGGGATAAAATCGCGTGAGAAGCGATTGTGCACGGAATATCGGGAGTATATAGGGAAACTTTGGTGGTGGAGGAGGTGAAGTGACTTCGGCCGTCGAAAGTCGTTTATCCAGTTTCCAGAAACTAGAAGCATCGACTGCTGCGTTATACGGAATATTAATTATGCTTCGCGCGTAATAAACTTACGCGCGTAATTACGCGCAACGACCTGTTACACTCTGAAATATAAATATATGTATCGTATACACATACGATGGACGTGGCTCCTTGAACATGACGTTGAGTTACCGTTCCAAATAAACGACCGTGAAAAATCTTCTTTTCCCGCCCGATGAAAAGAATTATACGCGGATGAAATTTCACCGATCCTCAAGGTTGTTCGCGTTTTTAATCCCGACGCGGCTCGTTTCGTTTCTTTTTTTTTTTTTTCTTTTCTCTTCGAAGGTCGGTGATGAAATGACACGGAAACGCGAAAGAAAGATCGAGAGATCGATTAAAAATTCCGCCCGAAACGATCTTCCACCGCGAAATAAATCTGCATTCTCGGTTCGTATCCGACTTGGTCGTAAACGAATTAGAAGCGTCATTTTCTCTTCGTTTCTTTTTCTTTTCCCTTTGCGCTTTGACCGAGCTTCGACCGAGCGAAGTAAACGAACGTGACGAAAGTTTGATCGCGCCAAAGTTGAAAGCCGATCACCGTAAGCACTGGCCGATACCGTAGCAAGTATTCCGCTTTTATTCCACGGAACAAGCGAGCCGGGAACAAGAAGCAGGATCGCCGCCTAAACCGAACTGTTTAACTCATTCGTCCCAAGTCCTTGGAGAAGTTTGCTCGACTGCTTACGACCGCTCAAGTTCCACCCAGCTTCTTCCCTCGATTCGGAGAAAGGATTCCTTTTCCTGGACGGAGGGGAGAGGAGGGGAGAGGCGGCTGCCGGCAACATTATCATCGTGTTTTAATTTAACTTGCAGCTGCACTTTAATTAGACTTCGCCTGAATGAGAAGAGAGACGTCGAGGAGAGACGAGCAAAGAGACGACGGACCAGACCAGAGACGGAGTCTCTTCCTTCTTTCCTTCCTTCCTTCCTTCCAGTTTCCATTTCCAGACCTCTTCTTTCTTTCTTTCTTTCTTCTCTTCCCTTTTCCGTCTCGAGAGTTAATAAATAGCTTTGCGAATTTTTCTTTACCGATTTTCCTCGGAAAACAATTGGAAAACATCGTATATCTCTTTTCGGCTTGGCGCGATAGATCGATATATTTCTTTCTTCTCGAGGGTGTCGTTTCCGAGGGTGGGTTCTACGTGTCGTCGACACGAATGTCGAGTGTTTTCTTGCACCGACCTCTCATTATCTGTTCGCGCTTAACGAACACCGAAAACTGTGAAGCGAAGCCCGATCGAGACGCGTTTCGTTGCTACGCGCGACAATCGCGTAACAACATCTGATTGCCGGCAACCGTGGCGGTAGATCAAAGGAAGGTCGGGAAGACTTATCGGGACCGAGAGGGAAATAAACCCCGTAGAATTAATCCCGTGAGCGAAATTGGCGCTCGCGCTTCGCTACGGCTGCCTGGAAATATCTCTGTCTGTATTTCCTTTTCCGTGCTCAACGTTTGTATGCCCAGCCCACAAAATCAGGCAAATTTGAAAACAACGACGAACATTGGCCCGGGAAAATTTTCGATTACGTAGAAAGAAAGAGATATATCGGGAAGAAAAATTGTGAAACTTCTCTACTAAATAAAAACTGACTGGGTGGTTGAACGTTTCGTGACGACAGAAGGGTGAAAAGGGAGGAAACCTGGAAGGAAGGAAGGAAGGAAGGAAGGAAGGAAGAAGTTCTGGAAAGAAAGTTGAGAACGCGAAAAAAAAGGTCGGGAAAAATTGGACGGGGATCCGTCTCCCGCCGAATTTCTCTCCTCTTCTTTTTCCCCCCCCCGTTTGAGAATCCCTGGGCCGAGGTCGAGAGCACTTATTCGGGCCATAACTCCCGCACACGTTCCCTACGTTTCTGCCCTCATAAATACACGAGACGACGACGGGATAGAGGGGGGAGGGGGGCGGCGGAGGCGGAGGAGGGAAAAGGACGGGGGGACAAACCAGGCAATGGGGCGGGAACGGCGGATACGGCGAGGCACGGGAATCCGGGACTTTAAAACAAATATATCGCGCGTAAATCCAGGCTGGATGTAAGTCAGAGGCTGGCGAAGGATACACGACGCGGGGACACGGGTCGTGGGTGGTTGGGAACAGGGGATGGAGAGGAGCAGCAAATCGTCGCCGCTTTGCTTTACATATTTCCTGTCGGAATCGTTTGTTATGTCGCGTCGGAATCGGATCGAGGAAAAAGGGAAAAGAAAAGAGAGAGAGAGAGAAAGAAAGAGAACGAGACGAAAGGGACGAAGGGAGTTTTGTTGGTTGGTCACGCCAGATTGTCCGCGAAGAGTCGAGCGTTTAACCGCGTTCTTCTTCCCTTCCGGATGTTTAATTATGAAGGCGTTAAATCGAACGCGATTTCGTTTCGACGCCGGTTCCTTCCCCTCTCCTCCCCTCCGCCTAGTTCCCATTCTTCCGTTCCACGGGTGGTGGGGAACGGATGAAATTTCCGTCCGAGCGAACCGAGCGTTTCCGTAATTATTTCTTAGAATGTCCTCGCGCTACGGCGGGTAAAACGGGGTTGCGGGATTGAAAGTAAGGCGCGCGAACGAGTGGCGGGCAAAACGACGAAAAACGAAACATTTTTCCAGCGTGGTGGAAACAAATTACTTGAAAATTACTCGCTTGGGATTGACGTTTGATTGCGCCGTTGCCTTCTTTCTCTCCTCCTCCTCCTTCTCCCCCCTTTTCCGCGAGCTGCACCACCGAGCGTGCATAACCGAGTGCACCACGCGAAAGGTAGGTAGGTCGAAGGTGGGTGGGTAGGGAGGGAGGACACAACATTTATCCACGTTGGATATCGAGAAGAACAGTTGTAATCTCGTCGTGCACACGTAAAAAAAAAACCGTACACGTGCGAAGGGGTGCCATGCACGTGCGCCAACAACCTCTTCTCACCCTTCATCTCGTACGATCCTCCTCCCTCCTCCTCCTCCTCCTCCTCCTCCTCCTCCTCGCTAGTTCCGCCACTTTTCGCTCGTTCCGTCCTTCGCTTCGCCCTTCCTCCCACTGTTCCTGCCTTTCTCCCTCTTCTCGCTCCCTCCCGCTCTCTCTCTCTCTCTCCTCTTTCTATTTACGTCGCTTTTCGCATTATCGCCTTTTTCGTCGAGCGAGTCTGGCTTAATTCACTGGAAATTATTCATTTGCCTAATTGCCACTCGTCGACCTGGATCGTCGACGCGCTTCGCCGCGGAAACCTTCGCCCCCTTCGAGACCCCTCCTCCTCCTCCTCCTATCTCGACGCCGATTCCGACGTGATCCGTGACAACGACGACGAGTTTCCTCCGCCTTTCAATTCCGCAACCGAACCTCCTCCTCGCGTCAAAAGCCGCGAGGTTTCGCTTCGTTCAAATCGAGGAATCGTCTCGCGCCATTCTTCCAATCCGGTTTAACTTTGACCGAACCTCTTCCTCCCCCCCTAAATTAGGACAAATTTTCTAATAATTCTAATATAAAACTCTTTCTTCGAGCGTACGTACACACGTACGGAGAAAAGTGTTATGCAAAGATTGTAAATTTTCGATTCGTGAACAACGACAACAACACGTCGTTTCGACGTGAAAAAAAAAAAAAAATCACAAAGAATCGATTCCTCGCGTCCGTCCACCACGCGATCAAGGTTATGCTTGGCTGGGGTGGAAGCGGGTAAGAGGCGGTGGTCTCGCGGTGGCCGAGCGTGCATTTCCTGTGGCCGAGCACCGGGACTCATGAATAGCGGAGTATTTGCACACGGTGCGCCGATATAGGCGGCCGCGCACCAGACACTTTCGCGCGTACGTGCGCTCGGACGTGCGGAGCGTGTCGGTGTTTGGTAACGCGGCGGCAAAGTCCCCGGGGGCTTAATACGGTATGCACGTCTGTCGTTCGCGAGCTCGACCCAATGTTGGCTCGAACCAACTACCAGCTAATATTCCACGAGAGGGGCCCTGGGCTACGTGCGCCGACTACCCAATAGTCGAGTTGCGAAACCTGTGGAGAAACTCGTGATCCATCCGTCGTCGTCCAAGCAACCGCGTGTTCTCGCCGCGCTTTCTTCCATCGCGCTTTTCTTTTTTTCGCCCGACTTCGTAATTTACGAATCGTAAGTTCGACTCGATTCGAGTCATCGACATCGTCGACAGTTTCGTTGTAACGTATTCCCGAGAATCGTTCGTTTAAAGCGACACTTTCACGATCGTTGGAACGAACGTGAGAAGAAAGAATCCGTACAAATCCGAATAACCAGGAACGGAAGATTGGATCAGGAGAATTTTTCCTTCGAACGATTCTAATTTCTTCCTCTTTAACACCGAATCAATTTTCGTAAGACGTAAACGTTACGAAGCACAGGGTAAAACTACGAACGCGCTTCGAAATACTACCGACCGTATACGTAATTTTTGTCCACGGATCGAAATCGATCCACGACTCGCGCTCGATCGACGTGATCGAATTCCCAATTAAAAATCACGGTACGCCGCGGCCGCCGCCTCTATGTATCAAAGCACGGATCCACGCATCAGCGAGCGCATCGATCAGAGCGGCGGGCTCCGTTTTCACGGAGCCGCGACGAGCGGGAAATTTGGGCGCGCAGCCGCGATTAAAATCCCGCGGCGCATCGAGGCGGTCGACAATGGTGGTCGAAAGTTCGTTTGCAACGCGTTTACCAGTAGCGGATGGTTTTAAAGCCATCGGGAGGGGGAGGGGAGGGAGGCAGGGTTGGGTGGACAGAGGGGGAGGAGGCCCGGCACAATGGCAAAGCGGCGAACAAAGCCTATCCACGGGTAATTCGAAATTCGCATCGTCCTGTGCCCGCGCGCCCGTAATTAACGGTAACCCCGTGTCCTGGCCCGATTAAAAAAGGACGTCGTATAATTGCACTCCCGCGCTCGTCCGCCACCCACCCGTCACGCGGATTTTAACGAACTTCGGCCTCGATACCGGTGGCAAAGGTTCGTTATCGCTTTGGAAACTACGCGACCCAAAGGACCCCCTCCCCCTTCCTCCTTTTTCTCTCTCTCTCTCTCTCTCGTTTTTTTTTCTTTTTTCGAGTGCCGCCGGGATGAATTGATTCGATTCGGATTCGCCGTGACAATTTCGGGGAATTTTCGAGTTTCGCGCCCGAATTAGCCGGCTAAGGCTCGTATGAGGGAGATCGGCATTTTAGGGGGGACATTTTAAGGTAGACGATAATCGATCATTTCGAAGAAGAAGATCGATTTTCCACTATATATAATAGTAGAGTAATTTCGAGTAATTTCCCTCTTTACGACGTTAATCTCCTTAATCGAGGAGGATCGTCGTCGTCGTCATCGATATCGAGAACAAACGAAACGCTCGAAGGGAAGGAAAGGCAAATCGATATAAATATTCATCGAGGGCGAGGCGTGTCGTCACCTCGTCGATCCCGCTCCATCTATCATCTTATCGACTCACGATGTCGACGAGGTGAGGAAAAGAAGCGAAGGATGAGACAAAGAGAGTGGTGTACAGAGAGGTAGCGGAGGTATCTGAAGAGATAGAGCGGAGAAAAGGGGATCGCCGCCGAATAATTGCCAACTATTCCAGGCACGCAGCTTAAGACGCAGGGGAAACGTAGTTGTTGCCGTAGCCGGCGAAGCGAAGGGGGGTTCCGTGAGGCGGTCCGTGGCGAGGGGACGAGGCGAGGACGGAATGGAGGCGGAAAACGAGAGAAACAAAGAGAAGGCCGAGGAGGAAGAGGGAAGGGAGAGGGAGAGGAAGAGAGAGAGAGAGAGAGAGAGAGAGAGTCGTAGCACGTTAGGGAGAGTCCGAGAGAGGCGAGAGAAGGAGGCAAATGGGGACAGAGAGGTGTACGGCGCGCGAGAGAGCGTGCGAGATGAACGGCGGAGAAGCGAGAAGGGCGAAGAGAGAGAGCTGGAGAGGAGAAAAGGAGAGTGGGAGTTGCCAAGATGGCGCCACCAAGAGTAGCAGTGGGCAGAGGAGAGGTAGGAGGCGAGAGGTGGAGAACGTGCTCCAGCAGGAGGAAGGGTAAAAGATAAATGACGTGTCCACCGCCTCCACCGGCAACCTCGACTGCCACCGACATCGCCGCGAAGACGCGGCGAAAGAAGAAGAAGAAGCGGCCGACGGGAAGCCTCCATTAAACATTGGCTCGCTTGCTTACCCTTTAGCCTCCCTTGCTTTCCTTCGCCTCCACGCTCCTCACCTTCGCTCGCGGCTTCCGTCGGGATTATGGATCGGGTTCCTCTCTCCCTCTCTCTCTCTCTCACTCCTTCCTTCTTCCCTCCTCGCCGAGTAGAATCCTATCTCTGTGCCAAGGTTTACGTTTCATAACGTAACGTTTCGTCCCCGCTCGCGAGAAGAAAGTTTTTCTCTCGAGGAAAAAAATCCGATTCGCGGTTTTCGCTACTATCTTATATTTGCGTAATAAGCGAGACAATCCTCGATGCTTCGATGCTCGTCTTCTATTGGAAATGGAACGGAACATTGCATTTCGATATCTTCTTCTCTCGATGTTCGAAATGTAATCTCGAGAAACGATTGGCAACGATTATAGATCGGTGCACGTTAGGTTTCCAACACGAATCATTCGCTTTCCAATAAGAAGTTTATCGGGCAGATGCGAGAGATCGATCGGACGAACGAAGTTTCTCATTGTTCCAAAGAGAAAGTACGACGAGAGTACGAATTTGGAAGTAGAGAGAGAGAGAGAGAGAGAGAGAGAAAAGAGAAAAATAAAACGCCACTTACATTCTCCATTCGCGGATCTCTTTCACCAACAGCGTCGGATCACAGCGTTGTTCCTGTAACAAAAAGAATAAACGCGAATTAATTCAGAGGGAAACTTCGAAACTCGAGTTCGAGTGAGCTTCGCTTCCATCCTCCCTCCCTCTCTCTCTCTCTATCTATCTATCTGAAAAAAAAAAGGAAGAATAGAGCGGGATCACTCTTGATCCGAAAAGTTTCAACGAACACCGGAGGAAGGGGGGATAACTAAGCTTCTTTCTTGAAACTTCTTCACCCTATCCCACCCCCACACGTTTTCCAGTGGAGGGGAAGGGAGGAACGGTTTACGGTTCCGTGAATCTCGTGAGTGAGCAAGGATCGTGGAGCGAGCGAGAAGAGAGGGGTCGAAACATCATGATCCTGCCTGTTTCCAGGCATCGGAGGCATTATTATACGAACTATCGGAAGACACATTAGCGGGAATCTGCGAAGCCAATAACGGGGCGAACCCGACGACCGTTCCACGTCGCCACGAGGACGACACGCGTGGAGATGGTTTCATCCGCTCCGTAGATGAAGAACGGCGGCCGAGGGGGCGGTGAGGGGCGCATCACCGCCTCTGTCACCGCCGGGGCGTCAAATTATTCTGCGATTAATAATCCGCGCGTTACACGCGTGATCGGGCCTTTATCCCAATGCCTGGCCTCGCATCCTTGTCTCCCTTTCCTTCCTTCCTTCCTGCCACCAGCCACCCCCACCCCTCCCCAAAGGTATCAATGGCTGCGCCACGTCGAAGCGATTGTCCTTCTGTGTTCGGCCCGAGAGGGGGAGAGAGGGGGGGGGCATTTATCGCTCCGCGGGACGTGCATGAATCGATTGCACGCGAGCACGTCCTTTAATGAAACGCGCGCGGTTCGATCGTATTCCACCACCCTCCTCCTCCTCCTCCTCCTCCTCGTCCTCCCTCCCTGCAACCTTCAATCCCCTCTCTAATTGAAAAGATTCATTAGACTGGTAAAACCGCCGCGTCCCAGAGTTCATCGTCATCGATGAACACGTCCCACGCACAACGCTCCCTTTCCTTCCTCTTCCCTTTTTATCCTTTCCCTTCTTTTTCCCTCCTTAATCATCTCCTTTATCATCCTTTTATTCCTCAACGATTTATCTCGTACACGCGCGCGAGATACGTGTGTATACAATCGTGTGTACGGTTTCAGAATCTCTGGTGGAGAAAGAAGAAAAAAAAAAAGAGAGAGAGAGAGCGACTTCAGAGGATCCCGTGTAATTCGCGCCGATCTTCGGCGCGAAGAATCGCAGCCGAAGGAATCGGTACAAAGGGATTATATCGAGGCACGCAATATACCGATTCCGCGAAAAATTCGCAGACGGCCGCACGTTTCTCATACGGCGATTCCCGCCGCATTGTGCCCGGGGAAGAATATGGAATCTTGGGGCGCGTCCGTGTGCGTGCCCGTCCGTACGTGTGGAAAAAAGGGGTGATATCATCCCCGTAATGCGATGCAGGCGCGATGATCCGGGAGCAATATACCTTGGGACGCGCACCGGGAGTCAGGACCCCCCGCGGGATAACCCTGGGACCTCTTTTGGCCCCGGGACATCGCGATATTGCTTGTTTTATTGGAGCGTGACACCCATTTTTTTTCTTTTTTTTTTTTTTCGACCCGACCGTCGAAAGAAAGGCGACCGATTTAAGGGGGCGAGATTCCGCGAGAAGGGGGAAGGAAGAAAAAGAGAAAAGGGAGAAGAGGAAGGGAAAAGAAAAAAAAAAAAGAAATCGTCGGGACCGGATGTTTAGGCGTGCGCGGAAGCGAGTTCCGGATCGGTGGCGGGGCGAGGGCGTGCGAGGATCCTTGCGGAGGTGGGGGGAGGATGGCTGCGATAAACGAAACAGATTGTCGGAATGATCGTACCTTGGGGAGAGATAGCGTGGATAAATATATGCCCGGTGTTTTATGGAAACTGCTGCTCGCGGCACAACACGAGGGGTAATTTAACGAAGGGGGTGCGTCGGACAGCCCCCGCCCGATTTTCGAGGTGAAATTTTACGGCGGCTCTGGGATAACTCGTTTCTAAACAGACCTCGTTTAGAAACGAACGCATCTAGCGTGAATACCGTGAATCACTCTAGGATCAACGACTTATCTCGCGATCCGTTTCGAAAGATTCTACGAATAGAAGGTGGCTGTTATTCGCGAGTTACTCTCTTTTCGGTCCTATTTCGTCCGGCAATCAATCGTTCGGGATTCGTTCGACGGATTAATTATCGATAAGATGCGAAAAAATAGGTTTTCCCCCTCTCCTCGTTTCGATTAAGGGGGATGGGGGATGGGGGAAACTTTTAATGCACCGATGAAAAATAAAGCGAACGGAAAGAAAGCAATTAAGGTTATTGCTGCTCGCTCGTGACGACGCGAGGATCAAAGCTACTCGACGAATTAAACTCTCCGCGTCTCAAAGTGTATCGGGGACGACTGAGGAGGAGGAGGAGGAGGAGAAGGAGGAGGAAGGTAGAAAGAGAGAGAGAGAGAGAGAGAGAGAGAGAGAGAGAGAGAGAGAGAGTGAGAGCGAAAGAGGAACGGTCCAAAATTTTCCGTAAAGCCGGTCGAGCACAATTTCTCATATGGAAAAGTTTTCTCCTCTGTTCGCCCCCGACCGACTGGTTGGGAAGGGGGGAAAGGAACGCCAGGTTGCAGGTTTCTCGCGTTTTCTCCCTCCGCTTTTTCCAACTTCTGTCGTCCACGAAGAGGGGAATCGTGGAAACGATGAGACAAACAAAACCGATACCGAACCGAAGGAACCGCACCGCGTCTAAACGTCACCATCGGATCGAACCATCACCATCCCTCTCCCTCTCCCTCCCCCACCCTCACCCCCACGAATTTTCGCATCGTTTCGAGCAAACTTTCCGCTCGACACGCTTTGAAAATTTCCCCCGAAACATCGAGGAACCCCCGATGTTGTATACACCCCCGATAAAAAGAGAGAGAGAGAGAGAGAAGAGAGAGGGAGAAAAATCACCGATCGCTCGACGATGACATCGACAGCGGCCGAGTTGGGAGGAAAGAGGAGACCGACGAGAGAGCCGACGACGTTGGAGCGAAGACGCACGAAAGAAACAAGAGAAGGAGGAGGAGGAGGAGGAGAAAGAGGAAAATCAAGACGAGGTGGACGAGGAAGGAGGGGAGGGGAGACAAGCGGAAAAGAGAGCAGAAAGGAGGGATCTAGTAAATTTATCAGTGGTCATCGAGGAGGGCGGAACCGTCGGGGACAAATTCCATCGCGAGCATCGCCCTCTTTTGCGAAACCAGTTCGAACGAAACCTACACCACCCCCTCCCTCCTCCCCCCCCGCCGGTCACCGCCTCGCTGGCTGCTTCCACCCTCCTCCCCCTTCGTATCCACCCTTCGACCGGCGGGATAAGTCATTGCGGCTGACCGGAAGTCGCAGGATCACCGGAACCGGGGGATATTTATGCGAGCTCGCCCACCGACCGGGGCATTACCCGTAATAAGGAAATTGCGAATTTATTACGTGCCCACCCTTCCTTCTCCTTTCCTGTACGCGACTCCCGCCCCGTCCCCCTCCCTCCTTTGATATTGTCCGAACAGGGTGGCAGAGGAGGTGGCCCCGGACCAAGAGTTATTTCGGGTTTTATGGGTCGAGACTGGCCTGGGTCATCCGGCAGCGTTCCAGATGATGGGGAAAAAGCGGTGGTGGGTCCTAAAATCTAGGAGGGATTCTAGCTGGCGTCCAACCCGGCCATGGTCCTTCTTTTTTTCTTCTTCATCTTCTTCTTCTTCTTCTTCGTCTTCTCGAAAGTCGTTCTTTGAGGACACCTTTTGGACGCGGTTCGTTACGCTACGCTGGCTTACCCGCTGGCAAAAGAGGAAGAGGGAATTCGTTGGTTCGGTGTATAATATCCTCCATGTATAAATTCGTCGCGAGGATCTCGTCGCAACGAACGAAACGAGTCGAAAGATATATATATATATATCAACTTGAAACTCTGCGAAATTGTTTCGCAACGCGCGGGAATATTCGATGCTCGCGACGAAATTCATCGCGTATCCGGACTAATAAATTAGATTATGAATATCGAATGAAATTATCGCTAGCGGATTAAACAATTTTGAAACCCGATTAAACGATCAATTAATTACCCCCCTTCCTCTCCCCGAGGCACGGAGGAAACACGACATTCTCGTTACGTCGAATTAAATATCGTTCCATTTTTACGGTCGCATTCGTTCCTCTCCCTCCCTCCCTCCCAACCCCCGAAATTAATCGAAATCAATATATCCACGCGGCGCGTACGTTCCGCGTACAATTTTAAAAAACATCTTATTTCTTCTTCCGTCCTACACTCGTCGAGCGTAATACGATTTTGCGAACGTAATAATACTCCTCCTCCTAAATAGACGATCCTCCGAATCGATGCATTCCATATTCAAAATATGGGACAACGGCGTACGTTAATAAGCAAGCGAGTACTCGCGAGGTGAGGCGGTTTCGTCGCGGAGCGGAGCGGAATTTTCATCTCGCGGAAATAGAAGAGGAGGCGTGAATGGCCACCAGAGGCGGGGGGGAAAAGAAGAAAGAAAAGAAGAAAAAAAAAGACGAAAAAAAAAAAATCGTGTCACGGGATCTGGATACTGTGTGCGGGCGAAAGCCACGGGGGGGACTATTAGCACACATCATCGACAGCCGGGTCGCTGCTCGTGATGCGCCGGCATTGTTGTGCCCGGTTGAGCGCTGGCAGGAGGCGTGGTTCCGCGATAATTCATTCTTGATTGCGTGTCTGATACATACGACCAGTAATTATACCGCGGTGCCGCGTGCATCGGTTCTCCTCTCTCCCTCTCTCTCTCTCTTCGAATCGTTTCGCGGGAGGAAACTCAGCCTGCCCGCTCGCCCGCCTCCCTCCCTCTCCTCCTCTCCACGCCGGACAATCCTTTGTTTCAACTTTGCCTCCTTACCTCTTCCCTCGCGGAGGTACGAGGCGGACTCGTACGTTTCTCGTTACGTGTTGCGTGTCTCGCTCCCTCTCCGCCGTTCCTCGCGGAGAGAAGGAAGGTCGTAAAATCGTGTACCCGTCCAATTTACCTCCTCTAACGCCTCGTCCGTCGTGCAACTCCGTCCATTGTCTTTATTACTTTTCTCTTCTTCTTCTTCTTCTTCTTCTTCCTTCTCTCCTCTCCTCCTTCTTTCCCGTCCCACTCCCCCCATCCTCGAGCACGCGCGCGTGTACGAAATCGAGAGCGAGAACGTACGTGCCCAATAAATAAGGGGGAGGGGGCGAGGGAGGAGGAGGAGGAGGAGCAGGAGGAGGGGGGGGAAGGGGCAGAGATAACGGCGTGTGTGAGTCGACTTAACGACGACGATTACGCGATGCCATTAACGGCTTCCAGACGAGAGCCGGGCTCCATCATCCAAGAGGGCCGACAGGTACCATTATTTCATAATCACGCGGCTGCCGTCATTAGACACGTATTCCTGACAAATGACAAGTGAGACTAACGAACAGAGAGAGCACAGCCAGCCTCTTCTCCATCCGAAAGTTACACCTTCGATCCGCCCCAGGGTCACGCATCGCCCCCGTGCTCGCATTAAACATCGCCCGCCGACCCGTTTTCACGGCCTGTGAAGACGATCCGTGGAGAGGAGAGGAGAGGAGAGGAGAGGTGTCGCGATCGCACTCCTCCGCACGCGAGGAGGGAGTGGAAAGAGAGAGAGAGAGAGAGAGAGAGAGAGAGAGAGAGAGAGAGAGAGAGAGAGAGAGAGAGAGAGAGAGAGAGTTATTGATGATGCACGGGCACGGACACCGGCTGGCAACCTAAGTCCCGTTTCATCCATCAAGCTAAAGACTCGGCTTAATATCTCCTCGAGAACGTGGCTCTGCATTTCTAATTCCTCGCCTCTCTCTCTCTCTCGCTCGCTTTTTCTTCTTTTTTCCTCTCTCCTCCGTCCTCCCTAGTTTCATTCGATTCTTCCAACGTTAACGATATCACAAATATTCGACGAGACGAACTTCGACAATCTCTCGAAGAGAGAGAGAGAGAGAGAAAGAGAGAAAAGGGGAAGCAACGTATCAATACGGTTCGTCGAAAAAAAGGCAAAAGAGAATTACTTAGCGCGATGAATTTTTAACTAGCACGCCCCCCGGCTACCGAGAGAACCCCAGCTTCCCCGAGAAGAATTTCGTCGCCGAGCTCGCGTTTACCTTGCGAAATCCCGGGGGAAGGCGTGCCCTCCCCAAAGAATTTCCGCCCTATAAACTTCAAATCCAATCTGTGCCAGTACATCAGCCGGCCAGCAAACATAACCTTAGCAAAATATTGGCGTTGCTCGTGGCGCGCGCGCGCGAGTTTCAGGCGCGTGTGTGTAATATGACGTGCACACACAGAACGAAGCTGCGCGCCCAGGTGGTGGTCGATCCCGCCAGCCTCGAGCTCGTTCCTCGAGAACTCGAATCGCGGCTACCGAGGGGGGGTTCGAATGGCGCGGCCAAACACGAGGGTGTGTTGGTACATATGGTGTATCGTGAAACCCCCGTAGGCTGTTTGGCCGCGCGTATACGAGACCGGTATTATGCCGGCTTGATTGGGTAACGGCAAACGTTTGCTCTCGCCGTTACCCAAGCTTCGGGATCGGTGCATTGACCTGTTTCGCTGGATCTCGGCGAGAGCATCGAACATTCATTGACTCCGTAGGTAGGTAGGTAGGAAAAGCAATTTCCTCGCTATTTTAAATAATCGACGACTCGCCGCCTTTTCTTCCTTCTCCACCTCCTTCTTCTTTCCTTGTTTCGCCGCGCGTTTCTTCTTCCTTTTTCTTTCGCAAACCCGTTTTTTTTCGCAAAATGTCGCCACGCCACGCGATGATGTGTTTCGCATTGGATCGATGATCGATGATCGTGAGGATTTTTACGACGAGGATGAGAGAGGGGAATGATTCTTCCTCAACGTCGAAACAGAGCCGGTTGGTAATTCTTCGCGATCGCGAGATACGAGAAAAGCGACGACAGTTTCGAAAGCAGAAGCCAGACCAGACCAGACGACGACGAGTCGGTCCGCGCGAAATGCATTCTGCGCGCACACGGGGGAGAGATACCTTTTCTCTCTCTCTCTCTCTCTCTCTCTTTCCCTCGTTCCAACACGAGGGAGTCTTTCTTCTTTCTTAGTAGTAGCCTCGCGTCGTCGGATGGATTCGTCACGGTTGCATTAGCGAAATAAATTGCCGACTACGGGCACGGGGTATTCACTTTCAGCCTGGCGCGCAACATTTTTCCGCCACCTGTGCCGCGGAGCGTAATCATGCAGATTTCGACGGGATGGTAACGAGAGGAATCTTAATTATCTCAATTTCGCGGCTGGATCTGTGAACGAGTTCATACGCTGACACCAATCCTTTCTACCTTGAAAATTCTCTCCTTTGCCTGATTTTTTTGAATAATTCTTGCTTCTTTTTTTTTTCTCGCTGTCGTCGAGAATCAAAGGAATCACGGCGGAGAAGATGATTCCATTGTTGTCGCGTTCCATCCTCACGCGTACATATATATATATATATATTTCTTGATGCCAACCAACAGGAGAGATCGAATCAATTCGAGTTTAAAAATCGATAAAAATCTAATTCTATCTATCGATCAATTTGCAATTGCAACGAAGAATAAAAAATAATCATTCCGATTATTTCCCTCGAAATATAAGAATCCGTGATCCGTCCGCGTTCCAAACAATCTTGTCTTCCTTTCCCGATCCAAACAACGAACGGTGGTGATGGTTCCACATTCCACGCGTATTAATTTGCGGAATAAGGGGAAAAGGATACGTATCCATCCATCCATCCATCCATCGGGATGGCACGGAAATTTCACGGAACGGGACGGAAAGGAAAAGAAACGAGAATATCGTTAAGAAGAGCATCAATCTCGCAAATGTATCGCTTCATCTCCATTTGCTATCGTAGGCTAGGTAACATTTTCGAATGAGGAGGATGGCGTCGAACGGCGATCCGTGACGCGTGAAACACGCGAATGTGTTGGTTGGTGCGTTCCGCTAGAGACCGCTATTAGAGAGCACAGGCTCTCTCGTCGGCCACGTCGTGCAAAGTTTCAAGTAGTTCGGTAGACACATGGCGTGGCAGCGTCCCGAGTTCTGCCCTCTCGACCAATCGCAATTATCCCTAAACACCGAGCTGCCGCTACATCTGTTCCCCTTTCGCGTACTCGCTCGCACCACCACCACCACCACCACCACCGCCAACACACGAGATCGCTGGGAAAACAGGCTGGGTGCAGGCGAACGAGGAGACGCGTGCTGGAGAACTTTGCTTCTCAACCGCTCCAACTTCCATCTAGTTAATCCGAGTTTCGGATTAATCCAAGTTGCGAAGGCACCGATGTCTGAATCGCCCGCACTGGGATGAAATTTTTCACGCGAGACTTCTCTTCCCTCGTTTCTTTCCATCGAGCGGGCGAATCATCGTCATCGTCATCGTCGTCCTCCATTTCTTTCCATTTACAATCGGGAAATCGGGCGAAGAGGGAAGAAGGAGTCGAGAGATCGACTCCTTTTGGTTGAAACGAAGGAAAGGATCGATACGAATGGTGGCAACAAGAGTGGACAAACGAGAAAAGAAACGCGGGGAGAAAGAGGAGCGCGGGATAAAACGCGGCGGGAGAAGGGAGGAAAGTCGCGAAGGGGGTTGGTAAACCGTCTGTGGGAGCGCGGAAGCCGCGAGTCGGATGGCGTAACCGAAATTACTTAGCCGGGCTTTCAGAGGCAACCGAGGAGAAAGGACTTGTTGCACGAGTAAGTTGCGGCCGCCGGTTAAAATATCGGAAATTTAAGCATCGTTCCCTCCCCTCCCCGTTCGTGCCGCGCCACCACCGCCACTGGATTTACATTTCGTCTACCGCTTCTTCCGCCTCTCCTCTTTTTCCATCTCGCTCCCTCGCCCTTCCCTCCCTCCTCAGCCGGAAGCAGCCCGCCCGCGATCCGCCGAGATTTTCCGCCTCCGGTAGACGGGCCAGCCTCTCTATATATATATTTATACACACACACGCCTGCTTCCCTCCTCGCCACGATTTCTCCTCTTCGGCGCGTCCGCTCTCCGCTCTTCGTGGATCGTCGAATAACAGCGGTTTTCCTCCACTGGATCGATCGAAAACGATCGACCGGAGAGAGATCGATGGATGGATGGATGGATCGTTTCCCTTTTTTTTTCTTCTTTTTCAGATCGGTCGAATCGGATATTGGAGAGAGGGAGAGGGAGAGGGAGATCGATATTCGGAGAGGCACTCCACCACCGGTAGAAGTAATCACGAGTCTAAACGATAATAGTATACCAGTGGTCGGGCACCGTGCGGCGCGGGACAAACGAGCACACGGTGGAGGCGCAATAAACCGAGATTCTTTATCGCGTGGATGAAACGAACTGCATTGATGTTATCGTTCAACGTCAAATAACGCAAATTCTCCATAATCCGCGCACGCGGATCTGCATTAATTAGCGGGGATTGGTCTCTGCGGTATTTATTAACGCGATTGTGCGAGTAAAACCGATTCGTCTAGTCATCTCCATATCGCGGCATTCGGCAACCACGATAATCAATTTCCAGCAAATATTTCAATGCCGCGCCTACCCCGCGCCTGCCCTCCACCGTTCTAATCATTTCGACGCTGCGCATCGCGCCTCCACCTTTTCCCTCGACTCCGCCACCATCGTTTGGTTACCATGCGCGCGACCTCTCCGCGAAACGCGGAGAGCAGGATCGTCGGAGGGAAAAAGGAGGAGAGAAAAAAAAAAAAAAAAAAAAAAAAGAAAGAAAAGAAAAAAAAAGAAAGGAAAAAAGAAGAAAAAAAGGTATCGATTCGAAGAACGACGAAACGCCCGTTTCCTCCCATCCCCTCGCCACCCTCGTGGCAAGAAAAGAAAAGAGCCACGAGCGTCGAATCCCCGGAATATATCGATAATTGTCACCTCACCCTTAATTAGACCGTTATTAAACCGATCCATCGAGTCGTGGCGTCATTTTATTAATAACGAGCATCGTATCGTCGATGATCCCACCGATACGCTGCGCCACAACCATTGTCCCACCCCCACCCTTGCCTCCTCCAAACTTTTTTCTCTCTCTCTCTCTCTCTCTCCTCGCCGTCGTATCCCGTTAATTAGTTCAAATTAGTGTCGACGGTGCTAATTGTCGCCGTCATTGTACCGCCGCGTGAAACCGATTTATTGTCCCCGGGGTTCGACGACGACGAGCAGCAGCCCGTCGTCGATCCTCGCCCCGCGATTCCAAAGTCGCGAGAGCGGGCACCCCCTCCTCCCGCGGGGATCGATCGAATCTCCGATCCACCCACGATCCTCCACCACCGTCATCATCATCATCCTTGCAAAACCACCATTCCCTTTCTTCCGTCCACCGCCGTTTCCTTTCCTTCCGCGCCACGGATAAATCTGATCCCGCGAGAACGCGGATTCGCGCGCGTCGCGGTCGTTGAGCAGGTAAATCGTTTAATTTCCCTTCCCGCGCGAAGCAGTTCCGGAGGGACTCCGCTCCCAACCCTTCCTCCCTTCCCTTTCGCCTCCTCGTATTCAAGTTTGATCGACTTTGTTAATTCGTTTCGTTTCGAAATTCGCGTTTTTTGCTCGCGCGAGGAACAAAAAAAAGAAGGAGGAGGAGGAGGAGGATGGAAACGATGGAAGCGATTTTTTTTTTTTTGCCCTACTAGTACGCCGTCGACGCCTCTTCCGCATCGATGAGAAAAATGAAACGAAGCCAAATTGCTTGCGGGATAGAACTACGGAAAGATACTACGCGCGACTCTCTCTCTCTCTCTCTCTCGCGTACATTTTTTCTAAAAGAAAGCGAGATCGGCGAAAATCTTCTCGGGAAGGGAATCGAGAGACGAATCTGAGGAAATATTCACGCGCGAGGGGATCGTTTCGAGGAATGTCCGACGGGATAGATATGTGAGAGGCGAGACGCGGCGAAATCCCAGGAAGGACGACGACGACGACGACGACGACGACGACGACGAGGAGGACGCGTCGAGCCGCCATCGCAAATCCAGCGACAGGGAGAAACGATTTTTCTCACAAGCGGGGTTAGGTAGCGGTGCACGTGAGACTACCTGCTCGGATTCCTGTGAGCCCTCGGCCAAGGCCCGTCGTCGTGCTCCAGTTGGTAAAAACGTTCCCACGACATAGGATACGCTCCCAGAGCGGCCATCTTAGCTTGCGTTCCAAGGGGAAGGGGCGCCTCTTCTCCCCCTTCGACGGTGCACGACGAGAAACGCTTTGAAAAAAGCTTCTCGTTCACGAGACACCTACTTTTTCCTCCTCTCCTTCCTCCCATCTCCGAACTCTGACCGAACCCCGATTCGCACGCCGCTACCGATTCTCTCCTATGCGCTACCTGCTGCTCTCTCTCTCTCTCTCTCTCTCTTTCTCCGTATTCCGACAAGAGAGAGAGAGAGAGAGAGAGGGAGGGAGGGAGGGAGGGAGAAAGATTTTCCTCCAAATTTCGAAACGAAATTGGAACGAACGAGCGAAAGAACGACGCGAAACGCAACGCGAGTGAGGCATTAGGCAAATCGGTCGTTCAGGATCAGGATCTCTGTTTTCGAGTACTCGTATACGTCGACGGGTATAAATACACGATCCGGCTCCAAGATTGATATTTCTTTGAACGCCAATAAAATGTTTCCCTCCGTTCGGGGTGATGAGCGGAGAAGAAATAATCTCCCTCTCGGGGGGTATCCGGGCCAAGTATTTATTATAGACCCGTTAAAAAACGGTCGTACGATTTATATGATATCGCCTGCGAACGAGTTATACGTCTACCTGTGTACCCCGCGAGAGCATCAGGTGCTTCTCGTTTAACGTCCGCTTTCGAAACGAAACGCGAAAAATAAGCGGCTTGGATACACACGGCCTTGGTGTATCGAATGTTCGGGGAGACGAAGCTGTTTCGCTATTTATTTCAAAAGAAAGGCGGAGGAAAAAAATTGTGCGCGAAACGAGGCGAAAAGCGGATGGGGTCGATTGGGATCGATCGAGGATCGTGAATCACCGTGATCCGCGCAACGGCCATCATCGGCATCGCGATCGTTAATCAACTGAGAGTCACTGGGAGTGCTCATTGTGGGCGGGTTATTAATCAAATGAGAACTACTGCGGCCTATTGTCGGCCCCTGGCAGGGGTTCCCGCGAGAGGGACCGAGAACGAGGGCAAGGGATACGGTGATCCTGGAGAGGAGAGGAGAGGAGAGGCTCTCCTTCTCGTATCGACCAAGCCAGGAATAGCAGCGGCTGCTTCGCGAGACGTGAAAAGCTTAACTGTACGCGCGGAGAGATACGTACGTCCTCTACGACAACGGCACTTTCCAACTGGAGCACGATCAAACTTCCACTTTGTCCCTTGTTTTTCGCGAATTCCAACGCGTACGCGGGCAACGGGATCGAGAAGAAAAATTAACCCGATCGATTTTTCCTGGAGATAGATCGAGATCGAGATGGAAGAAGGAAAGAAAGTGTCCTATTTCTTTCGGTGAACCTAGGTGTCCTAATCTCGTGTCCCCTTGGCACGGGACAAAGGGAGATTATCGTGTAAATCTTGGTGTATTTTTCGTGTAAAGTAAGGGAGGGTGTTCCGCGCGTGTGAAGAAACCCGTCA
Organism: Apis florea; assembly: GCF_048593485.1. Classification (NCBI taxonomy): domain Eukaryota; kingdom Metazoa; phylum Arthropoda; class Insecta; order Hymenoptera; family Apidae; genus Apis; species Apis florea. Next base: position 3,504,772 of record NW_028256789.1, read on the forward strand.
CGCCATCTAGAATCGAAACGAGACTACGAATACGAGGTTAAGAGTATATCCTGGCGGGTATATACCCGTTGGCGAAGGTTAGTACCCGTTGATGAAGATGTCGACGGGCAGCTGGAGATTTCTCAAGATTACAACAGCCACCCGCCGCTTCTCTCGTTCGCACCTTACTCAACCTTTCTACAACAACAATGAACGCGTAACGAGAACTTTACTGCTACTTGCCTCGTTGGGAAAATTCCTCCTCTTGATCCCACTCCCTCGCTCCCTTGATCCAGATTCTTCGGAAAATAAAAAAATTCTCACACCACGCGGAGAGAACGTGTGAGAACCAAGCAAGAATATTTGAAATGGCAGCATATGTATATAATATATACCTATGTACAACAGAAAACGTAACATTTTGATTCGAATTTGACTATTTTCCGTTTTTTAAGAGATAGGAAAGTTTCAAAGAGTCGCACGAAACTGCTTGACTGGTGGAACGAGGTGCGCGCGTTGTTGTACAAAGAGGAACGGCATCGCGTAAACTTTCACAGATGTTCGCATAGGATAGAATTCGCAACACCGCGATGTAAATATCACAGGCTGGAATCCGAATGCGCTCGTGTTCGCACGAATGTTACATTGATTTTCACCGTGCGCGTCAGATACGCGATTGCAGCAACAACGCAGCGCGTTCGCCGCGTGAAACGGACATTATACCCGGAACGAGTTGCGAACTTTGACAGTCGGCGATCATCATTGTGAGAATTTCGCAGGTTCTCGCCAACGGGGAGATGCTTTCCTTTTTTTCTCTCTCTCCCGCCTTTGATTTAAAGAAGAGAGGGACGGGATCGTGAACATCTCTTCGTCTTGGTGGACGAAGAAGAAAGAAGGAGGAAAATTCTAAATCGCACGAAAAATGTGCACGGATTTCCTAATCGACTCTCCGGCTAATCAGCCCTTCTCCGTGAAAAGGAACGTGGAAGAAGAAGAAGAAGAAGAAACGCCCTGTGCAAGACGACCGTCGAGGAAAAGGGCCCCTTTTGTTTGGCACATCAGAAATCTCGTAATGTGGGAATGGACGCAGCGAACCTCGGTCCAGGTTCCGTGCTCCTACGATTATTCCATGTAATTAAGTCGGCGGAACTTTTCTCAGAGCTTTCAAGCTTCCCCTTTGGCGAGAAGAGGGGAGAGAGAGAGAGAGAGAGAGAGAGAGAGAGAGAGAGAGAGAGAGAGAGAGAGAGAAGGCAACGAGCAAGCGAAGCTAACGCGCAATAAAGAAAGAAAGAAAGAAAGAAAGAGGAAAAAGGGAGGAAGGTGGTCGAGAAAGGACGGGAGAGAGGCGGCGAGGGAGAGAAGGAGGCGAAGAGAGAACGGGTAGGTAGGTGGAGACAGGTCGACGAGAAGGTGGTGGAGCAGGAGGTGGAGGCCGACGGAGGAGAGGCGAGGAAGTAGAGGCGGTAATTAAGAGAGTTAGTTGCCGGTCTCCCAATTAGGAGCCAGTAGGAGCCAACCCTGCTACCGCGACGCCTGCCGTCTCTGCCCTGGAGCGAACTCCACCTAAAGACCACCCGATCCTCGGCTACTACCCACCGCGCAAAATGGAAAGGCTACAACATCCTCCAACTTCCTTCCTTCCTTCCTTCCTTCCTTCCTTCCTTCCTTCCTTCCAAATATCAACATTTTACCAACGACAAAACAGCCCGCCTCGTCCTGTCCACACACGTTCGACAAAGAAACCTTTCTTCTTTCGTCTCGAATCTTGAAAATTCGATCGCCATCACTAGGAAAGGGACGATTTTGCGACTTTCGATTCTTCCTCTTCGAAGAGAGGAGAGAGGAATATTATATCATCGTCTTCTATCGAGGGGAGAGAAGATACGATGAATTTTAATCGAAAACGATTAATTCTCTATTCTCGCAACACGAGAGCATAGAAAACACTGTACAGTAAACACGGACCCTTTTCGTTCTCCTCTCACGACACGTAAGGGTGTCGTGTCCTGGTCGTGAACGAGGTGGCAATAATAATACTAATACTACTACTACTACTAATAATAATAATAATAACAACATTTGAATAATAATCAAGATAATCGATGCTGTTCAACACTTGTACTAAACGATCGACGATCCGACTAATCCTCTATGAATGGTTCGGCAACGATATCCGAGGCACGCTTGGATCGGATCACCACACGTGGCGATTCTCAAAACGATTCTCATCCTATATATATACATATATATACCCTTATTGAATATATATATATATATATATACATAGGAGAGAAGAATACGAGTATCGAAGAATAATACCTGACAGACAGAAGATGGCGTCGCGTTCGCGTTTTCGTTGGCGAGACGTCGACACGTCTCGACGTCTCGACGACGTGGCACCGATCGACGTTTTTGGTATACTTTTGCACCTCGACTCGTGCGGGTCGAGGCGGGGCAAAAAGGGTTGCGTCGATACAACACAACTCGGAGAAGGCCGATTGACTGGTTGTGAAAAGGCATCGCGACAGATCGCGACGCAGCCACGGAAACCGCGCCACGATTCCCGACGCAGCCACTTTCGCGGAGCGCGCGAGCTTGTCAACCCCTTGTCGTCCACCAACCTCTATCTTCAACAGGTTGCGCTCGCTTCTCCTCGTATCCGCGACGTGATATCCGCCTCGCCCCCTCCTCCTCCCTCGACGACAACGGGTTCCTCGTCTCTCGGGAAGAAGAAGAAGAGAGGAGGAGGAGGAGGAGGAGGAAGATGCTCTCATTAACCGAACGGAGAACATTTTCGAATTTTTTTCGTGGTAAAAAAAGACGAAGTCCCTCCCCTCGTTGACCGCAACCACGACTCGATCTCGCTCGCTCGCTCTGCACACCGACCATCCAACCAACGCGGGAATAATTCGCGCGTGCTCACGATCCCCTTGTCCTTCCCCCCTTCCCCTCCCTCCTCCCTCCCTCCCCCTCTCCCCGTCGTGTCAAAGTTCCCCGGTTTCTCTCGGTCGGAATCGTGGCGGATGGTCGAAGCGTCGCGGTGGCGACGAGATCCCTCCGTGGCGATCGGGTGACAGAGGGTCCCGAGGAACTCCTCCGGGCGCAAGGATCGAACACCTGGCCGCTGGGACGAGGGTAGCGCGCACAGGAGGAGGGGAGCGAGGGCGCGGGGTGGGGAGTGCGTGGCATTAGCATGACAAAAGGGACCCACCGAGGGCCCCCTTTTGCAACGGGCCCAGGTGCGTGGGACCGAGTTCTCGGGCCCGGTAGCCGCTGGAGGGCGTTTCGAGAACACCCCCGCCGCGCCGCTACCCTCCTCTGCTCAATGAGGCTGTCATTCATTCGGGGGACAGAGGGGGAGAGAGGGAGGGAAGGGGGGGGGGGCCAAGCCCGTGCACGCTCCCCTGAAGGATGCTGTGGCTCGTCGCCACGTCGGCTCGATAACTCGACGGCAAACGATCGTATTACGACGCGAACGTTTCTCTCGCAACGAAATTCCTCTCGCGCAGGGAGAGAGAGAGAGAGAGAGAGAGAGAGAGAGAGAGAGAGAGAGAGAGAGAGAGAGAGAGAGAGAGAGAGAGAGAGAGAGAGAGAGAGAGAGAGGATCTCTTGATCCTCTTATCGTTCCAATTAGGAAATGATTAGGGTCAATTAGGGAACAGGAGTCTGCAACCTTCTCGCTTCGATCTCAACTTCCGATACCGATCCTCCTCGCCTTCGGAACAACTTCGAAGAATGAGGAGGAGGAGCAGGAGGATGGAATGGAACTGGAGAGGACGACGAAGATACGAAAGGAGGGTATAAGGATAAGAAGAGGATAAGAAGAAAGAGAAGAATTCGCGAAAGATGTTTCGTGAGAGACGATCGAATCGTGAGCGAGTCGGTCTCAAGCAAGCATCGTCATCATCCAGAACTCTTGGAGACTTTGGGGACGAGGTGTGTGTGTGCGCGCGCGCGCGTATGTGTGTATATAAAATAAGAGAGAGAGAGAGAGAGAGAGAGAGAGAGAGAGAGAGAGAGATGGACGAAAAAAGATGATGGAGGGAGGAAGAACGTGGTCCGCGATGATGATGGTCGCGTTCGTGCGTAACGTTTAAGCTGTGTTCTCAGCGTTCCCTCACACTCCCGATCCTTTTTTTCAAGGTGGACGACCACGGACCCGCGACGAGCCGGCGACACGAGCGAAGAGGAAAAAGGAAGTTCCTCCGACGCGTGAAAACGTGCCGACGAGAGAGTGCCAGGTTCTGGAAGGATGTGGCTCCGCGGCGCATATGCGAACGGGGCTTTACGTAAGCAGGTGTGACGATGCGTGGACACGCGTCTACCAGGAAAGGCGGACCCTCGCACGGAGCCGGCCAGGTGTTCTTTACGACGAATCTCACCTCGAAGCACCAGGTTTCGCGAGAAATACGGAATTTACGAACGAGTCTCCCGAGTTCCTCTTCTGGGAATCGCGATTACGCCGTCTGGATTTCGCGGAAATGCAAAACTTTACTTCCCTCTTCTCCGGTGAAAAGACGTTTCGAATCGAGGAAATCTCCAATGTCGAATAGACAATGTCCGCCAATCTTTCCGGTTGTCGCTTCGTTACTACAACCGGAACTTTACATCTCGGGATGAAGACTCGGGAGAGATCCATAACGCGGATCGATAATATCGCTTATATACATAAATACGATCGTCGTCGTCTCCGTCTGGTTGTCGTCTGTCTCGATCCTCTCGAGACAATTCGAAATAATAAATATTATTGATCCTACGAAAATGTTCCTCGCCTTGGAATGTTATGGTTTCCTCGCTTCGCCGCGTTTCGCGGAGAATTCGTGGAAGAGAAATTGGGTCAGTTGGCCAAAGATTAGAAGCGTAAATATTTATTTCGATGAGTCGAGCGCAAACAAGGCAAGTCGAAACTTTCTTCTCCCGTCCTCTTCCATTTCCGTGCTTTCGTTACGAGAGAATAGAATGGAACGGAAAACCGGGACCGATCGCGAAGCTCGCGTAAGTTGCTATCGCCGGTTGAATTTCCTGCCGGTGACAATTATCCGCTGTTGGAGAGTATAGCGCGCGATCGCCTGCTCCTGACGGCGATTCTTTGCACCGCGTACACGTCAAATGGGGGAAACGTTTCAACAAAACGCGTCCCCCCATCGTAAGATCGCGGAAAGAGATTATTAAAGGAACGGAGCAATTTTAATACAAAACTGTGAATTGTATTAAATTTTCGCCGAGGCGAAAGATTTTCCTCTCTTCTCGCGGTTCGCGAGACGATGCAACGCGGCGAAACGAGAGAAGACAAAAATTCGAAGTTTACGCTCGTGAGGATGTATGTATGTGTGTATATATATATACTTCTTCGTAGTATCTCGAAACTCGACGCATCGATCTCCCGACGAAACGACTTTGGTATATCCGGTATTTCGGCTCGTAGCCCAGTTTTTCAAGGAACGAGTTTCGCCACGGAATGATGCATGCGTCGGCTCGAAAATTAGGGGCATGGTGGGGTACACGGTGCAACAAATTCTCGACCAGACCACCGAACAATACGCTTACTCCTGCGAGCAAAATCACGTCCCTGGAAGTGACGCGGGAAAGAGGGAAGAGGGAACGCATCTCGCTCGCTATCGTTTCCAAATTATTCGCAGGACAAACAATATTCTCGACGTCGAGATATTCTTCCTTTGAAAACGAAAAAAAAAAAAAAAAAAAGAAAAAGAAGAAAAACTTCTCCATATCATCGATCTCACCACAGATCCATTCACATCCTCGTCCACATCCTCGTCACAACTGCGAACGAATTTCCGATTTTTCTCCACATTTTCTCCATATATATATACACATTCGAATCGATTGACGCCGCCATTCTATCGAGCCATCAACCGAGCGGCCTTCAATGGTCACAGTTAATTACCCCGGGCGATCCTTTTCCCGATTACAGGCTGTGTCCACGTTTTGAAAATTCCAACGCGGCTATCGCGTCGAAGCCCCCCCGCGTCTTATCTCCCAGGGAACGTGTCGCGAGTTATCGTCAGCCGGCGTTATAATATACCGGCCGATATTGCCCGGCCGGAGTGATTAATCTTAGTTCAGCCAAGGCTCACACTGTGTCCCTATCCCCGCTGGCCCCGCAGGGTAATGATCCGTGGCACACACGATAACCCGCCGCCCGCTCTTGTCCGACACCCGTGCGTGTCCTACGGATGTCCTCCGTACCACCCCCCCTCCCCCCCCCCCCGCCTAATGGTTGGGTTATCGAGCATCCAGGAAATTTCGTGGCCGAAGAGACGAGGAGACGCCTTCCTCCTCTATGCGATGCCTGTCGGAAGGAAGGTTGCGACCGAGCGGAATCTTATCTTGAAATCGGACCACGTGGAATTGCGCGCGACGACGCAAATTTCTCTCGATTCGTTTCTCCTCGAGAAACGTTGATTTTAATCTTTCTTTCTTTCTTTCTTTCTTTCCTCTTCCTCTACTTTTTTTTTTCACAGGTCAATAATAACAGGCGCTCTTACATAGGCAGGCCTTCCGTTCCTCCTCTCTCCGAGCGGTCTTTGCGGTCCCTCGATTTCACGCGAAGGGTGAATCGAATCCTGTACCTCGGTTTCGCGGCGTGTCGTCCTGCCGATTGTTTTTTCACAGTTTGCTCACAGGAGGAACCAGTCCAAAGAACGGGGGAAGAGACGGGGCCCTTCCTTCCTTCCTTCCTCTGCCCATCTTCCCCGTGCTCGATTCCCCGGGACGAGAGCGAGGCGACGAGTTTGGCCGGTATGAAAATCTTGGCCGACCTCTCCTCGACGGGAGCGAGAGGACCGTCGCGCACCGCCTTTGAGTTACGATCTTGTACCGGGTGTGTTTCGAGAAGAGTGATCGTATATAATAATTATTTCGGAAAGCCACGACTCATCTCTCTCTCTCTCTCTCTCTCTCTCTTCTCGTCTCGACTCGAGCGGATCGACGATTCTCTTCTCGCAATTTCTCTCCTTTCTCGTTTTTTCTTCTCCTTTTTCCTCGTCCCCTGGTACCGAGACCATCTTTTCTCGATCCTTTATTCATTCCATTTCATACCATTCGATAGAACCGTTTCTTCTAGACTCAACTTTCTTGCCTATTTCTCGTACTTGCGGAACACCCCGTACAGTGCGTCGTGAGAGCAGCGCAGAGGAGCGGGCAGCCGCGTGAAATCAATGTTTCATAAGCGTGGATAACAGAGGCGACCGCCATGTACACCGTGACCAATGTACATCTTGATTTAGTAGATCCGTTGGACGCGTTTAGGTAGCCCGTTCGCTACGTCGTCGAGGAGGTATAGTTGGTTAGGCTCAGGGTTTTGGACGTCCCGGCCGCTACTCGCCTCGGTCACGAGCTGTCTCGTTAGCAGCCGGGGGACGACGACGGCGGGGAACGACGGGCAAGCAAACCGTGGCAGATGAGTAGAGGACGGAGAACGAGGCAGATATTACCTCGAGCGAAGCGAAGAAGGGAGCACGGAGCGTGGAGAAACGTGGAGGACGGACGCGAGGCGAAGGAACGGCGAAGGTCCGTAGTCACGAAGGAGAGGAAGAGAGAGAGAGAGAGAGAGAAATTGTCTAATAAAGCAATTCCGTTCCGTGGTGGCCGGGCGTAATATGAGAAGCTTCCATCCCGCCCTCGTTTTGAATGCGTCGTGATTTTTATGCGGTTACCTGTCCGCCACCCCAAAAAAGGCGACCCCCGGAGGAGAGGAGAGGAGAGGATGAGAAGAGGAGAGATGGATGCAGCGAGGCGGGTGGAGGAGTGGGAGGAGCCGGCACAGTCGGCTGGAAAGTGTACCGTCGAGTGTTCTAAAGCGGTTTCGAAGTAATTTTGAAGTTGGTCGTCGTGGGATAGAAGGAGAGAGCGAGAGAGAGGGGGGTGGCGAGGGAGGAGAGGGGAAGGGCTCGCTCGAGCGCTTTCGAGAACATAACGGAAGTAAAACGGCCGGCTTTAATTAAGCTTCGTTACGACGTCTGCGCGCGCTCCTTTCGTGGCAAAATTCTTAGAAATTTTTTAATTAAAAGTTACACCGACCGCGACGTCTTCGCGAGTTCACCGCTAAGAATCGTTCAAACGGAATCGGCTCGATGTTACTTCGATTAAATTCTTCCACTTTTTCAGACGCAAACCACCGAATAATTCGCCTTCCCCCCACTCCCTCCCTCCCTCCTTCCTCTCCACCTCTCGCCGCTATTTACTCTCCCTCCCTTCTCTCTCTCTCTCTCTCTCTCTCTCTCTCTCGACATCCAAGTCTCGGCTCGGATTTGGGTCACGCGAAAGAAATACGTCGCGAGTACGAATTCTTCCCTCGTTTCTTTTTTTTTTTTTTCTTTTCTTTTTTCTCTTCCTTTTTCTTCCCTCGTTAGAGGCGAAAAGCGACGCGAGCCGAGAGCGGGGAACGTGAAAAAGCCAACAACGACAATTCGTTCGTCCATATTCTACGTGCATAATAGATCGTTCCTTCTCTTATTATCAATTATTATCAACTCGCCTTTAACCATTATCCAAAAGTTTGTTGGTTGTTTCGCGTGCAACTTGGACGCGATATCGTGGCAGCAGCGTGCCCCCGTCGATTTTTCCTCGGCGAGGAAAAAGGGATATAAGTTTTCGGGGCAACAATGGCGATCTATATAGCTTCATTAAAGCTGCGACCATTCGTCAGGGCGAACGGCATCCGTGACGCCTCTGGACTCTCAACGAGCGAATTAGGGAGATTTACGGCCCTTGGACGTGACCGTGCCGCGTCTGGCTCGGAATGGACCGTATCCACTTTTCAGCTTGACCCCGGCCAGTTACGGCCCTGACTGTTGACCCCGACCAAACCTTCGTCTAGCGTGAACCGTGTGTCGAAATGTGAGAAAACCGTCGAGATGTCCGTGTGGATATATACACACATATACGTATATGTGTATAAAACGTATACGTATATACGTGTATATATACATATACATATACGTATAAATCCGACTCCATCGAATTTTCTTTTTTCTAAAATCCAAGCGACCAACAACTTCTCCTCCCCCGTCCAACTCCCCCATTCTTATAACTCGGCCGCGGTTATAATCGGAAAACAGACTCGTTCAGCTCCAACGAAGTATGGAAACCGGAGAAATTTACAAGTCGTCCCCTCCCCCTCGAACGGGGAAGGCTTTCCCTTCGAACGAGCAAACGGAAAGCATCCAACGGAAACGCGTTAATGGCGAGAAACACGGCGAATATGAGGGTGGCACGGGAGGGAAAAGGAAGAGACGGAAAATGGGAGAGAGAGAGAGTGAGAGAGAGAGAGAGGCGAGTTGGTCGAAACGCGACAGCCCGACCGGAAAAGAATCTCCATTGTTTCAGGTTAATCGTGAGACGAGGAGAGCCGCGTCGCCGCCGCCGCCGCCGTCGGATGATTCTCACAGGGAGAGAGGAGGAGGAGTTCTGGTGGTTCTGCGCAACCGAGGCGACCGGAAGCCGGTATCGTGCACGAGTCCTGGCCAACTCGACTCTCTCCCGTGTTCCACGACGAGAGAGCCGCGACGAGAGTAGAGAGTAGTGCTCGGTCGTCGAAAACCCGGTCCCCAATCCCACGGTGTAAACGCCGCGGGGGTCCGCAACAGGATTCGCCGGTTCGGCGTACGTAACACACACTCGAGACCCGATGGTTCCCTCCCCACCACCACCACCACCACGTACACGCGCGCGTCGGTTATAAATCATTAGCAGTGGCGGCGATTAGTCCCTGCGGAGGGTTGCGAGAGGGGATGCGTGGCACAAGGACCAACGGAACCAGGGAGGGAACCATGATTATTGCCGTGCCACGGCTCGTTTAGAGGGGGCAAATTATTAGTAGCCTCCGATTCCATCACCCGCTTCGCCCTCGCCCGAGATTTCTAACGCGCTAACGAGCGGCCGTCCACCGCGATCGTCCAATCTCGCCCCCTCCCCCCCCTCTTCCCTCTCCGTTATATTTGTTTCGAAGGAGGAATCGGGCCGGATGTGGCGCGCGGATCGAGCCGAGGATGGGGATGAGATCGAGCGATCCCGATGATGATTCAACCCTTCGTCGAATCGAAATACAATACGGTGTGCGTGTGGGTATCTCACGTATCTCACGTGGGATTTCTTTACGCGGATATTTCATTGCCTCGATATTTGCGGCTAATCGATCGGACGCGGCGCGGGGAGGGGGAAGAATGAAATTTCGTCACGGATCCGGGGTCATGAATACTCTCGGTGAGCTGAGAGCGATGCGGGATCCAGGATCAAGGGTGGCAACCCCGAAAAATCACGCTCTCTCTCTCTCTCTCTCTCGCAGACACAACGATGATATTCCGATTATCCCACAGCGGCGAGTGGGTATTTATTAGGGTAGCGTGACGCGGTGCGGCCACTCGCGAGGGGTGCCGTCATCGTCTCCTACGATTCTCTCTATCTCCGTTCCAATATGCTGTGCTTCCTCCCTCCCCGATGTCGGACCAGGCATATGCCTCGTCGTCGCCCCCTTCTCCCGCTTTACGGCTAATCCGATTTTATTATATACGAGTTCGTACGTCCGGTATATCGAGATTTTTATCGCGATATCGATATCGGCGGCGGGGGATGGATTAAGCCCGAAGCCGAGGGATGCCACGAATTAACACGCTTGTTTCTTCACTCGATACCCTCCCCGCGAGCGTATTCCAGATAACGATTCGTTCCCTCTCCCGAGTTCCTCCTCCTCGATCTCGATCGCATGAAACGATCGATGGAAATGATCGAGACGAAAAAGTGGTAAAAAGCTACGGAACGAGTAGGAAGCGTTTTCTTGGCGAAACTACGTCCTCGTGGCGCGATACGACACTCTATACGACACACACTTCCCTCCTCCGGGAGAACTCGGTTTCCTTCTGCGGTCGCCGCGGCCTCCAGAAACGGAGAGAAAGGCTGGCTGCATTGCCGGTTCGACTACTTAGTGGCTGGAAAGATCACAGGGCACCGAAACGCCGCGCCCTGCCACGCAAAATTATTCTCCCAATTAAGCTAAGACGACGGCACGCGGTAATGCGTTAATTAAATCAAGACGGCGAGCGTGTGAAAAATAATTAAGGCGACCAGTCGCAGGACAAAGGGCTGCGTCGTAGAACACAGAAAATACACCGCAGGGGGAAAAGGAAGGGGGTAAAATCTCCCCCCGTCGCTCTACCACCTCCGTGTCGGTTCGTCGGTTTATTGTCCCGCGTGCAACGTGCACAGCGAAAATAATCGCGACACGACGACGTGCGACGACGACGACGACGACGACGACGAGGACGACGAGGAGATCTCGAGCGTGCTCTCCGCGCGCGCTTTTCCTAACCACCGCGCGCGGACGAAGAATTATCGGCGCGGCGCAATTAGACCGGGCTAGAATTAAATTAATAACAATCGTGACACCGGCTGTATATAAGTAAAATTCCCTTTTCAACGGGTTATTTTAATTAAAAGGCAGCGCGCGCGGATACGCGTGTACCGCACAACCCGTTGCGGCGCGCAAAAAAGAAAAGAAAAAAAAAAAAAAAAAAAAAAAGGAGAAAGTTCGTAGTCGGGAACTTTTATTCTTCAATAAATTATTTTTTATCGTGTCCGCATTGTGCCGCGATTTTATGGTCTCGCGTTGTTCGGATAAACGAGGCGCACCCCGGGCACCGCCGCCCCCTCCCCCCTCCCAACAGCCCTGAATATGTAAAGTTTCAATTTTCGTTATTTAACCTACCCCCGGCTTTTTAACGACATTTTATTAATAACGGCCACCCGCGCGGAAACTTTCCAGTTTCGTGTCCCCGTCCGCCTATGCGAGCGATTCTTTTTTTTTTAAACCTCCACCGAAAAAAATAAGTCCTTAATAATATTTTTTTCCTCCGAAGGAGCGGCGCGAAAAAAACCGTGCCTACTAATGCAAAATACACGTGATAATTGGTTTGTACGATCGTTAACGAGAGAGAGAGAGAGAGAGAGAGAGAGGAGCGGTCCCTGGTACGAAATTCAATGGTGTTCTCCTAGCTGTGTTTCTCCCGACCCTCCCCGTGAAACGCGTCCCCAAAGCATGGCCACAGATTCACTTAGCACCAGTTAACGCGCACGCAACTCTCCATCTCTCTCCCTCCACCATCGTGAAAACTATTTACCATCCTTCTTGATCCCCCGCCCCGTAGCAAAAACCTACTTCACATCACCACGTGGCTCACGATCCTCACCCTAACGTCGCAAGAAGGGGGGGACACACCCCCTCGCCGCACAATTCACGCCCTGCCGTGCATTCTACAATGCCGCGTATAGACTTTGTAATGGCAAAGTGCCTTCCAATTTTTAAACTACCCTCTGCCTCGTATATAATAAACTAATTTGCCCCTCGCCCCAAAACGTTATTATTATATCGAATCGTTGAACAACTTCAACAAACAACAGCGTTTCCTTCCCTTTCCTTCTTCTTTCCGAGAAACAGGAAATTTCGAAATTTTTTTCCCACCATATTCTACTACATCGAAAATCAAGAAAATCTCACACTCCCCTGGTCGCATCCTTATCGCCGATCCGACCGTGGCGCTATCTACCATGAGAAATGGTGGCCGTTGGTGAAAAGACCGAGAATCAATCCCACGAACCGAAAGGGGGAACGACGAGGACGACGATGACGACGATCCGCTGTTCGTCGCAGGCGTCAATCACACACCGCGCATATATTTACGAGAATCGTTGTGACAATCGTTCCCAGTGTGCGGCATCTATCAGCCGCCGAAACACACCCCAGGAGAGGAGAGCGTGCCCCTCCTGCGGTAGGACGCCGGTTAAATAATAGGGACGGAAGGGAGGGTACGACGTGTCAACTATCTCGACAGTGTTCTGACATTTCGCGCACACCTACGTACGCACGTACGTACGTACGTAGATTCCATCCTGAAGCACGATTCGCCCTCCTCCCCCCCCCCCCCCCCACCTCCTTCCCTTACAACGAACAAACGTTCGCCGCGGGACGATAAATGCTCGAGCGACAAATACAATTTTTAGAATCGTTTCGACGCCAATTGACAAAATCGCGCAAATGAAATTACATTCCAGTCCACGCGTGTAAACAAACGGTCGCGGTCGCGCCGAGGGTGGTCGCCAAAGAAAAAGAGAAAAAAGAAAAGGAAAGGGTGGACGATCGTCCAAAAAGGAGGAGAGGGGGAGGGAAGGAAAAAAAACGGTACCCCAAATTCCATTGTACAGTCTCGGAACTAGACTATCGGTTTACACAGCAAATAGAGGAGAGATCTCTCTCGAAAACAGAAATAAAATTTCCATCTGCGCGCCAACGAGATTACTAAAGCGATTAAGACAATGCAACGCTGAGCGGAGGGGCGTAAAATTCGATTCCACCGAGCGTAGACAAAAGGGGGGAGAGGGGTCCTTGGTTCCTAACGTCACACGTTCACAGAATCAACCCTCGAGCGTATCCTATACATATATATATACGCAACCCTCCCCCCCGATTCCTGGACGACCGCGACACATCGCCGCCGCACGACTCGTTTACACGAACAATCGCGCGTTTTCTGCGAACAAAAAAAAAAAAAAAAAAAAAGCTCCCGTCGACCTGTCCAAAGTTGCTGCGACAACAACTGTCTTGTGACGCGTGGCGTGGGGTCAAGGGGCACGGGGACGGACGGTTTTCTCTTCGTTACCGCGATTGTGAGAACGGAACCGACAGGAGTCCGACTCGTGGAAACCACCACCACCACCACCATCACCAGTTGTCCCGCTCGACAACTACGACGCTCCTCCTATCTACACGCAGCTTTATTTTCCGCTCAACTTTATTTTCCATTTATTATTCGGGGGGAGAGAGGGGAAGGAGTAAGAGATCCTGTCCTCTCTCTCTCTCTCTCTCATCTCTCTTTCGGAAAGGATCTCTCGCCCCCCTTGCCTCCCTTTCTTCTCCTCGTTCCAGCGGAGCGATTTAAAAGGATGTTCGTCAGGTCGTAAAGCTCGATAGAATGACTGGGATGGATTTTATCGGGGCGCTTTTAGAGGGCCCCCGATCGGGAGAGTGTCCCCTCGAGGACGATGTTTTAGACTTAGTTTAAAGTATCCCGGCCGGTTATTGATAGGCCTCGCGACGCTATCGCGAGAAGTGACCCGACTTCGTAACGGGGAATCGAACGCGAAGGGGTCGCGCGTGAATCTATTTACCCTGCCTTCCTCCCGCCCCTAAAATTTCTTTACGAAAAGAGGAGAAAAATATGGAGAAGTATACCGTTCTTTTTTTCTTCTTCTATATATAAAATGGAAAATATTTGTTCGAAAGTTCTAATTTTTGTAAGTGAACGTTGCTCGAAATATAAATAAATAAATTGTCGATACGCAGCAAATATCACTGTTGAATCGTCATTCAATCTCTACGAACAGTTTTCGCGAGTCGATCGACAAGACACACGGCAGGGCCGGACGATTAAACTTTCGACGAATTTTCGAACAATTACCCGAGAACAAAAATTTCTCGAATCTCACTCGATGATTCAATCAATCGCACCTTCGACGATTCTTTCGTGACGTAACTTTGTCGAAAGTATATTTATAATATATATTAATCGAAAGATTTAAGAATTCGCCCACTCTCCTCGTTAAAAAAAAAAAAAAAATATTGAAAAAGGAGAAAAGAAAAGAAAAACGTAAAGAAGGAAAGAAAAGGAAAAAACACGCGAAAGAACGAATCGTGGTGGAACGAAACAATTTCGATTCACGCGTCGACGAAGCGGCGGCCGGCGGCCAGCCAGTATCGATAACGCCGAGATGACGGATTGTAACGGAGCATAAAACCCTGGTCGTACGTTCTAAAATAATAATCAGCCCCGGGGGCTGTTGGTAGCGGGAGCCAGGAATAATCAGGAATTCCGGCCGCGTCCAGGCTGTCGCACGAGGCGCCAATCATGCCAACATTCAGTCGTGCTACGACGTGCAACGGTGTTACAGTGGAGCCAGAGGCGGGAGTAGACACACACACACACACACGCGCGCGCGCGCGCGCGCGCGAACATTGGAAAGAAGAGCAACAGAGAGAAAAGCCGGAGCTACCGACTCGATTCGCGAAACTCCACCAATTATTTGGCCATTCGTTGGCAACGTGCGCCAAATCTACAAGTGTTTACCCTGCACTCCACCCCCTCACGGTCTCTGACACTGCACACGGCCGGTGAACGCTGAGGGGCGGGGGGTAGGTGGGTAGGTTTCATCGGTAGGTTCTTCCAGAGACAAACGCGCGACGATGGGGAGGAGTGGGCGAAAAAAATCGAGTAAACAGTGGTAAGCCCGGGGAAATCGCTGATTTCTCGGAAAAGGAACGGGGAAAACAAACGGGACAACGGGAGGAGGAAAAGGGGAAAAATAGCGATTCGAATCGTTGGTTTCTTCCTGCATCGAACCGAAGCGCCGAGCCAAACCCTCTCTCCGTCCCCCCCCCCCGCAAACGTGCGAGGAGCGAAAACGAATTTAATCGGAGGGCAATAATTGCTCGGTAAACTTTCCGTCCTCGGATTTTCCTCTGCCTCGTTTAAATTATCCGTTATTGTCCGTTCCTTCACCGCTTCCTCCACCGATCCGCCTCCTCCTCTGTTTACCTCCTCCACGGATGTTTCGAAATACGTCGACGTTAAGGATTCGAGAGCGAGCGGGATGGATCCTCTTTATTATCCTCCTCTATCCCTAGGGGTGAGGAGAGAAAAGTGAGCAGCGGCGGTAAATAAATCTTGGTTAAACTCGTTCCGATTAGTCGTTCCACGTTCCCAACGACGTTCGAAACGAGACCGAGAGAGAGAGAGAGCGAGCGAGAGAGAGAGAGAGAGAGAGAGAGAGAGAGAGAGAGAGAGAGAGAGTATAGTCAGAAATATAGTAGACTCACAACACTCACTCGCCTCCCCGGCCGAGATCGAGTGTACACGGAAAAGGTCTTTGATGGCTTTTAGCTCGTTCGAGCCGATCCTATAATTGGTCCACGATAATTAACAAGCTCGGAGGCAGCCTCGAATTTTATTTCGCCCGGCCCAGGAAATTGTCGGTTCGACGATGCGGGTCAAGCCGAGCTTGCCAGCTTTCGGGCGCTATGGCGAAAAAATGAAAAAAAGAAGAGAGGTTGGGAGGGGATTGTCGCGGCGCGCGGGGCTGTCGGCAGAGTGGGTGGTGGAAAGGTGTCGAGGGTGTTACGGCAGAGCCAGGTTTGCGGGCACGAAAAGCACGGTCGACGGTCTTTTGCACACAGGGCGCTGGGAAGCAAGCGGAGGGAGTTGCCTCCCTCCCTCCCTTCCTCTCCCTCTCTCTCTCTCTCTCTTTGTGTGTATCTACACACAGAGGCCCGGGGCTCGAGAGGCAACGAGTGGCCGACATATTTTATAATTGATTCCGACAAATTCCGATCGTCGATAATGACGTGTAAACACTAATTACGGCCGCGGTGCCACTAATTAGTGGCTGCCGGAGCGTCCTGCCCCCAACGCCTAGTCCCAACCCGCCAACCCGGGTATTAATTAATTAGAACCACTCTGGCATACGTCGATGATTGCACATGGCGCGTCACACTCTGCCAGAGCGGATCCTCCTCTCTCTCGAGAAGGCTGCGCACGGCAACATGCTCGTTCCTCCTAATTGCCGCCGATACGAGGCGCGAACCACCACGAGCGAAAAACCTTTCCCGTTCGAAGTCGCCACGAAATCCTTCCAAGGATCGAGTAATGTTGGAAACACTTTCCAAAATTAATCGATCGAATCCAGGCCGGCGTCGAACGAGAGAAAGAGAGAGAGAAGCCTTTCGAGAGAAACGAGATCTCTCTCTCTCTCTCTCTCTGGAAAACTGCGACGCTCGCTTGCGGGATAAAAGAACGAAAGGAGAGAGAGAGAGAGAGAGGGAGGGAGGGAGGGATTGGGAAAAAAGAAAGAAAAGCGTGAAATTAAGGAGAACGAGACGAAGAACGAGACCGAGTGAAAAGCGAGGAGAAAAAAAGAGAGAAAGAAGGAACGAAGGAAGGAAGGAAGGAAGGAAGGAAGGAAGAAAGAAAGAGCGAAGATCCAAGGGAAGTTCGGGTTGCTTCTCGTCGCCAGCTCTTTGACTGATGATTGGCAATCGGTAAGCCGATTACGAGGCCGAGTGAATGTGCTCGCCGGGCCGAGTCTGGCCTGGTCCAACCCCGGTTCCCTGCCTTCTACGCTCTATATATCCCTCGCAACCACCCCCGTACCCGTGCAGCGCCGCCCCTTCGGCCTGCAAACCAGCCCTCGGTGATCTCCTTATTAACCGCAACCCGGTAATTGCGATCGACGAGCGATTACGCCGCGCCTCGCTGGCTGCCCTCTGCGGCTAGGATTAGGCAGATTAGTCGTCGGATAATTGATTGCACCCCGACTGCTTCGCGGTGCAATTAAAGGCGGCCGCCGGCTTTCCCTTATGACTACTCACCTGCCGCTCATCCAATCCCCTTGCGTCTAAGGTTAAATCGCCCAATTACGACAGTACGACGGTTCCACCATCCTTTCAACCGATCTCTTCATTACATTCCTTTTCTCTTACTCTCTTCTCGTCTCGGAACAATATAATTTTAATTCTCGCGTAGAAAAATTCTGGTGGAAATTTCGAGATTGGAAAATTAATCGAAGAGAAACGACCTTCCGTCGAAGGTGCGTCGGATGAATAACGACGTGTCCACGAACGAACATAAATCGAACGATAGCTTTGGAAAATTTTTTTTCCTTTTTCCCCTCGGCGCGGGAATTATTCCCTCTCGATTTCCTCCCTTAATTCTCCCCGTCGAGCAAAGAGAGCGCACACGACCGCGACGTCGACCACATATTTAATACGACGGTCGACACGAGGGGGGCGTGTGTACATCTGTCAATGCGCCGCTCTGGACCTTGCAATTTAAAGGGGGGAGGAGGTTGTCGAAGGGGGCGTCGAGGCGGGCTAAAGGTTTGCTTGAGTTATTGGAGGTTGTCAGTGCTGGCTTCTGGTGCCAGGAACACGTGCTCCGATTTCGCGGTAAATCGTCGCCTCAAACGCCGGCCACGGCGTTCCCCGCTCGATCGACCACCCCAACTCCCGTGACCCCGGCTCCCGATTCTTCCCGACGACGAGTCAAGGTGACGAAAAAAAGAAATAAAAATAAAAAAAAAAGAAAAAAATAGTAAAGGGGGAAAAAAGAGGAAAAAAGAAAGAAGAATCCCAACTTCCAACGCGAGAAATAATAGAGATCGAGCGAGAGGCGTGAAATTAGAAAAAAAAAAAAAAAAAGGGACGATCGAAAACGCGCGTCGTTGATCGGCCAAGAACCGATCGTTGGATGGATAAATTATAGAGAGAGAGAGAGATGGAAGAGAGATGGTCGCTTTTAAATTCAAATTTTTCAAAATATTCACGTTCCATTTTTTTTTTTTTTTTTTTTTTTTTACACGAAATAGAAATATAAAAGAAATATAAGATCGAAAGAGATACAGGACAATCTACGTGAATATATCGAAATCGAGGAATGGAATGGATTAAAAAATATCAACGAAGAAAGTTATTCTTTTCCCGTTAAATATTCCGTTATATTAATTAATGAAAATTGTAAAGAATAGAAGTTGAAAAGTTAGTTTTAGTAGTTTCTTAAAAAGAGAAATCTTTATGCGACGGAGAGTGAGAGAGAGAAAGAGATTACCCTCATCCCTTCCACGAATAAATCCCCTCCCATCCCATCGTGCAAATACGAAATGTTTGGATAAAAAGCAATATGTACTCGAGCCCGCATACCGAGGCATTTGTAACTCGAAAACTTGTGGTAACACGAAGCACGCAATGTTTGGCCTGCTAAAAGTCCTCGCTGCCATCTTCTACGTCATCGAGGACATCACTTTTAAAACGCGACACGACACGTGTCGCGGCTCAAAAAAAAAAAAAAGAAAAAGGGTGGCTCGTTGTGTACAAAATCAAAGGGAGGAGGCACGGGTTTAAACACCGCCTGCTCGGATTCGCACGGTTTTCGCCTCGTTAAATCGATCGATCGGGTCGACACGTCGTTTTCGTCGTCGTCTTTCGCTCTCGAAATTCGTCCGATCCAAAATTTGAACGAATTTCATACACTTCTAATCGATCTGAAAATCTTTCGGAACAAGATTTTCCGCGTACGGAAAGTACGGAATATCCTTTCTTCCTTGGTTTCCTCCTTCGTTGGAAAAGCGACTTGGATTTCCCCCCCCCCTCCCCCGTTTCTTCGAGACGGAAAAGAAATCGATATCGAATAGCGGGCGAAATTGGAACGTAAGATCGGCAAGAATCGAGGAATAATCGATGGAGGATGTTTCTCGAGGGAGATGACGAATGGGAGCGTGACTACTTGGCGGAAGTTTTCTGGAGGAAAAAAAAAAAAAAAAAAAAAAAGGAAAAAAAATCATGTTCGCCCATAGAAGCACCCTTCTTGTCTATTCACTCGAGTTGCCCTTCGCCAGCTTTATCGATTTCTTTTCATCGCGATACGAAAATAGTTTCGAGTGGCCCGACGGAACTCGAGGGCTTCTTAAGGCCGACGAAAGGGTGTACTTCTCAGTGACAGAGAACCCAAAATGGCGTCCTGATACAGGAACACCCGTGGAATGGCCATACAAGGGAAATGCATTAAATTCCTCCAGTTGAAATAACGCGGATGAAAGAAAAACACGTTGGAAATCCAAACGTCTCGTTGTGTATAAGTAACGAGAAAGGGGGATTGGAGGAAAGGAGTGTACACATATATATCTCGTATCGAGAAACGAAGAAATTTTATCGATCGAAATTTTATCTCGAGAAACGATTAAGAAAAAGAAAAGAAAAGAAGGAAAAAAGTCGCAATTTTCGAACGGATTCCATCATCCAGAATAAAAGAGAAACAAACGTGAGCGAAAACGTAAGTTGAGCCGTAAGAAGAATCTTAATCGACTAAAGGAATAACGACAAAAACAGTCGTTTATATAAAGTGAACAGTAGTAAACAGAAATGCGTACAGAGAAGAGAAAGAGAGGAGAAACGAAAGAGAGAGAGAGAGAGACGATTGCAAGTAGGAAAGAGGGAAGAAAGAAAGAAAGGAACAAAGAGCACGCAAAATTTATACACGCTCCCGCACAATGTCAATGAACCTTTCTAGCCTGGCCGTGTGCGTCACGTTGGACAAAAAAGCAACGCAACAGAGGCAAAGGCTGTGGGAAGAAAGAAGAGAGAGACAGAGGATGTTTTAATTGGACCAAATAACAAACTGTGATTGTTAGCGACAATCGACCCGGTCGCGCGTTGTGCCCGACCAAAGCCGTGTCAACCGACACCGGTGCCCCACCAGCTCGCTTAACCAACCGATCGTTTTCCGTCTTTCTGTCTAGCTTCAACGTTCATTTTTTCGCCGTTTCGCCGTAATAAATCGCGAAACGATTCTTTCTCTCTCTCTCTCTCTCTCCCTCTCTCTTCTTTTCTCTTTCTTCTTTTTCTCTTTTTTTCATCGCCACGAACCCCCCTCCACCATTCCTCGCTTGGCCGTTGGTTGGATTCGTGCATCGTTTGTTTCGGACGCTGCACAACCGCAACAATCCCTCGCTCTTCCCCGAGAATCGAAGAGTCGAAAAAGTCGTCGAGAAAGTTTCGAAAAAAACTTGTGATTGGTGGTTTTGGAAAAATGATTTGAGAAGAGGATCGAGAAACGCGAGTTGTTCGAACAACAAGTCGATATACGACCGGATGTGAAAAAGAGGATGTGATGCAGAGGAGAGACGATTTATATTAACCGGTTAAGAGGTAATGCACCGAGCGCGTGCAATAATGCGGCCAAGCATTTTACGAGCGTTTAAACCGCGGAGCAAATAGAGATGATTCGTAATAATAATAATTAAATCGTGGGGCGATTGCGTAATTCGGTCACTCGAATCTCTTCTTCTCCTTTGCTTATTCCGTTCTTCTTGGCCACGAACGGAACGGAATCGATCGAAGGGAAGGGGACGATTCGGAAGAAAGTTTTAAAGTTTTCACGATTGAAAATTGAACGCGAACGTCCAAATTCGAAACGAACACCCGGTAGACACCGTCTCTTCGCTTCTTCCTCTCCTATTGCGTAGATCGGGGAAGGATTTTAATACGAAGAAAGCCGCGCGAGGTAGGCAAGCCTCATAAATACAGTTTATCCGGTGGCACGCCCATCCACGCTCATTATTCCGAAATATCTCATTCCACCGCCACCACCAGCCCCACCTCTCTCTTTCTCTCTCCTCCTCCTCTTCCCCGACAGCATCGTGCTGCCGTGTCGCCAGATTTAAAAAAGTCTTATCTCAGACACGGGCGCGAAGAGACAGAAACGGGGGAAGGGTGGGACGAATAGAGACGGAGAAAGCAGAGATTGGAAATAAGGAGAGGCGAGAGAAGGCGAGTGAGGAGGCCGTCTACACGGTCCAACATAAAGGAGGGACTCGGCATGGGGGAGAACGCGGTAGAAACGTTAATTGTCCAATAAAGTCGAGTTACGGCCGGCAAAAATATGCTGTTAACGGCCTCGTAAGGAGAGCTGGAAATGACGCGGAAAGACGTTACCTACCGCTTAACTTTGCCATCCTGTCTCTCTTCCCTCGAAAACCCTTGTTATCGGATCGTCAATTTCTCTCTCTCTCTCTCTCTCTCTTTTTTTTTAAATCTTTTTCTCGCCTCCCTCCCTTCTTCTATTTGCACAATATACAATCGAGTCGAAATCGATAAAGGTCGCGTGCATCTCGATACGCGTCCACACGACGCGTATTTTTTTAATTGTTTTCGATCGACACTTGGAAGGAAAAAACGAGGACCGGTTACAGGTCTGTCCTGGCAATCACGCTCGCATTCAGCCTGTCTCCCGATAATGGCCGCTTCCACGAGCTGGCGTCTCGCAGGATCAAAATATTTCAATCCAAGTAGTCGTGGCTCGGTGACACAATGGCGGCACGTGTTAATGGGATTAGTCGGGTTAGCAACGGAGGTGTGATATATATATATATAGGGAGAGACCAGAGGCCAGAAGCGTGGTGCCCACGCACCACGTATCCTGTCAGGATGTGCCTCGCCAACACACGTCGAGGAATTCTCGGGGAAGAAGCACTCTCGGGAGCACCGCTACACCTTTACATAATCCCGATATTTATAGATATTTGTTACGGCACTTACGGGACGAGGCACGCATCAAGCGATAAAATTTCATTGCTTTCGAGGCGCTGGTTACCTCGGTGATGGAGATAGAGAGAGAGAGAGAGAGAGACAAAGTTAATCGCGAAGGAGAACGAGAGGAAGATAACATCCAACTACGATTAAATTATTATACGTTTTGTCGAACTCGAATCAACAACATCTGTCGGTTCATTAATTAAAAAGATTCCTTCTTAGGAGTCTCTTTCGGATATTTTCTCAAGACGAGGGAAAGAGGTTCGAAGGAGCGGTGTCGGGTTCGAAAAGAAAGCCGAGAGGCGAGAGAAAAGGAGAATCGGAGATGAAAGAAAAGGCAGACGCAGGAGGACGTCGCGAGGAAGGAAGGAAGGAAGGAAGGAAGGAAGACGGGGAGGAGAAAATGAATTCAGTGTCCCCGCTGCGTGAAAGGTGAACATCCATGCAAGACTCCCGGGATCGGCGCGGGATTACGATTATCCTTGCCGCGAGAAACGAGTGATTTATCCTGTCGCTGTCCTCATTACTGCTCCCGGTCACATAATCCAACCTGCTGCCACACCCTACTGACCGTTCCGCGCATAGATTAAGCCACGTCCATACCGGCGTAGGTGTGCAAATTAACCTGGCCGCGTTTCGAATATTTAACGTCGTCGCTCTGCTTTCGTCCTTCCCTTATCCTCCTCTCCTCCTCCACTTACCCCGACCCCGAATTTATCCATCGTGGAAAAGATCGGAGAAGTCACGTGTTCCCCGTGATAATCGCGATGACAATTTTTCGACGAAAAATTTTAAACGAGATCGAGGATCGATCCCGCGTATATCGCGTGCATAAGGTGGAATATATCTCTCTCGGTGGTGGGAAAGGTGGAGGAACCGTTTAAAGCAAGTTTGGATGCAGGAGGAAAAAAGCGGAGCGTGGATGGGCGGGAAGCAGAGAGAGAAACGGAACGGGGTAAACGGTGGACGGGATTTTTACGGAGAAGAACATAAATATGGGGTATTATTCTCCGGAGCTCCGGTCGGTCGGCTGGCTGGCTGTCCCTCTGATTTATAGACTCGGCTTGTGAACACGGCTGCCGGTATTTTTATTTAAATTTAATACACTCCACTTGCCGCGCGGGGGTGTATTAGGCAGCTTTAATAAGCGGCCATGTACGAGGTAAATATGTAATACTCGCACGCGAGTGCCACTGACGATGATAAACGGCCCGAATTCCCGCGGATCCTCCTCTATCTCCAACTAAGCTGATATATCTCTAAACAAAGAGGTAAAATCCTCCTCCCGTCCAATTTATTCCACCTTCGTTGGATTCGTTGGATCTCGAGATTGATATATATATATATATAAGTAACATTGGCTCATTGGTTCGATTTATTTGGCTTCTACCGTCGAAAATCGTCGAGGGATTAAAAAGTACTTCGTCACGATATCTATCTATCTATCTATCTACCTAGCGGGGTAGGGTATCGATGCTCTGTCGGACACTAATTCAACACAGGGTGTGTACAGTTGAGCTCCCGATATGTACATACGCTAAGTCGATCCTTCTCGCATGATGGATCGAGCTAATGTACCGTATTACGCGTTTACGCAGACAGTGCGCGTTGATCCTAAGCTCGCAGGCGGAGGGTAAGGGTGACCGTGGGAGAACGCGCAACGGGCGTACTCGCTCGCAACCACCACGACACGCAGGTACATCCGTAATCGAGGGTTTGCATCGAGTGTTGCCTCGACTTCGGTGTTTTCCACCCATCTTTTAATTCCTCTCCCCCTCCTGGCAAACTTCCATCCAACTCCTTGTTCCTTGATCGAGCGAATGAAACGGGCGAACGGAAATCGACATGCACGCGGTGCGTGTCGACCACGCGATGCTGAGGGTAGCAGACTCGAGCAAGGAAGCGGAGAGACAGGTGTCGGGTAAGAGGATACCTTTTATACTCTAGCTATCTCGCCAAAAAGACAGATACCCAATACGCGCGATTTTTCCTTTCCACCTATCCCCCCCCCCCCTATCACCGGAGGAAACATCACCGCGCTGCTGGCCACTGACTGGTGGTTTCAGCGCGGTTTGAACCGCGATGAAAGAAAGCGGTGATTTTCACGCGTTGCGTTTCCAATCCAACTCGCCGTCCGACCACCGACCATTTCCAAACCCTTCCTTTTATATCCTTACGATAAAAAAACGATAAAGGACGAGAGAGAAAGAGGGAGAGAAGAGGGAAGGGTAAGGAACGATTGGAGGGAGGGAAAAGGTTTATTCGCGGACAATATGTTTCCTCGTGCTCGGTCTACGAGAGAGAAGCATCGCTCCCGTCAGAGGGTCGTAGCCGCTTTTGGGGTGGCTCACAGGGCTTGTAACTCGGTTAAACTGGCACGGATATTTCATTAGCCGTCCCCCCCCGAACAGAGAGTCGACCCCACGTACGACCCCAGAAAACCTCGTACAACACCACCGAGAGACAAGCCGAAGGGACGATCCGCGTCCTCTGATCCTCGAACGGCATCGTCCTCGTTCTCGTCCTCGTCGTCGTCGTCGTCGTCGTCGTCGTCGTCGTCGTTGTCGCTGTTCGAGCCTCGTCGCATTAAGTCGAGTGCCGCGCCACCCCACTTTCCGTTAAATTGTTGACACGACAAATATATCGCCGCTCCTCGTTGTCTCCCTCTCTCGAGGGTGTGTTTCGAAAATTCGCCCACCCCGAACGAGCTCGTAAACCTTTCCAACCCCCGGTGTTACGATTTTCATTCCGACTCTCTCCTCCTTTCCTTTACCTCGCACTCGAGAGAGGGAGAGAGAGAGAGAGAGGGAGAGAGAGAGATACGACTAGACACGATCTCGTCCAACGACGTAAAAATTCTTGGTTCAAGGAAGTCGAAGCGATCCTTGGACCGAGTGTCCTTTAAATTCTGGCCGCCTTACTCGACGACGACGACGACGACGACACGAAGGAAGCTCTAGGTTGGCACGAAAGGATGGTACAGCTGGTCAGGGCGGAGGGGCGAGCTGTTATCACGGACATTAGCTTTCAACGGGTCTCCCAGGATATATAAAAGTAGCCTGGGGCGACCATTACTCGGACATTGTCCGCGCGAGTCTCTTTCCTTCTTCCCAAGCCTCTGCTTTTCCACCAGGCCTCGTCGCCTTCTTCCCTCCATCCACCGTCATCCTGCCTCCTCCTCCTCCTCCTCCTCCTTCCTCTCTCTGTCTTTCTCTCCCGTTCGAATCGCTCGACCGAGGTGCGACCTGCAGAGAGAGAGAGAGAGAGAGAGAGAGAGAGAGGGACGGAGGGAAAAGAAGTCTCCTTATCAGAATTCCTGGTCCGTTCCAGCGTCACCTTGTCGCAAATCCATTTCGCAGTCGGCGAATTTCCACTCGTACACGTCCCTGGAAATCGGGACGAGGGCTGGATTTCAATCGCGCGAATTTCCTTCCACTCCTTCACGGCTCTTTTTCTTCCTCTCCTCCCCTTACCTCCTCCCTCACACCTCCTTACCCTTTCCAGTAGTTTCTCCTCCTTCCAGTTCAATCGTCGCCTTCGCGATCCCCCCCTTTCGAAAATGGAACGGGGGAAGAATCTCTTAATGGATCGTAAGCCTAATTCGAACGAGAAAGAGAGGAAACCCCCTTTCTCCCCCCTTCCTCCCCCTATATCGAAGAAATCGCGCGATCGCGAGCGAAACAAGCAAGATTGGACAGTGGCGGATCGACGATGTCACGGTCGAAACTCTACGAGGGAAGAGGGATGCTTTTGCGCTTTCCGCCGCGATTCCACCGGCGTGCTTCGACGGGCGCGTGTTGATTAAAACCGCGATCGGTGAATCGGAGCCCGCAATCAGATCACGGTGCAATAAGTTCGATTCCATTCCGAATATCCCCGATTATATATATATCGAAACCATTATCGCCCCCGTTAATAAATCTACATATTTCCCGTTAATTACCCGCCCCCCTCGCTCGCCATAAAGTTTCGCCAGTGAATCGGAATCTCGACGCGCGGTCGCGCATGGTTAGTCAGAGGATGCTCGGTTGCTCGGGATCGGGAGACGGGAAGCAATTATCCGTTTCGAGATGGAAAGCGGCTCGGGCGAAAGCCGCCGGGTCCCTCCCTTTATTCGGCCCAATGGGGTAAAAAAGACTGAAATATTGGCAA
This sequence comes from Apis florea, assembly GCF_048593485.1. Classification (NCBI taxonomy): domain Eukaryota; kingdom Metazoa; phylum Arthropoda; class Insecta; order Hymenoptera; family Apidae; genus Apis; species Apis florea. Next base: position 3,531,047 of record NW_028256789.1, read on the forward strand.
GCGGTATCTCAACAAATTAGCCCGATGAAATGCAGATGGAACATAAAGTGGTGGAGGGAAGGGGTGTGGTGTGGAGGGATGGGGGTGGAGAAAAGGGCAGAGAGGGCGAAGACAGGGGCAACAGACGAGCGAGGAGAAAGAAAAACGTGGGGGAAAGAGGGAGGGGGATGGGGGAGGGCCACCGACGAAAGAGAAAGGGAGAAGGGTGAATCAAAGTAAAGTCGTTCAGACTCATTGAACTGGAAGTAACCGACAGAGTGGCTTCCGCGCCTGCCGCTACTAATCTTATGCAATTACTTTACAATTCACTCCGCCGCTTGGCACTCACTGCCGATAGAACAATCTCTGAAATCGAGTTACCCCTCGAAACTTTTCCAGTCGGGCCCCACTCACGCGCCGCGACTTTTTTTCTTTTTTTTTTTTTTTCTTCTCTTCTTTTCTTTCTTTTTTTTTTTTTCACCGCCAGGTAACGCCTGGCGAGCATCGTCGCGATACTCGATGATACATTTCGTTTGAAACGCGCCCCCTTCACCCCTTTTTCCCCCCCCCCTTTTCTTTTCTTTCGCCCTTCATCCGCTTCGATCCACTCTTCATACTCGTCATTGCGTTGCTCGTTCTCGCGATATTTCCACGCTTTTCGCGCTTCTATCTCGCGATAACTTTTGGATCGGGGAAAATAATAAAGGAGGGGGAGAAAGTGGCGCGTTCCGTACAGAAAAAAAAAAAAAAAAAAAAAGGAGAAAAGGAAAGTGACGCGCGAGTGAGCTATCCGTTAATTCCGTCAATGGACGGAACGCACGACGAAGGAATAAATCGTTCGACAACATCGAGCGAAACGACTCGGTCCGCCCCGTATCCCTATCCAATCTTTTTTAGTTATTGAGAAACTACGAGACCTTCCTAAACAATACGAATCCCGCGAGGAAACGGGTAGGAAAAGGTAGCGCCATTTCATTAAGGAGCAACTCCTCTCGCGACCCCGTCTCTCTCTTTCTCTCGATTCGATTCGCATAGAACGAAGATCGAAATACTTTTGTAGGCGATCGAACTCGAAAAAAAACTTTGTCGTCCTCGACATCCGACGCGAGGATGTCTTCTCGCGCGACCATTCCCGCAAATTAATTTTTCCCTCTCTTTCTCTCTCTCTCTCTCTCTCTCTCTCTCTCTCTCTATCCACTTAGTTTGATTTCCTTTCTTTTTTTTTTTTTTTTCTTTTTCTTTGTACGTACGCCGTTCTTTGTGTTTGGTCAACGTTAACGTCGGCCACGATCGTATAACGGCGACAGCAGCAACAGCAGCGGCGAGATAAAAATCGTTCGTCACACGCGATAGGATACGACGATAGGTCATCAGAGACGAAGCCGACCTTATCGGGGCCTCGCGATCGTTCGTTTCGAATCGGACAGAACCACTTGAAAATCCACTTGACGAGAGAGGAGGGGGGGAATTCTGTTACCTTTCACCGTCAGCTGGCCCGCCGATCCGGCCTTCCTCCGCTCGTACCAACGAACCATCGTCGAATTAATCAGGCTCCGCTGCATCGCTACTCGATTTCGAGAGCAACGCCATCGCACAGCCACCAGTCCATTACCATAATTGCCGTGCAACCTTCCACCCCTTTTAAAATGTTCTCGCGATCCCGAAAATCTCGTCCCATGGTGCTAACCGTCCATGACGACGAGTACACGAGTACGTATATATACACACACATGTATATATATAATCGAAGCTTGGAATCCCATCATCGTGGGGACGACGACGACGAAAATAATGATGATGATGATGATCGAATGGACGCTCGACATCAATCCAACCCCCGTCGCTACGACGATCTCGTTCGGTTCCAAGAATCCCCCCATTCGACGACAGTACTAGCAGTAGAGCAGTACATCCTCTCCTATTCCCCGTCCGCCCGAGTAATCCAGAGCAGTAATTCCAAGGCGACCAGCCGTGACGACGCGCCCCGTCCACACCACGATCATAATTGTTTCCTAACCGGGGCCCAAAGTCGGACAAAACAAACGGCACCATATGGGCTAACGAGCAAGCAAGGCGGCGGGGGCGGGGCGGGACGGGGCGAAAAATACGGTGGAGGAAAACCCCTGGGCCCGGGCGGAGGGGGGCGCGTTAGGATCCGCGATCGAGATACGCCCATGTAATCAAGGGAACCAAAGGGGCAACCCCTTGTTACACCCCCGAAAAGCCTCCCTTACCAACGATATGGCGAGCCGTGATTAACTTTTCGTCGTGGCGCCGCGCCCCATTCATTTGCCATTCATTCGTGTCCGCACGGATTACTACCGGTGCACCGGCCGGCGGGTGGTTGCTCCGTCCCTGGTGTGCGCGTGTCCGTGGAAAGATCAGAGAACGAAAATCACCGACCGACCGACCGACCGACCGACCGACTGAGCGGCCGAGCTGAACGGCTGATTCGACCGAGCATCGTTTGCGCCAAGCTGGATTGCCTGGTCCGTAATTTCTATCGCCGGGTAGAGAGAAAAGAGAAAAAAAAGGAAAGAGAGGGAGCGGAATTGAAAATGTAATCGTCGACGACTGGCCAACGATACACGACGGAACTCTCTTTTTAATTTCTCAACGACGTGAAATAGCACGCGTTTCAAGGGCCGGCACAAAATACGGTAATCGAGGGTAATCATTTTCACCACGACCGTTCCCTTCCCCACCTCCTCCTCCCTCCCTCCCTCGTGAAAAATCAATCGTTTCGAGTGTTGATAAAACGAAGGAGGGAGAGGGAGGGAGAGAGAGAGAGAGAGAGGGGGAAGCCCCTGCGATTTCGGGTTCCGACGACGCCGGATTTAAAGCGAGATCCGTGTGATTCACCGCCTTAAAATCGCGGCGCGGCGACAAAGAGCAGAAGGGGTTTCCGCCCTCTTCGCTCCAAGATTTAATGCCTGTTGGTTATCGGAGTAATCGTGAAACTCACCCCACCGAATCTCGCCGTCCCGATTTCGACGACGACGACGACGACGACGACGACGACGATCCTCACGGGGCTCGCGTTCTGATTGAAACGTTCTGATTGCGTCCCCCGGGGGGTGGCATGCGGGTGCTGCCACCGAGGGATCCCGCTCTTCCGCCCGCCCTTCAATCCCCACGACGCGGCACGTACCCACTTATTTGGTAGTCTAATGTCTAACGTCGAACGTCACCGTCGAATCAATGACACCGGGGGACAGCGAATGATGATGATGATGATGATGCCTCGATCACCTTCGAGATCGCCGAATCCCTCCCTCCCTCCAATATACTTGAAACGCGATCGCGGTTATTCAACAATTTTGTGAATAATTTTTTTCGAAGAAAAAAAAAGAAGAAGAGACGGAGCGAAAAAAAACCGCTTCCAACCCCAAAAATATCCAAGCCTGCGTGCGTGCGCGAATAAGATCGAAGAAGATCGAAGGCGTTCGAAGGGGTGCGAGTTCTAAAAATCTTGGCGAGATAAAAAAGAGAAAAAAGAAGAAAGAGAGAAGAGAGAGAGAGAGAGAGAGAGAGAGAGAGAGAGAGAGAGAGAGAGAGAGAGAGAGAGAGAGAGAGAGAGAGAGAGAGAGAGGATCCTCGGGCAATTTCTCCACGAACGCGATAAAACGCGAGTAGCGACGACGCGCGCGAGTCGGGAAGAAATGCGAGGCGAAAAGGTGTTGGGAGGGACGGAGGATGGATAGGAGAGACGGGAGGGAAAGAGGGGGATCACGGTGGTCGTGGAGGATGGTCTATCAGCATATTTCAAAGATAAGCCTGCCCCACCCTTCTCTGGCGAAACCCCTGCCGAGCTATCAGCTATAATAACAATCCGATATGATTACGCCATAATCGTAACGCAGCCGACGGGGCGGGAGGGTTGAAATTACGCCGGTGAATTGAGATACCGTGTTTACGTCTTCCAAAGTGCTCGCATAAACAAAATTAAACAGCTCCCCTCGGTGGAATCGCGTCAACTTTATACCAGTGAAAATTGGCCACCTTTCCTTTCCTATCGTCGTGCAAGATCGTGTTAAAAAAAGAATCTTAGAGGAGCTTAATGACGTCGAGGAGAAACGATTCTCTCTCTCACACACACACACGCGCGCGCGCGCGCACGGAGAAAGAAAGACCGACGATTCTTCTCGAAATCTTCATTTTTCCACGGAGAATCGGGGGGGGAAGGGAGGGGAGGGAACGTACGGTTCGGGTTCGGGACGGAGTTCTCGCAAGCAAACAAACAAACGTGGAAGTATTTCGTGGCCGATTGTCGAGGTTCGAAGGCCGCGGCGTAAATAGCGGCCATTAAAAGTTTCGGGGAACGTTTTTCAATCGAGGAAGGGGATGAAAAATCAACGGCAAGCAAGTTCACCGCGTCGAAAGTATCACCCGAAGTGAGCGCGATGATTAAAGAGAAACGGTTTGGAGAGAAAGTTCTCGTGGCCCCTTTTCGCTCGAGGAATACCACAACCAACGTTTCGACCAACGTTTCATCGTTCCTTCCCCCCTCCTCCTTCCTCTTTCTGGGAGATCGATCCGATTCCAAGAAACCGAGAACCAGAGAACCGACCGAACAGCACTCGAACCAATCCGCAATTTCGCGGCTTCCAGACCTTCGTCTCGATGGCCAAGTCGCGGCTTCCAGAGAAAAGGGTTATCCGCGGAGAGAAGGTGGGAGGAGGGGGGAGGGGGGGGAGAGGCGCGAGGGTGGTGGTTTTCAGAAGGATGAGATGTCTATTTCGAACCGAGATCGGGACAACGCGCTCTCTACGTCACTCTCAATGCCTCGAACGTCGCGGCGGCATCGAAGAGAGGACGAGACCTAGTAGTAGTAGTAGTGATAGTAGTACTAGTAGTAGTAGTAGTAATAGTAGTAGTAGAATTCGTCCGAGTCGGCGAGGGAGGAGGACAAGAATCGGGCAAAGGGATGGAGAAGAGAGAGAGAAGAAGAGAAGCGATCAAGCAGTCAGCTGACGAGGAACGAGGAATATAATGGAAAAGGAGAGGGAGAGGGAGGGAGAGAGACGAGGGGGCGGAAAGACTCTCACTTTCCCGTCGACGACGGTTCGGATTGTCGATGGAATGCTAAACGACCCGGAATCGCTGAATCGGTATTGAGTCCTCTTTCGTGGTCTCTCGTTCCTCCTCCCTCCCTCACGCGGGGTGGCTCGCTCGATCCTCGTCGCGCCTACTTTCTCCCTCGTTCCTTCTGCCACCTTCCGCCGCCAACTTCCGACCGCCCTTAGCATGCCGGTGATTGTGCTCGCCGTTTTGTACGAATTTGCCTGTTGACTTCGATATCTCGCCTCTTCGGACGAATCGCTCGCAATCCCCGCGAGTCCCGCCATGGGAATATCGAATCATGCTCTGCTCTCGACGCACAGCCAGCCTTCTCGTTCGTCAGCCAGCCGCCCACGGCGTGCCATGCGAAAAAAAAAAAAAGGGAAAAGAAAAAGAAGCAAGTAATCTAAAACGCGACGACCACGATCCCCGTCGTCTCCTCGCCGATTCGAACAACGATGGAAGAAGTGTTGTCCGTCTTTGTTAATTGTATCGATTCGAGGGAAAGTGAAACGTTTCGAAAAGAAAGAAAGAAAGAAAGAAAGAAAAAAAAGAAAAAAGGAAAAAAACGGATGAAAGCTTCGCGAAAGAAGCGCCGAAAGACCCTTCACGGTTCGAGCGACCGACGACATCTAATTCCCGCGGAAACATCGCACGGTTCGGTGTCTCGAAGCGGTATATCAGTCCGTTTCTATCATCTTTCGTTCGCGCACAAGCGGCGAACCGGGGTAACGCGAGCGTGTCGGTGAACCTGTCTACTACGCGGGCTACGTAGTGATTGTACGTGTACGTGTGTACGTTCCGTTCGGCATTATCCGAGCTCTAGTATCTGATGACCCGCCCAGGGCTGCGTCTGACAGCGGCAGCCGGGAAATGAGGACTTCTAGGAGGCGAGTCTCTCACGCGGGGGTGAGTTTTGCGGAGGGCACTCCGTTTCTACCCGGGTTTGCGGGTTGGGGCGGAGGGGTCAGGGGAGAGGAGGCGCCACGGAAGGAGGGGGCGGGGGAGAGGAGGGAGGGGGGAGGCGGAAGGGGGAGGGGTGACAGTCTTCATGTCATGCACTTAAATATGTACCCGAGATAATGCCGTCGAGAGGACCTGCGGGGCTTGCCGAGTTCTCGAATGGAATGGAACGACCCGGAGTGTTTCAGACAGTTTGTTTACCAGCCGAGTGTTTCGCGCTCCCTTCTCCTTTCACCGTTCTCTCTCTCTCTCTCTCTCTCTCCCCTCCCCCCTCTCTCTCTCTCATCTTCCACGCTCGACCAGCATCAATCCTCTCTTCCGCTGGCGGCCACTTTAAAACGGCGCTCTCTTACGGTCGATTGATATTCAGAAATATTCGTTCCAACATTTCGAACGCTTCATCTTGTGGAGTCCGGAGAAGGTAGAGATAGTGGTATATAGGCGCGAGGCGAACTCTAAGTCGAGGAGTATCTAAGAACGAGACGATTGCACGAGGTTCGAGGACGATTATCAATCGACGGCCATACACACATCGTCTGTGTCGTGTCGGTGTATAATTTTTCCGTGGAATAAAGAGAATCGTGTTGATCGATAAAAAGGCGGGAACGAAGGCGAGTGTATGCGTGGCGTGTTGGTATCCCGGCCGGTGGCACCACGTCGGTGACATATGTGAATCGAGCCGTGTGTGCATATGCTAATGCGAGAATAAACGGTTCTATTAGAAGAGCCAACAAACGCCCTACTCGATGAGCGCAGGGATTTGAATACATAAATACTCGAGTTCCTACGAGTGTGAGTATATATATATATGTACGCGGGGCGACGTTCTGCATACGTTCAGGATCGGAGGGATGTGATGTTTTAATCCGTCCACGATCCTGGCGATTATTTCTTCGCCGGGGGAGAATGGAACCGTTTGCGTTTATGCAAAATTGTTATCCCAGAAACTATTTATCATAAGGAATCGCGACATCTTTCGTCTTATCGTCGATTATGCGAATCTCGGACGTATCGATATTTGAAGGGAGGAGGAGCGAGACGAGAAGTATATCCGATCCCCGTGGAATACCTTCGATTCGATTTCGAAAGAGACGGGAAGAGATTTCGAAGACAGACGAGAGAGAGAGAGAGAGAGAGAGAGACAAGTTGGAGAGAATTCGGCGCGGAGAATTCTTGAATCACGGAGGAACAGTTTCCAAGAAATTTCGAATCGTCGTTTCAGTAACTCCAACGTTTCCCTCCTCCTGGCCATCCCCCAAGATATCCTTCCATTCCTCCTCAGTCACTTTGTCCAATTTCTGTCTAACTTCCTTCCCATTCATTTTCTCGCGTATTCTCGCGTTTTTCGAGCGAAATATCTTTGTTTTAATTGTAAAAAAAAAAAAAAAAAAAAAAAAAAAAAAAAGAAAAGAAGGATCAACCGTCGAAAAACCTTAATAATTCTCGAGTGAATTCTTTGGTTGATTAAAATTACGAGGAAGGGGGAAGCGTGTCGTTACGAAGCGTGCACGAATGAGAGACGCAAACTCGAGACACTCTCTCTCCTCTCTTTTTCACGAAAGAGAAGGTGGAAGGAACGAGGGCGAAACCGGCGTGGAAGAAAAATAGAATCTTCAGGCATCTTTCTTGGCAGCGAAAAGGAGAATTCCCGTGGCACTCGACTAATGGATGCCGGCAGTCTTATGGCAGGGTGGAATGAGAGTATAACGCGGCACGACCAAGACAGAGAGCGGCGTGGAAGAAGGCGGGAGCGAGCGAGAAGGAGAGAGGACGTCGCGACGCCAAACTTTAACTCGTTAATTACCGGCGCGAGGGCAACTTCTTGTCGGCGCTCGAATATTTCAAACTATTGTGTTCGTAAACCCCCTCGGGCTTGGCTCGGGCAAGGAAGGCTCTGTGTATACGTAGTATACACTAGATCCTGCACTCCTGTTCCTGCCTCCAGACTCGCTCCTTCGCGTACCACAATCACACGGACGTGGACGCTCACCAATACTACGCTACTCCTCGCCTTTGCATACGAGCTCTCTCTCTCTCTCTCTCTCAGTCACAGTCTCTCAGTGCCGAATGTCCCAGAAATCCCTGGCTCCGTAGTCGAGTCGAGTCGAGTGCCGTTGGACTAAGAAAAGGGGGAGGTGGACGGCGAAGAAATTGAAGAGAGAGAGAGAGAGAAGGTCGAAATAGGGAAGGTTTCGAGAGGGTTGGTTGGAGAGAGGAGTCGGGTCCAATCCAGAAATTCTCGAGAAAAATCTTGCGAAATCTTTCTCCATAAAAGGAAGTGGAGTAAAATATCGATAAATTAATTGATAACGTGATAACGTCTCTCGTCTCCAGTCTCGTACGAATCTCTTTCTTGTTCGAGAAAAAACAACTTTTGCCCAGAACGCACGAAACTATATTCGATCCTTCGAACGAAAGAAAAAAAAAAAAAGAAAAAAAAAAAACTAAAAAACTTCTGCTCGCTCGGGGCACGAAGGATACAAAGCGTGGAGGGGAAAAAGGAAAAACGAGGAAAAAGGAAGAATGACCGAAGAGAGAGAGAGAGAGGTAGAGAGGAGGCATCGTTCCGGGGGGCAGTTCGTGCATAACGTTAATTGTCGCAATTATTACGATATTATAATTCACCCTAATTGTACGGGCAATCGGCACGCGAAGTGCTTAATTGCTTCTTCCGGGGGTGGAAAGAGAGCAGAGGATGGAATAGGCGGGTGGAGACGATGCGGGAAGAGGAGGAGGGGGAGAGAAAGGTACATGCAATTAAATTAATCGCCACCACTCTCGAATACAATGATAATCCCTGCTACTTTCAACCACGAGTTCTCGTTCTCGCATATTCGTTATATTTCCCAGTGGTTTCGGTTCGGTTGAAGGAGAGACGAACCTGGTCCTTCCCGAATCCACGTTCTTCCACGGCCGGCAATAAAACGATCCCGGAAACGAGATGCGGAAAAACGGAACGATGATTGTTTCCCACGCGATCGAAGGGATTGAAATTACAACGAAGACGAAGAGACGAATTTAGTTGTGGACACTTGGTTGTTGAAGGGAAAATGCGATTAGAAAATGCGAGTTAATGAGAAAACGCGGCCCCCTGGTCCCGGGCCTGGGATCTTATTATTTGTCCGTTGGCACGACGAGAAACTCGTCGCGCAAAACAAAAGGGCGGTGAAGGGGGGAGAGGAAAAAAAAAAGGAGAAATCCGGAAGGAAGGAAGTTTTGACGCTTGGCGGGAAAAATAAAGGCGAGCAACGCGGCGTTGCTTGCTTAATTCGTTGGCTCGCTTTGCGCTCTACGGGGTTCACCTTCTCTTCGCCGTTCACCGGAAATATATTTAACGAGGTACTTTAAAAAAAAAATAATTCCGCTTCTCGCCGCCCGTTCTCGGACCGCACGGCGAAACAAATAATTAACGTCTTATTGTACGGAGGAGAGTCGGAGGGTTGCGCGATCGTTGCACCACCTTCAAAGTCCGCGAGAAATATCGTACTCTTCGAGAAAGGAAGGAGAGGAAGGAAGGAAGGAAGGAGAAAGAGGAAGGGAAAAAAAGTCGCGATTCCGAGGATAGAGGAAAGATGGAACGAAGAAACGAACGATTCCGCCGATGTTTCCGAGTAAACGGCCACGAATTGAAGGGAGCGGCGCGGCGTTTCGAATATCGAAACAATTCACAGATAGGTGGATCGATGGAGACGATTAGCAGACAGTGGAGAATGGAGAAAAGTCGGTAGTTCGGGAGTGATTATTATCGCGAAAGGAACGCGAGACTGTGAGCACGCAAGAATGTCCAGAACGATGCTCCCATTGTTCCTGGAGCGAGCCAGTCATTCCTCCACCGCAACCACCGCGTGTATCTTCGTCGAGGGAAATTTTCTCTTTCGTTTTGCACCGCATTTTCCCCACCCGGCGAATCTCTTAATAAGCCGTTGCCTGCCTGCCCCGAAAGTCCCTCGAAAATGCGCCAACTACCATCTAGAAAGAAGATTCCGCGATCGAGAAAGAATAAAAAAGCTCTCTTATCATCTCTAGATGACGAACTCCGCGGCCTGCCTTTCTTCACACCCTCTTCGTCACGCCCGAATTCTTCACACCCGTTCCCTCAACGATTCGAATTTCTCGCCGACGACTCGAAAAAATTCCCTCCTCCCCCTCCCCTCCCCAACCCTCGCTTTTTATTGTCCCCAGTGGCAGGGATCCGTAACAAGCCGGCGATGGATACGTCGGTCGCGGTCGTCTCGTCGACGTTGCACGAGATTCAAAGGAGAAAACGGAGAGGAAGAGAGGAGGAGAAGAACGGAGTCGAGATGGCCGTTCACGGCTGGCCAACCGCGTTATGCGAACTCTTCCTCTCAGGCGCAGGTGAGACGGTTGCGAGGCATGTGCACACGGACGCATACACGCGCGTGAAAAACGGGAACGGTGACTACGGCCCTGTCGTATGGGATGAGGCTAATGGACAAAAGGGTAGGAGCGAGGAAACGGCGTACGCAGCCAGTGCGCAGCCGTGAAAGGGTGCAACCAACGATTAACAACGAGAGGGCCGAGAGTGTCGCCGAGAGTGTTGTCTTCGTGTGCCGTTTTCACGCAGTCATCGTCCTCGACCTGCTCTCTCTCTCTCTCTCTCTCTTTCTTTCTGCACCGCGCTCCGTTTCCATCTCCACGCGTTCTCCTTCTCCTCTTCTCCTGCCCCCGTTCGTTCCCGTAATTGAAAGACGAGTCCGCGCGGCGGCGCGGATCATCCCCTATCCTCGGCCGTTATTATGCGGAATCTTCGAGGCGCTCATCATCGTCGTGACCGGCGAGTCGCGGTATCCGTCGTGGATCGAGGACGACGCATTGAAGGGCGTGAGTTATATTTCTTTCATGCCATTTTCTCCGGTTGGAAAATATTCGGAGAGAGAGAGAGAGAGAGTGGATACTCTACGTATATATAAGATCGAGATTGCATTCGCGAGCATCCTTGCAATTAATCCGTTCCGTCGTCGAGGAAGAAGACGCGATTACATACAACTTTCATCTGCTCGCTTCATCAAGGGAGGAGAGGAGGTAAAGTAAACTTGGACGCTCGCAAAACACTGGGCCGCCGCGCAGATCTCTTTTTCGCCGAGCAGGTTGAATTCATCGGGAACCCGGAAGTGGCAGACTGATGGAACAAGAAGAGACGGAACGCGATAGCAGCACGCGCTGCACCGTGAAAAGGTGCAGCAGCGGCCAATGATGAACAGCGAGGCAAGGGTGTCGTTCTGCGTCTCGCCCCGTGATGCAACGCTCTATTTCTTTAATAAAGGAAAACACGTCTCGAATGTTAATATTTGTACAACATCAACTACATCGATCGTTATCGTCATACGCTTGGATTATCGATTATCGATTACCTCCTCGTCCCCTCTCTTCTTTTCACCACTCCAATTTCGATCAGATGGAACGATTAAATAAAATCTTCCCCTCCTTCTTCGCTTCCTCTCTTTCCTCTTCCTTCTTCCAACGGAGGCCGCGTGATGGATCGAGCATCAACCGGGTTACGAAGCGATTTTTAGGCCTCCGTTCTCGGTCCTGCCTGGTCGTTCCATTCCACTGCTGCGAAGATACGCAGATGACGGGGAGGGAGAGGATGACGGGGCGTTCTCTCATTAGGCACGAAAACTCGCGGCTGAATTATAGCCCTTAATTTACACCGGACTTACACGGGCGAGGAGGGGGGGCGCGTGTTGTTGTTTCGCGTGCAACTCTCGCGAGGCAAACCGAGCGGATGGAAACTAGGCTAACGATGCGGACGCAGAAAGGAAGCCACTCGTCGCGGAGCGAAGTTAAAAATCGATAGGCAAAATGCGCCGTCACGATGCCGTCACGGAATCCGGCGAAAAATATCCGACGAGGACGAGCAGCAGACCCATCCCCGCCTCTGACAACACGACGCAACGCGCGCTAACGATCCGATTTCTGAGGAAGAATTAATCCCCCGTTCTTCTCCTTGCCTCCTCCTCCTCCTCCTCCTCCTCCTCCTTCTCCTCCTCCGAGGAAAATACCAGAAAGATCGAAAAATCGGCGAGAGAGAGAGAGAGAGAGAGAGAGAGAGGGAGAGAGAGAGGGAGAAAGCGAAGAGGCGCGAGGTCGGTGGTGGGTCGCGAGACGCCTTTCTCCGCGAGGCGAGGGTGGAAAAAAAGCGAGGCGCGAGGTGTCATCGTTACGCAAGGTCGCTTTGACGCGCCTCCTACGCATCGAGCGCGACAAAAAGGGCGCGCAAAGAGAGTTTCGGGGAAAAAAGAGGCGCGCCCTTTTCAGTCGTCCGGCGCGGCTCTGCTGCTGGTGAATTAAGCGCTTCAAGCCTGGCAGCTGCCGGCGAAAGCCGGAACGGAAAAAGGAAGAAAGAGAAAGGGAGGAAGAAGAAGAAGAAAGAGCGGTGTGGCGGTGATGATGATGGGTAGTGGTGGTGGTGATAGTCCGCCCCCCGTCCGTTTGATCCGCGAGCACGGGGCGGATTAAGCCGAAGCGGGATTCTCGCAGGAACGCCGTGCCGGAGAAAGAGAGAGAGGGCCGCACACGCGTCGAGGATGTTGGTTCAACGCACAAGCGACCAAAGGTCGCGATCAAAGAAACGATCCGAAGCGCGCGCGGCCGAACACCTGAAAAGGATCCTCTCCTCTCCCTTCCTTCCTTCCTTCCTTCCATCTTCCTCCTCCTCCTCGTCCGTCCTCGTCGCGGCTCGCTGCGCCGAGGCAAGAGAGTCGACGCGATAATTAGCTCGCGAGCTAATTTCCCGCTGATTGTCGCGAATCATCGGCCGAGTGTCGGGGGTTTAAGCGATGAAAGAGCGTGCACGGGAGACAAAGAAGAAACGTCAAAGAGGGATTCTCTCGGTAGGCGGGCGGAGGAGGCCGCGCTCAAAGCGGGAAGCTTCGCTTTTCGGCCGCGCGTTTGATGTCGAGCACTAGCGGTAAAGCGGCAATGGTCGCGTGCGCCACCCCCACCTCCCCCGCTCCGCTCTTTTTAATTTAAACCTCTGATCGTTATTAGATGATAAAACGACGACGCTACTGCTGTTGCTGCCGCCTCTCGTCCCACCGATTCGAATCGTTCCAATTCGCCAGGTGAAAGAAAAATTTTTGCCGCGGACGTGGCGCATCGTTCGCCCATTCGATTCTCTCTCCCCCGGTGCTATTTCTCCTCTCCCTCTCCCCCCCCCCCCGTGAAGGAAGAGGAGAAAAATAGGCGACAATCCTAGACAAATCCTTTCCCGTGACGAGGGGATTGAGAAAAAGAGCGGAGCTTGTACGAGAAGCAGCGATCCAAGAGCCCGTTAAATTCTCAATTAAGATGCGAGAACCGGCATCTCAAGTTCGTTCGCGACTCGTGTAATTTTCACGCTCTTCCGACCATCTCCCTTCTGACATTCGATCTTCCTTCTCCGCCACCCGAGAGAGCGGCAGATGATGTTTCGCGCGCGAGTGCGAAGGGTGACACTTCCGCGTCGCGTCGCATTTCCGTGCTCGCGATGCGTGTCACGACGACGACCACGACCACGACCACGACTACGACGACGACAACGACGACGACGACGACGACGACGACGACGGCTAGAGCGCACATGGACGCCCACTTTCACGGGGGGTCTCCGGTGTCTGTTTGTCTGTCTGTCTGTCTCTTCATCCGTTTCCACGTATGCTCGTGGCGTGCACGCACGCATTAAGGACGCCCAGATGCATGCCTCGATGAAGTCACCTCGGTGTCGCTGCACTTGCTCGACATAAGTGCGAATTGCAACACCACTCCCGCCTCCGCTCGTCGCCGCTCTTCTCCCGCCGAGGGTGGTTGGCAAGTGAGTGCCGTTGCGTGCATAACGTGCGGACGCGCATACTAATTACGGCGTTTCCATTTTGCGCCATCCACCGCCGCTATCTCCCATCCACGGCCCCCTCGTTTCGTTTCCGACAGCTTTGCACTGCCGTACCCCTAAAGGGGCAGCCGTCTTTTTCACCCGTCGCTTGAAAGGAACGGCCTCTGAACTTTGCCCTCCAAAAGCGCGCCAACGATTCCTCGTCTAAAAAATATAAAAAAAAAAAAAACGCCCGCTAGCTGGACTAGCACAAATTTCCACCTCGATCCCTTCGCCTCGATCCCGTTGTCCACGACTCTGTCTTCCCAACGGTTCGACTCATGTGCGTTTCTCATTGCGTTTTTACGGATGTAAATTAATGATAAATAGATATCAACAGGATCGTCTTCGTTCCAACGATGCGACGGGATTATTGATATTATTATGCGTACAAACGCAAACTCCTTCGCATCGCGTCCCTGAGAGACCTTCTTCGATCCCGAAAGAGTTCGTTCGAAGGTTCGTCGCGACCAATCATCCCTTACGTTCGATTAACATTTCGATCCTTTCAAGGATCCTCCACTTTGCGCGATCTCTACTCGAACAAATTCCGTAACGTATCCGAGAACGATTCTTCTACTCGCCGTATTTACTCGTCGACGGTAACGTGTTGCAGAAACGTGTGGAGAAAGATGGCGAAACAGGCCGGAAGAAGGGAGTGAGACGAATTCAGCATCCCTTTCGTCAGCTCGCCTCGTCATTCGTATTCTGGTAATTAGTTCATTTGCCTGTGCTAATTACGTTACTTTTTTAATACCAGTACACGAGAGAAATGGCTAACGCTTACACGTGCGCGGTGGTGATCGTATACACGCGCGCACACCACTCTCCGCCCGCCTGCCTTCCTTCCGCGAGTGCCTTCTTTTTTTTTTTTTCGAAAAATTCGAAAGCAACACCCCGCGTGCCTCCTATTAACCGCGACCCCTTTCTCCCTGCCCGCGACGCGGCTCGAAATTTCACCCCCTCGTGACTGCCAACACCTCCTCCTATCCAGCCCAAAAGAAGAAGAGGAAAAAAAGAAGAAAAATGGAAAACAAGCTTTAACGTTTCTAATTTTCATTTCTCCAGAGGAGACAGAATCTTTCCTCCCGCTGGATCTATTAACACGTGTCCCTGTCAACCAGCGATGCGAAAGCTAGTCTCGCGGATATAGCTTTAGCCACTGGAGAGGGGAGAAAAAGGTATGAATTAATAAAAAAAAAAAGAAAGAAAAAAAAAGAGGGCGGTCCCCAGAGGATTCGGTAAGTCTCGCTCACCCCCGCGCCAGAGAATGTTTATCTCTCGCCCTCTCAGCCTTGCAGCCCTCTTCCACCCTTGTTCCAGCCTCCTCCAACCTCGCAATTAGGGGGCGTCGGGACGGTGCGCGACGCTACGTCGCCCTTTTGCCTGTTATTTAATTGGGATGTGCAATTGAATGACACTCGGTACACCAAGTAACGGGAAAGAGAGAGCCGCGTCGCGATTTCTGCCACGAGTCTGCCACCGCCGCCCCGTCATTCTTTGGATTCCCACTTTCGGGCCCCTCTTCGATCTCTATCTTTCTCTCTCCCTCCCTTTATTTTATCAAACCGCTCTCGATGATGGTTAACGCCTCACGAAACGAGGACGAGACGGAGGACTCGATCGTTTGTTAATCGACGAACGGTCGCTTGAAAAAAGAGGAGGCGTGGAGATGGAAAAGAAGCTCCGAAGATTTCCCGCGCGAACGATCGTGATTCCCGAAACGGGTATTATATAACGAACCCCGATCGAGCAACGGTCAATAAAATGGGAACTGACAGCGGATGATTGACAGTTGAACCAGCCTAAAGCCGTGCTTTATTGTCGCCCCGGGCGCGTACGTAGCCGTCACGGGTAGAAATAATTCGTGCAGGACTTAAGGGAGATGACTCTCGGGGTAATTCCTACGGTGAGCTACTACGGAGGAGAAAAAAAGGAAGGGGAAAAAATGAAACCGTACCTGCTGCATATTTAGTTACGATATTCAGTTACGACATTGTATATAAGAATAAGCCGAGGATCGATTTACGTGTGTTAACGCGGAACGAAAAGAAGGAGGAAACGAGATGTTTTTATTTTGAGAAAATGCATCGAGATTCTTGGGAAATTTAATTTCCAGGAATGTTTTTTAAGTATAGATTGTATTTCTATTCGCGAAGCAGTAGTATCGGGCGTAAAAAAGAGAAGGATACGTTTTGAATATAATACCCGTTAGACGGTGTTTTAAATAAAACGATGATACTTTGAGTAAAATTCGAATAGCTCAACCCTGCGATTCGCAAAGGGATAATAATCCCATTTCCACCGTTGGATGGATATATATTTTATAATTCGTGCCCTAATAGTTGGCCAAAATCACGTTCAACGAATGTCAAACGAATGAACGAATGTGAATCGATCCTTCAAACGCTTACTTTTCTCCCTCCCCCTTCCTACCTTCCAGGAAAACGAATTCTCCTCCTCCTTCTCCTTCTCCTCCACTGCTTCTTGGCTGGAAAACTTTTCCTCCCTTCCGTCCGATTCGAGATCGAGATATAACGGATCATTAACCGGATGGTTTCTCGAACGAGGTTAAAAACTCATTTCCAATGGTCTGTGCATCGCGTGGATCCTCCATGGATGGGTGAAAAAAGCGGCGAGTCGCGCTAACAAGGCGCAACTCGGCGTTAGAACGAAGAAGAGATCTCCCTTAACGAGATCAGCTCCGTGGAGAGGCGCGGTGATGCAGAGATCCGCGAGAGATATCCCGTAGGATTTCCGAGAGAGAGAGAAGGATGGAGAGCCTTTGACACTCGACGACGAGCAAGCGGCGAGGGACGGCCGAGGAAAAGAAGGAGACGAGAGAAGAAGTCGAAGACACCGAGTTGGGGCGAGCGAGAATCCTGCCGCATCTTGCAAGACTTCCCTCGAGCTCATTACGCCGACAATAATTAACGTTGCTTAAAGTGTCGTTATGGAAATAACCGGGAGGGAGGGAGAGAGAGAGAGAGAGAGAGACGAGTTCGCCTTCTGGCTAGCGAGGGGCTGGCCAGGAAGGAGGAACCGAGACCTTCCTCTCTGATCGAAGAAGAAAGAACCTGCGACGAAAATGAGAACGGGAACGAGGTTGGAAAGCAGAAGACGGCAGTAAGAGCGGGAGGGAGAGAAAGAGGAGACGATCCTTACGCTATCCAACGCGGGTTCTATGCGATGGAAAATGTTTCCATTGGTGCCCCGTACCGGGTTGGCCCTCGTTCGTTGCCCGTTTGCACTCAACCCCTCACCCCTGCCCGAGGAATATAATTCAACGATCCTCCTCCTCTGGTGAAAGGCGAGCGGAGGAGACCGAGCTGGGTGGGGCGGGGGAGGGGGGGGGGAGAGAGAGAAGAAGGGAAGGCTCGCGCTGAATGCCCAATTATTATATCGTGAAATATCTGCTAGAAAATTGGATAATACACTCTCTCTTTCTCCGCGAGGCAGGAGACGGCCTCCTCGCACTGGCTCGAGTTGCTCGGCGGAGGGTGAAAAAGGAAGAAAAGCAACCGGGGGAGGGAGAGGAACAAGAGAGAGAGAGAGAGAGAGAGAGAGGCGAGGACCGGTGAGCCGTAGGAAGGAGCCCCGGCGAAGCGGGGGAGGGTGGGCGAAGATCTGGCTCACGCACGGTGTGCATAACGGGCTGCCTCCACCGAGGTGGAGGAGAGAAACGAAACCGCAGAAAACGCCAGTCAACGGCAGCCAGTATGCGGAAACCGCGGCGGAATGACACTCGTGCTCGCGCTAATTGGGCCCTCGAGGTGACGCCGCCGAGAGGGATGCTCTTCCACCCTCGGGACCATCCTCCCTCCTCTCTCCTCCGACCTGCTTCTTCGTCCATCTCTCTTCCCCCTCCCTCCTTCCTTCTTTCTTTCGTACGTTCAGACGAGGGTTTTCGGAGGTTGAAAATGCCTGGAGGACGAGTCGTAAGGTGGGGAGGAGAGTGGTGGCGACGCGGTTGTGGATGCACGAGGAGAAAGGCTGATTGGGGGAGGGAGGGGGTGGGTGACGAATGAAAAGAAAGGAGAACGAGGGAGGGAGGGAGGGCACGCGAGAGATCACGTTAAATCTTACCGGGTGCACGCCTCTGCGAACCACCTCTGCCGCACCCCTTTTCGCTACTTTACTACCCCTCTGTGTGTGAATTTCCCGCCCGTTTCCGCGACCGTCGTTCGAGACAAGAATCGAGCGCGAGGAAATCATTCGCGGGAGACAAAGTTGCTTAATTGAAAAGGTAGACAAACGTCTTCTACGAAGAATTTCGAATAAAAATGATCCAGCCTCGCGTTGTTCGATTTCTTCGACGAATCGCAGCGCGATATTATTACACAGTGGCGATCAATGTGTTTCTTTTAAATTGACGCGAGTTGAGCATTGAAGAAGTCACTTACCGGAGCCGAAGAATCGCCGTCCAAGCGCCAATGATCCACGCGATTCGTCTGAAACAATGAATCGGGCAAGTCGATAAAACAAACGAAGATGTAATTTCATTGATGCTGGATTAAGAAAGTGGATGGAGAACAGAAGGGAGAGGGAGGCAGGAAATCGTACTTTTATTAGGATTCTCGAATAAGAGTGGAAGAAGGAGAAGAAAAACGGTCGGTCGGAGAAGAGGAGGGAAAATGAACGAGTTTACGGACGAAGGAAGGAAGAAGTTCTTCTGCGAAGAAGACGAGATCTTCACCTACACACCTATACACCACGATGCCGGTGCATGTGTGTATATATATACATATATATATATATTTTATTGCGATATTCATAACGTTTACAAAGACGCTTCGCGAAACTGCCTCGTTAAATATTTTACGGTGCGATCCCGCCCCACCGCGTATCCGCAATGCACGAACCACTGAAGTGAATCGAATTCAATGGGGATATTCTATAGATGCGTGCACCTCTGGCGAAAAGTGGTGGAGTAAATGGCGATCCAAGGAATACGAACGATCATCTTACGAACGATCCTTCCCTTATTCTTTTTTATTATTATTATTATTATTATTATTTTTATGTTCTTCGCTCAAGTTTCGGGAAACTCGATTCGATTTATTAAACTCGACTGATCGATTATTTATTATTTTTCTTTTTTTTCTTAATTGTTGCAATACGTTTTCGCGTTCGTTTTCGACCTCCTCCTCCTCCTCCTCCTCTTCTTTCGTTGCTTAATGAAAAATAATGTTCGTAAAATGGGACGAGATCATCAGGTGTTTCATCGTAATTTCTGTTAACCGTATTCTCGGGACGCATTCGGGATGGATTCGTAGCGGAAACGAAACTTGCTGCAATTGCGCTTCAAATTTCCACTGTCTCTTGTTGTCCTTTCCTGTACTTTCGCAACTTTCGCGATTCCACGTTCCACGCCTCTCGTTCGTTCGGATAAATAAATCGGTTACGCGGCGAAAAGAAAAACGAATCACGGAGGAACGTTGGCCTTTCGCCGCGCCTGCCCAACTTTCCAAGGATAAAGTTTACCCATTCGTCGGGAAAAGGAAGTTTTATTGCGCCGTTATGAAGACGCATCGCGCCGCGAAAGATAGTTTTAACGTTTCTTCCCGCGCCTTTCCTGATTTTTAAACATCCAAGAAATTCGAATTGCCTCCCAAACGATTCCAAACTCTTCCCTCTTTTCTTTCTTTTCCCTTCCTCTTCTACGCGTATAATACATCCGTATAAAACTTCCGGCGAAATTTCCCCTCCTACTGCTAAAAGAAATTATTTCTTCCGTCTTCGAAAGAAATCTTCGATTAAAAACGTAAGGAAAATCTTTTCTCAAAGGTTTCTTATTCGCCGTGCATGGTCAACGCGCTACTTCCGTCCCTTTAGACGACGATTCCGACGATTTCTTCTATCTCGTCGAAGTGTACAACGTACCCGAGATCCGTTTTTCCCGTCGATCGAACCGCCGTCGTTGCACATCACTCATCTTCTGCAGCGAGACGAGAAGAACGATCGGGGAAGAACGACGAGAACGAGGGGGAAAAAACAGGGAGAAGAAAAAGGAAAAAGAAAGAAAGAAGAAGAAAAAGCAGATCGACCGTTGTCGTCGTCGTCGTCGTCGTCGACGATGACCCGGTCCTTTTCACCGGTACCGGTGAAGCTCGATACCTCGAGAGGGATTCGCCGCGAAGCGGACTCGAGCGAGAAGGAGGCCGAGGAAGAAGCAGCGGCTTGGAACGGAAAGGGGCAGAGCGTGCGGGAGGTCTGAGGAGGAGGCAGCGGAGGAGGTGGTTGCTGGTCGGACTGGCCCTCGACCTCGATTTTCAAAACGATCCTAACTCCGCGTCGAGACAAGAGGGAGGGAGAGGGGGTGAGGCGAGGGGGTGATGGTGGTTGCCGCATTCATTCGGCCATTTCGGGGGGAGGTAGTACACCGCCGCCGCCGAAATAAATGACCGAGCATCGGGGGCCGGGCATTCATAGACCCGGCACTGGCGCGCAGCGCTCGCTGCTTTGCTCTAGTGCCTTTTGGAATTTCGATTGAGGAGGAGAGAAGCTCGAGCAACAGAGACGGTTCAACCTCGGTTGTGGAGCGGTGCAACGAAGAGGAGGGCAAGGAGGAGGAGGAGGAGGAGGAGGAGACCGAGAGAGCGAAGAGAAAGAGACGAAATGGATGAAGGCTGAACAGGCCAACGGATGGATCGGTGTATTTCTGAGGAGGAGAGAGGGACGGACGACTGGTGGTGGGTGGAGGAGGAGGAGGAGGCGGCGAGGCTTCTTTCACGTCAGGATAGTGAGCGATCGACCGAAATCGCAGGTGAGTGGCTGCGACCGCGTACAATTGTTATTTATATAAACGCCGAGTCACCGGTTATTAATGAGAATCGCCGCCTTCCGACCCGTCAACCGACACTGACGAGTTCCCTCGTTGCATCGTCCTTGCCGGTGACGTTGTACTCGTGTCCTGAAAAACTCCTCGTCCGATTGTCGATATCGATCGATATTCCATGCACCGGAAAATATGGAGGAATCCTTTTTATATATAATTAATACTGTATCAGTTTGATACAGTTGCCCGTCGATCAGGCGTTGAAGGAACGAATAATTAGAGGAATTAGAAAGAATTCTTAGCGAAGAAGGAACGATTCGTGGTATCTTCTGGAGAGAGCGGCAACGATTGTTGAACGTGACGTTTCATCGAGCCATCGTCAATCCCGGTCGCGTGTCAACCCTTTTACGGTGGATGCTCCTAATAGGTCCGGGAATCGACAAAATGCCAGGGTAAAGGGACAGGGAACCAGCTTGGGAAATTCGTTCCACCACCGCCCGCGCCCTATCCTTTTTTCTTTTTTTTACTCTGCAGCCGCTTTCGCATTGCTCGGTAGCTCGGTGTCCTGGAAGAGGTGGGACCGACACCTGCACCTGGCTGTTTTCTGAACCATTGACGAGTTAAAATATGAAGGTCTCCGAGGGCACGCCGAAACCGAGACAGCTGGATTTCGCTATCAATGAGAAGACTCTCGACAGGAGGGTCGTGAAGACAAGGTTCCGTTCTCCAAGCTTCCATTCTTCTGAAAACGGATCGACCTAACGTCGTTCTAACGTCGATCCTTCGGGATTTCCGCGAGAAATTCTTCTGGCAAAAACAAGGCGAGGATGGGTCCTCGTGGAAGTCACGAGGAGGATTTCCCGTTTAACCGATCGATTCATCGGTTGTGACGAGCGATTTTTTGGATCTTTCTCTCTCTCTCCTTCTTTCTTTCTCTCGTACCGTGAAATCGAATCGAAGCGAAATTATTACTCTCGATGGAATTCTTTAAAAATGTATCTCTCGCGGATTGTTCGTTCGCAGGTCGAAGGATGATGACACGAAAGAATTTCCGCCTCGTAATATCCGGAATCGATTACCTCAATGACGTCCAAAATTTGTCATCCCGACCCAGATGAAAAACGACGAACCGAACCGCCGAGCAATCTTACCTTTCGAAGCGAACTTATTTATTACGATAATAAAAAAAACGAAATAGAATAAAGCTGTGGGGCACAGCTGCGATCGAACTGCGAATTTCGATACGATAAACTTCGACGCGATCCATAGTTTTTTCCCGAAATCCTTTTTTCCCCGATTTTTTCCGGGATAGCTCGCGAGTCATCAATAAAAATAATCCCAGCTTTGCGCCAGCTTGCGCCGATCACCCAAGTCTCTCCCCTTCCCCCTCCCTCCGTGCACTTTTATTTATTTTTAAACCGCTACGCGTCATTGCCCCAGGCCGTTCTCGGGGGTGGTTCCGGCCACCATGGCCGCCGAGGCGAACTTTCAAAAGAAGCTCAGGGGTGTACTGCACCCGAGGGGGAGAGGGGGGAGGGGGTAAAAGAGGGATGGCTAAGAACCAGGTGTCACTCTACAACTGTACAAAGAAGTGATGGATGTCTGGCATAGCTACCCTCGTAACGTGTCACGACCTCACCTCAGGTGTCACTGTGGATCCATGCCTCGTTATCTTTTCGATAGGGATGGAAAAAAAAAATCGATCCCCTCCTCCTTTCCTTTTCCTCTATCTGCCGCCGAAGCTGACGCAATCTCATTTCGTATTTTCTCCTTTCTCTTTATTATCATCCTGTTCGAACAATGCGGAACAAGCAGGCAACGCGACTCGTTAAAACATTTCATCACGATTCGTCTAATGATAATTGGAAACGATTATTAGAAACTTATCGTGGATACTTTTCTCGATTCGTCGACTTTCTAACTTATATAACAACCTTCTCCTATATCCATTCACCAATTCGCATTCTTCTTCAAGGATCCCCGAAAGGCCACCAAATAAATAGTTTCCCCCAAACAAATAGCATCAGTTCTGAAAGCGAAGCGGTTCCTCCCCGCGTAATGCCTTTCAATTACACGGTATCCCCTTGAATTTTCGAAATTGACCAGAACCGATGAGGTTTCGATGGTTGTTTCGAGGGTGCGGCCTTAGAAAGAGCCCTTCGAAAAATTCCTGGAAAGTACAAGCCCTTCTTCCAAGACGTAGCATTTGTCGGATACGCAGACCTCCTCATTCATAACTGCGACGGGAGGTCTGCGATTTTATGCGGGAATACTTTTTATTTTTTTCTTTTCTCTTTCCTTTCTTTTCTTTCCAAAACACTTCTGTCGTGTATACCGGATTATTAGCCGAAATTAAAAACTCGTTACAAACTTCGAAAAATCTCGTGGATTTTTCTTTCTCTTCGAATAATAGAAACAAGATTTCGAATATAAATATACAGATGAATGTATGAGAACAGTGTAAAAATGTGTGCAACACGACGAGAACGGTGGACGAGCCTCTACGAAGAAACGTAGAGTCGAAATGTTATTTCTAAACCCGAAAAGTGTCAAGCTCGGGAAGAATTGCTGTGCACAAAATCGCACCTGGCCAGCCACGTCCTCGAGTCACTTAAATCGTAGGTGGCGTGAAAATTGAATGGCCAAGGTGTGAACCATAGAAAAGATCTTTCTCTGTTGCGGTGTCGTCGTAGAGAGATAGAAATCCTTGCGAAAGATCTTGCGCGTGTTCTCTACCACCTGGAGAATCGAGAACTCGTCTCTCAAACTTGGATCTCGCCTTTATTCTTTCGAACCGCACCCTCCCTCTTTCCCTCTTTTGTGCGGCCACGCGACCATAACGAAATAGAAGGAGGATCGTGATGCGTTTAATTTATCCATTTTTCCAAATCCCTATTCCTTCTCTTTCTCCCTTCCTTCCTTCCTTCCTTCCTTCCTCTCTCGAAAGAATACCACGAGAAAAATATTTAAAATTTCGTAAATTTTATTATAAAAAATATATTTTCTTCCAGAAAAATATCGTACGAAAATTTCAAAAGATAAGAAATATCCCGATCTTCGGATATATCTTCGTCATTCAAAATGAGGGAGACACGACGACGAAGAGAAGATGGATCGTAGTGAAGATGATCGACACAGAAAATTAACGTTTCGAGAAAGGCGAAAGAGACATGTCGGGGAAGACGGAGATCCGCAAGGAAATGTCCGTCACTCGTGCGGGGGAGGGGTGGTGGGTTTCTTTCCCTCGCGCAGCCCAGTGGCTTCTTTTTCGTTGGGATAGGTCCTGTCGGGGGCACCTCATTTCCTTTTGAGCTGACCGCCACGGTGGGGGGGGGGGACAATTCTACAACGACAATCCCTCCCTCCCTCCCTCCCTCCCACTCCCCTCCTTCCACTCCCGCTGCTTCAGCATCATCCATTGAGTCCGAGCCGACAATGGACCGTTGGTCCACCGCGCAGGGAGAAGCTAAACCGTGAAAGAGAGACGAGGAGAGAAGGAGGGAGGGAAGGAGGGAGAGGAGAGAGAGAGAGAGAGGGAGTGGAGAGGTCTCGGGGTATATATATATATATCTGAAAATACCATTCATACGCGAAGGCTAAAGTCACCATTCAGAAACGACAATCCCAAAAACGAGCTCGCCACCACCTCGGGGAAAGTGCGATGGACTCGGCCGCACTTTTGTCATCCGACCTCTTCTTCTTCATCCTTTCCCTGGGATGTCCATGAGCCTCGTGTCAACCTCGTGTCGAAAAACCCTCCGTGTACTCCAACCGCGGAGGAGATCACTTGCTCGCGTTCCGGGAGAAGGAACATAACTTCCTCCCTCCAGCCTTCGTCCCTTCGTCCCTCTCGAGACGTCTCACCACCGAAATTCGGTCTCAACTTTTTCGACGCCGGACGGATCTTAGACGCCGAAGAAAATATACAACAAATGTACGACGTGGAAACATGACACGTCGATTTCACGGTCCGAGTAATTAGAAACGGGGGAGAGAGGGGGATACGCGCAAAGTCTAGTTTGAAACGAGAGAAGGATGAAGAGGAGGGCAGCGGGCAAAAGGGGGTGAATGAGAGTGACCTTGACAAAACATCGCGGCCACGGAGCGAAGCCGTTGAGCCGCGAGAACAAAGAGATTCTGTCATCCTTTGTCAGACAAAGTCCCTATCTCTGTCTCCCCGCGGCTTTCTCTGTCTCTGCCGACTTTTATCTCCGCCCCTTTCTCTTTCACTTACTTTTATCTATTTCTATTCGCCCCTATCCGTGTTATTACACGGCCGTTTTCATCTCCTCCTCCTCCTCCTCCTCTCATTCTTCGTGTCTGTTACTACTGCATCGGCCACTTTCACCGGACTTCGACTCCGGTAGCTTGTGTTTTTTGTGATTCAAACATTCCTAGATAGATTTATAGATAATTTAACAGGCTATACTGTTGAAACGGTAACAGTCACGATAAAGGCAATTAAACGGACATCATCGAGCTGAACGATCTTTCCACGGACTTGCACCCCAGGGATCGATTTAGAGTCAGATCGACTCGTTTCAATGTCGTCGACACCATTATGTATATCCGACTCTAATTTCGATGATCAATCCTTCCTTCCAAAAATCAACTCTCTCTCTTTCTCTCTCTTTCTTTCCGGAATTTTGATCGCAACGAAAATGGAAATTTCTGGTCGCGTGATCTCGAACCAGAGAAGGAAACGAAAGGAGCACGACGTCAGGAGCTGTCGATACCAGAGATGTGTAACGTTTATGTAACGTCGCTACACAAGGGAGGAAGAAACTGCTAGGAGAGAAAGGGGGAGTGTACAAAAGGGAGAGAAGGTCGGGACAAGTTGGGAAAACACTTAGCCGCGCAACTAATGCTTTTATCGCGACCCTTGATTTCAGGGCACGGCCGATTTTCGGCACAAATCAAGGCATTTGTCCCCTCCTCCTCCTCCTCTTCTCTCCCCCCCCCCCTCCTCGTACGATGGTAAATATGTTTTCTGCGTCCCCTGCGTGAAATAATGCGTGCAAGGGCCCGCGCGCTCGTCAACGCGTGACAATAAGCGAATCTCTTGCTCAGGGTGAGGGTGAGAGATAGACCGAGTGGCGGAAGAATGGTACTTTATTAGTACCTCGTAGCAACCTCGTGGCATTTCCAGCGGGAGGTAAGGATGCCAAATATTAAGGGCGTAGTATCGTCTTTGCAGAAGAGGAGCGCAACCCCTTTACGCGAAATTTATTCACGTAAGCGCGTGATACTCGAATTTAGAGGGCGCGCGATCGTTTTCTCCCTCTCTTGAAAATTTTCCAAACTCGAAAATTTGTCAAACGACAAATTCGCCATTCGCCGAATAATTCCCGAAATAATTCGGTTCGAGTATCGTGTTCCTTGCGCGACGGAATATCGAATCAACGTGTACGGAATTCCCAGACATCTCCTCGAACCGAGTCTCTCTCTCTCTCTCTCTCTCTCTCTCCTCGAGAATCGAATTACCCTCGTCGAATTCCACGCGGGCACATCCTCGAGACCTCGCGGAAATAAAATGCCCGAGATATGCGTTCCAACGTTCCCGTCAGTTCAACGACTGACCGCGCGGCATCGCGGTGGCAGCACCTACCGCTCCAACAAGGGGCAAACAACCCCTGAACCGGAGCCACACGGGGAGGTGGAGTAGCCCGTGGTGTAGAGGAGGAGAAAAGAGAAGGAGGAGGAGGAGGAGGAGGAGGAGGCACTCCATCGCAGTCCGTCGCCTCATCTAGAAGGTGGGAGTAGCCGGCGGGGTGGTTTTGTCTTCCCTTCCCTAACCCTCCACCTGGCCCCTAATGCGCCTGCGCTCGAAAACCACCCCCGTGCAGCTTCTATCACAGCCTCCCCCCCTCTCCCCTTCCCGCCGCCACTGCGCCGCGTGTCCTCTCGCGCGCCACCCCTCTATTGATTTTGTTACAAACCGGCTCCAACCCCCACCACCCACCCGCCCGCCCCGAGTCTCGCGGACTCTGTGTTGGAACGATACGCGCCGATGCGTGTATACGCGTCTTCACACGCCCGTGTTTATCGTTTATTCGTGTATACATAAGCGCGATATGCATGCTCTTAGACGCATCTGGATTTCCGTGGCCAACTTCGCTCGCAACCGCGAGCTTGGCCAAGCGCCGCTGTGACGGAGCGAAGAATCCCTCCCTCCCTTTTCGATTCGAAAGTATTCCGAGTTGGTAAAAAGAAAAAGAGAAAAAAAACTCGTGTCGCTTTATCGATTCGTTGCCCGATAATTACCGATAGTGGAAGGATGGAGAATCGAGATGTTCCTTTCCGCTCGTTCGAGAATTCACGGTCAACGTAGCATCTATTTAATCGCACGTTTATTTGTATATACGTGGCTCGTATTAATTTTTTTTTTTTTTTTTTTTTTTACAAAACGATTGCGAATCCAACCGCGTGGTATCCTCCGGCCGTGCACAAGAAGCAAGTGGTTCGAAAAAAAAAAAAAAAAAAGAAAGAAAGAAAAACAAATACGATAAACGTAATACATATTATATTTCTCGCTCTTCCGTCCGTCACTCCGTGTCGTTTTTTCTCTTTTCCTTCTCTTTTCTTTTCTTTCTTTCTTTTCTTTTTTCTTTCTTTTTTTTTTTTTTTTTTTTTTTTCCCTCGTTACTCTGGCCGATCGTATATACGCGCAAGCAAGCAACATTCGGGCAGCCACTCGGTGGTCCCCAACTGGTTCAAGTACCACGTGCTCTCTCGTGGTCGCCCTTGCGCTCACGTCCGACCAAGAAGAAGTACTCGAGAGCATTTGCGGTGGATTTGACGGTGCTTCTCGCCACGGGAGCCCCACTTCTGGGCCGCCGGTAACCATGGGGTTCTCTCTGCCAACTCTCCCTCTTTCCCTCTTCCTTCTCTCCTCTCCTCTCCTCTCTCTCTTTCTCTCTCTCCCTCTCTCGCCCCGCCTCGTCGTTTCTACGCTTTTTCTCGTTCACTTTCGAGAGGCTCCATATGATACCCCGTGATAATCCCCCGCCTATCGACTAGGGACTCCCCCTCTCCCTTTCTCCCTGTGTGGATTAAAAGGGTGCCTTCTCCCGGCTTGCGCCAGATTTACATTTTCTTTTTTTTTTTTTTTTTTTTTTCTCCTTTCGTTGGCCTCCTCACTGTTGGCTGGCTGATCCCGAATCGTTTCGAAGTTGTCTCGCGAAAGACGTCGAATAAGCGAAAACTCGTGGGACGTCGGGGAGAGGGAGAAAGAGAGAGAGAGAGAGAGAGAGGCTTTCGCTCGATCGAAGAGGGAAAAGAAAAGAAGAAAAAGAAGAAGAAGAAGAAGAAGAAGAAGAAAATGATTGATATTTATCAAGGAAGAGCGAAACAGCGGGGATCCGAAATATTCGGATCGACATCTGGTGGCTTCGTTTGCGCAAACGAAGCCGGCTTGGTCCGTTAAGCCGGCTCCCGCGTAAGTCAGGCGTGCGGAGATTCAAGAGCCTTGTTTCGTGGGATTGCCGGATCTTCTGGCGATATATTACGCGGCGGTTATATACACGATCCAATTTGCGACATCTTCAACAGTGGGGTGTCCGGTACAAAGAGGTTGTCGCAAAGAGGAAACCCGAGCGGGCAAGTCTTCTCTCCTCGATCGAGATGCAAGAATTAACGACTTTTACCTCGTCGCTTCGACAACTATCCAAATTATTCGCATCGATCGTCGAAGAAAATTTTACCATTTCGAAATATTCTTTCGTGGATCGCGACGTGGACGATGACGAAAACGACTTGTTGTTTTTTTTTTTTTTTTTTTTTCTTTCCCTCGATGAGATTGGTCTCCGAGAGAAATCCGGTCGGGCGGGCAAAGTGGGTTAATAAAGCGATATTAAAGCCACGGGGGGTGTGCCGTGGAATCCCCGGTGTCCACTCCGGACACTTTGGAACTGCGGAATTACATGGACGGACACCGACACCCTACGATCCGCCATACCGTTTCATTATCTTCCGCCTATCTCGGCCGCCTACATATATTCCCTTTCTCTCTCGCCATCTTCCAACGCAAACGTTGGAGAGCGCAGCGGTGGTTATCGGGTAAACTTTACAAACACGAGCGTTCGCCACGTATTATTATCCCGTAATCCCGGTGTTTTACATGTTATGAGAATGCGCCCGTTACCCGCGCGACCTTCAATCTTACGTTATTACTCCTCGGTTACTGCGGGTCCACATACGGCTGTGGACCAAACCATCGCCGCTGGTAGCCGCGCATGATTTTCCATAAATTTCACGAGTCGCAACACCTCGCGCCTGGACGACGACAACGATATCTCCGCCATCCCGTTCCGAGCGCGAGATGCTACATAAATTTGTATTCCAGAGGCTTGGCTGCCTCTCCGTTTTACGCTATTACGCCTCCTCGAAGAAGGAAGGGAAATCGAACGAGCGAGGGCGATGACGACGATTCGTTCGGAGAAAAATCTGGAAAAGTAACGGGAAAAGGTAATCGAATCTCGAATGCGATTCTCGTGAATGTGTTTTGACAGCTTAGCACGCGTGCTCTCGGGATAGAGCGCACGGCAACTCGCTATTAAGTGCGTTAGCACGCTTTTAATATCATCGAAGATCGCATTTATGGGGTTGTGCGCACGGTCACGGGGGTCTGCGTTCGCGTGCACACGGTGGGTGTGTCTGGTTTCATTCTTCACGCACATCGGACACGTGGCCGCGGCACACGAGGCTCGTACAACTCTCTCTCTCTCTCTCTCCCTCCCCCTCTCTCTTCCTTTTCCGCCTCTTTCTCTCATCCCTTGATTGGCACTTTAAACGACGGAACAACGGCCACGGAGAAAACGGACCCACCCGTGTCGGACGAAATCCACGACGCGGGACGACGCGTGTCATGTTGCAGGCGGATAAATTCGATCACGATTTCACGATCGATCGTTCGATCTACGAGACGACAGTCTCGAGAGAAGGGAGGGGAATCGTGTCGCGAGGCAAGAAGAGGGCGATTACACCCCTTCCTCTCGTCGAATCGAATTATCGTATCGAGCCCAACCTCCTCCCGATTATTCCCATTTCATTTTCCCCAGTTTCTTTGTTTTCCTGTCTCGCATCACGGTCAATTAATAGGAGTCATTTATAAGGGCAAACCCGGAGAATCTGGGAATCCGCAATCCACCGGGGAGCAATAAATCTCAAGTCGCCGAGCGGGATGGAAACGGAACCCCTCTTGTAAGCTGGTTGTATTGTAGCTATTACCGAGCCATGCATCACTAGGTAACAACCACACGGTTCACTATCTTCGTCTCCCTTCCTCTCTCTCTCTCTCTCTCTCTCTCTCTCTCTCTCTGTCCTATCCTCCGTGCCCCCTTTTCTCCCCGTTTCGTTTCCCGGAGGAGAGAGAGAGAGAGCAAAGGACGCGGCTCTCTAGAAAAACGGGACGTCTGGGAAGTTACGCAGCTGATATCGGGCATGGACCACCCAGGTGTGCACTCCGTGTACACCGTTTAGTAGAAGCGAAACGTTGGGGTGTTTCGACATTAAGCGAAATATTAAGCCACGCACGAACGACAAGTTCGCGTGAACGCATGAGCTAAACCCGTGGACGTATCATCGGGTGATGAGACGCCGTCGTCGTATCGTGAAAAACCGTTTATAACTTTTCCAGATTGTACCCTGTATCGTAATCGTATTCGAATCGTTGAAAAGTACGCGATCTTAAGAATTTCTGTCCCGAGATATTCTCGATCTCTGGAAATTTCGATAGTAGCGGGAGGGGGGGGAGAAAAAGAAGAAAAAAAAAGAAAGAGAGAAGGAAGGGGAAGGACAAGAACCGATAGACAAAGAGAGTTGGTATAGGAAATCTTGTGCGTACAAGACAGAAGGACGCGTGGAGAAGAGAACAAGGAAGAAAGAATGAAAGAAAGAAAGAAAGAAAGAAACGAAAGAGCCGGAAGGAAATCCACGTCCAGCGTCCATAGTCTCTCTTTCTCATCGGACGACCATCGGTTCGAAGAACGGAACACACAGGGTAGTTGGCTGCGCGGGAAGGAGGGAGGGGGTTTGGTTGTCGAGGGGTGGCTGGCGCGCGGGATGGTTGACGAGGGTGGTACCTGCCTTCTCCTCGCGCCCTCACCGGGCGCTATAGTAACAATACGGGGAAACATAGGGAAATCAATATGGCTTCCGTTGCCCTCTTCCCTCTCGCCTCCTCTCCCTGCTCTTTCATCCTCTCGCTCGCCCCGCTTCGCTCAGACTTTGACTCTCTCTCCGCACCGGCTCTCGCTTCCTCTCGCTTCCTCGTCCAGTTTCCTCTTCTCCTTTTGACACCCTTCAACCCTCTTTCCGTCTCTTTCCCGGTCGGTCTCCCGCGCTCAGCGCGGACGGGTGAACCCATTATGAGGGGGTGTTACTCCGGGCCAATCCCCAACCATCCGGAGAGAGAAACTGAAGAGACGAGAGTCCAAGAAGGGCGCATGTGCGTTGCTAGGGCCACCGGATGGGTCGTGTAGTTCCGCGCGCGAATCCGGACACCCGGTATACGTGGTCAAGCCGGTTCGCAAGAAACCGCGCCATTATGCTACCCAGAGAAAATAGGCCTGCATTATGAGAGCGGAAAATATGATAAAATAACGTGTTGCGTTGCTCGGATTTACGTTAATAATAACGTCCATAACGCGAATATGGAGTAACGCGTTTCTGGACGATTATAGATGCCGATTATTTTCCAAATCATTACCGTATCTATATATTTTTATGCATCTCGTAATATTCTATTGCGAAACATTGAGAGTGTATATATATATAGCGGAAAATTTAATGGGAGGAGATAAAAAAGTGATAAATAAATAAACTCCCACAAATAGGATTTTACTGTTGCATCGTGATGATATCCAATGGTGTCGTTCATCGAGAAACGATCGATGAGACATCAAAGGTCGATACAACGGAAAAAAGGAAATTTTGTTGCATTGAAAATAGCACGAATACTTTCTCGGGTTTGTACAAAAAAATATCTTGATAGAAAAAAAAGGAGAAGAAGAAATGATGGGAAAATTCAAAAAAGTGGTCAATCGTGATAACTACTACAGTCGACAAATGAAGGATTTTTTTTGGAGGTTGGCTTGCTGCTTGCTTCTTTATTATTTATTTGCCATTAAGAAGTTTTTTGTCCATCTTCTCGATAAAACCCAGTTTTCTTCTGCACCTTGAAGGGTGGTTAGGGGCATTAAAACACAACTTTCCAAAGTTTTTTTTCATCCTTTTTCCCTCCCATCAGGAACCGATTAATACTGGATGAAGCGGGACCAACCAAGCGCGGAATATATATATATAGAGTAGTATTTTATATTAGATTTTATTATCTCGCAAGACCGTTTTTTTCCCCTCCAACGAGAAAGTCTTCCCCCTTTTTCTCTCCTCCGTGAAGTCGATTCGAAGATTAGTGTGTTGGCGATGAAAGGATCCGTAGTAGGAAACCTGGTTTTTATTTGTGGATTTTTGAAAGATTCCATCTTCTTTTTCCTGAGTAGCACCGGACCACGGAAAAACTTGCTATAAACGATCCTTATATAGTAATTGAGAGTTCGTACGAGCACTAGCGAGAAAATGTTACTTAACAAAAGTGGTAACGTTTCGTATTAGCAACCCTCTATTAGCCAGTAGATGCAACACAAACCTGAAGGGATAGTGCGGGGAAATCTTCATTATCGACAAAAGAGATGGAGATCCGGAGAATTAATAATTTTCGAGTAAAATTTTAAATTGAAATTCGAACAAATCGTTTGTAACTTCAATTTCTAGATAATTGATTCTATTAAATTGTATAAAATAAGACGATATATTTTTTTATCTCCAGTGTATAAACAGCTGTCGATAAAGAAATATTCTTCCACACGGACTTTGCTGGTATAAATGGCAAATGTTTTGTCGGTAAAAGCTGAAACTGCAAGCAGTTACCGACGGAAGATCAATGCCCCCCAGCCCCTAGTCGATAAAAAACATTCACGTCTTTACCATACTAGCTTTATATCCTGAGAGAGGAATGTTGTTAAATTATTAAATAAATCTTTGAACAAACAAGATTTGATACACTTTTCCTACGAAAAAAATAATGGATAAAACATGGAATAATGTCGCAATAATTAAAGTAACAATAAATAAATTAAGATCATTTTTAAACATCTGTAAGATGATGTAAAGTTTAAACTTTCTTGTTACGTTCATTAAACTAAATAATCGAAAAAATTATAATATTTATTTCGTATCATTATCTGTATAATATAATCGTTACTAATCCTATTCAAAAATTTGAAAGGTCGTGTTTACTTTCACATTTACAATCTCATTTGAATATACATATACGTACACGTATATTTATTATAGAGAAGATACACAAACGTACAATGAAGAATTGTCTATTGTACAAGAAGAAGAACCTATCAAATCTTCAGTTAGTTGTCGGTTAATGTCGTAAACGGTCTCGATCGTTCTAATCGAGGTAAAATCTGAAGAGAATTCGATACATCGACGAAAAAGTTCGAGAAATTATAATAAGATTTTGAAAAGAGATAAATAAAAGAAAAGAAAAGAAAAGAGAAAAGAGAAAAGAAGAGAAGAGAAATGGCATTATCGATAGCCTTGCCTCTATCCGGTCTAGAACCTGAACATTTTGCCTCCATAGGGGCAAGAATTTTGTACGAACGAGGTTTGAGAATTTTGTCCGGCAATCCACCGATTTCACCGAGTACCGCGAGTGAATCAAGTGGGATCTCCAGTTTCGTACCCTCCACCACCGAATCATCAACACCCGATGAAACGCCAATTTCATCGAGACCAGAAACACCCGCCGAGGAAACGATCAAGAAGGGGGATCAAACGAAGGAAGAGGAGGTGTGTGTGATTGTTAATTACAAAAAATTATTACGAAGAAAAAAAGAAAGAAAGAAAGAAAGAAAGAGAGAGAGAAAAAACAGTAAAGTAAACAGTAAGAGATAAAATTTGAAAATTTTTGATTTCAGTTACCGCTCCGTATCTATTATAGGCAACGCGACATATTGAATTTGGGAGCGAATGTCAGAGAGCCATTCTGGCAAATGAGAGTTCCAACGATGCCACGATACGATTTCAAAAGTTTCGTCGAGAATAGGTCGGTGTATTATCGGTTAGGCGAATTCGGATTGACGGAAGATTATCCAACGGTGAGTTTTTTGTTACATTGAAAAAAAAAAAAAAAAGAAACGACCAATATACTTTTCACGTTATATAATCACGTCACGTTTAATACCAATAACAATTTATCTTACATTTTACATCAAAACATTTCAATTATATCATAATATGGACAATCACTGTTTTTTTTTTTTTTTTTTTTTTTTTTTTAAACTTTATCATTAAATCCGATCGATTTGTCATTATCATCGATTTACTCTCAATGCTCCGACTATCAAAACATTAATTATGTATTATTTTGATGCGATAAATTATATTTCGAATAATTTCAAGTCTCGTTTAATGCTTCTTAGCTTATATAATTAAAGCGTAATACTTTTTTTTTTTTTTTCTATCTTTCTTCTATCTTAGAGAGACCTTCAAAAGGATTGTCTTCCCGAAAGTGTGTTTCCGTTCGAATCAATCGTTACCACGTGAAATACGTCCTTACTTCCTAATCTCATTGCTTTCCGTCTGTCCTTCTATATTCTGCCTGAACATTTCCAATTTCTGACGACTCAATTTCGCGTTAGCCTTTGCCACGGATCGAAATTGATAAAAGACAGGTAAACAAACGATTAAACCAAACGTCCAGTATCTGAATGGCAATGATTTTTGCCAATAATCGTGATACGGGAATTGAGTGATTTTCGTGCCGAGAACGGAGAATTTACTCAGCAAAGGCAATGATTCGATTTGTTGACGCAACTCTTTGATTTGTTTAATACCCTAAAAAAGAGTATATCGAATCAAGATCAAGTTCAATTAATTTTTCAAAAGGAAAGATTCAAAGATTATTATTATTATTATTATTATTATTATTATTATTATTATTATTATTTTATTATATTATTTTAACGTACTTTGGAGAATTTATACTTGAAATCCGACAATCGAACATCTTTGATTTTATTGTGAACTCGACGATAGCGTGTCGTTAAGAAATTTTGCATCGCAAATTTCTTCCTTTCCAACTATCTCAATATGATGATAATCAAATGATCGAACGAGATACGGGGGGAAAAGAACCAAATGAATCTTCGTAAATTTGACAGATTCGATCAGTCCTCTTCCTTTGATTAGGCCATTTTGCACGAGTCGAAAAAATCGGGAGACAAAACAAACTCGAATCGTTTACGGGACGTTACATCGTAGGAGGCGTTAAACTGTATTAAGAGAAATTTATTAATTTTCAAACTTTTAAATTTCAAATTCTCTTTACGCTCGAATATTTTTTTTCTTTCTTTCTTTCTTTCTTTCTTTCTTTCTTTCTTTCACACAGAGAATGTGCACAGATTGTGGGTTCTGCGAACCATCGCCATACCTGTTTTAATCTGTCGACATCGACGTTGAAAACAACCGACAAGAAGAACGACGTTGCGAACAACTAACTGTCATAAATAGATAGACAAGCGGCAGCCGGCTCGAATTCACGAAGTGAAACCAAAAAAAAAAACAAAAAAAAAAGAGAGAGAGAGACCAGTGACAATGTACATAGAGTGGTGCACACACGCACACACGCACAGGCGCGCGCGCGCATACACATACACCGCGTTTCTCGAGGAAACATTAAAAAGAAACATTGATCTTTTGGCGGTAATGAGAGAGAGAGAAAAAAAAAAAAAAAAAAAAGGAACGCGAAAATTCTATAACAAATAAATAATCAACGCGAAATTCGAAAAGAGAATCCTATAAATGTAAAAAGTTTATATTTCCATTTTTTTTCGCGCGTTGGTGCCGTACTGATTGCCGAATGATCGATTGTCAGATACATAATCGGTTTTGAAGATTTGTTCAAAAATTTTTGCGATATTTTTATTCTTCGCTGACGCATTCATTTTTTTGTTTCACGCTTTACTCGTACTGTGACAATTGTGTCAATTTTTATTTCACGCATTAATCACATTTTGCTTAACATTGTGTATCTGACAATCGTAAATCCCCTCGTCGAAATTATATCGATTATATGGCCGGTAACGGGCTGCGATGATCCCTACTACATCGCGTATCTTTGTAAATAAATATAGGTAATGTATAATACACGTTGAACAGGGCGGATCGTACAGCTATGCAATTTGTGCATAAGCAATGATCGACTAGGCTGGAAAATTCCCCTGTTTAACGTTTTTCTTTTTTTTTAAGTAGAATATTTCATCGAGCGATTCTAAGTGAAGCATGCTAATTTTTTTTTTTTTTTTTTTCCTTTTACAAAACGTACGGAAACACGTGATACCAATACGTTGCAAGAATGAATTTAATTGTAATTAATTAATTAGGAAGGGTAAATTTGGGGGGAGGGGGGCGGGGCTAGATTCATCGTGAGGGAATGTTTAAAAAAAAAAAAAAAAAAAAAAAAAGAAATTGTCAACGATCTTTTAAAAAGAAATATCCTATATCGATATCCTATACCGTATACAGAGCGCAAAGAAATTTTTCCATCTTCCAATCAAATTGTACAACACGTATAACACGTATCGATATCAAATTTGGAAATTTTATCCGTGAATTTCTTTTTTCTTTTTTTTTTCTTTTTTCTTCTTCGCGGATAGAATTATTAATAAGCATTCCATTAAGTACATCTCTTTGTGTTGCGAACGACATAGCACAACCTATTATAATATTACGAACAATCGACCAGTGCGCTATAATTATAATTGGCTTATACATTTTCACGATAAATGTAATGCGCGCTCACAGAGTATTATTGTAATTGTACCGAAGCTATTTCACTAGAGTCTTTCACTGACCATTGTTTATAAGCGGGTAATAAACAATATTTTATAACGACGCCACGTTACGCTCAATTATTTAACTAATGCTCGTTAAGCATACGATTTTCATTCATTATCGTATGCATTCCCCGTATACCTTTTTTACTATCTATTCGCGCAATTCGCGCAATTTTTGTACGAACGAATCGAAATTGAAGTTTCAGTTTCCAAAAAAAAAAAAAAAAAAAGTCTGAGTCCCCGTCAACGATTTCGATCCTTTAGAAACGTATCCTTCCTCGCGTAGCAACTTTCGACGAATCCACGAAAAATACGTGGAAAGATTACGATCATGAGAGATGTGGTACCGATGATACACAATACAGATATAAATTACATTATCACGAATACATACTCGTACATACATACTAACTTTTAAAATAAACTTTTCGTGAGAAATAAGAATTTCGAAGAACAAAAACGAATCCCTCGAACAGAAATCACCAATAACGATTATTACAGAATTACAGAAATCTCCCATTTAACTAGCTCAACCAGCACATCTCTCTCGAATCTACATTTCAATAAAACGAAACTGAAACTCGTTGAAATTGCTTTTCCCTTAGATGCGATCGAAACGAAATCGAAAATGGCATCATCCTCGATCGATCCTCGATCCCTACCCAAGACGATGGGACGATGGATGAGCGCGCGCACAAAGGCCCGTTAACCGTTTAACCGTGTCCGTTCGAGAGATGCTGTATCGCAACGGCAGTGTGTGCGCGACGCGCGTGAAGGGAGCGACGTGCGAGCGTGTGAAGGGATGCGCGAGGGGGAGGGAGGGAGGGGGGAGGGGGGGATGCGGCGCGCACGCATGCACGCGCGAGTGGGTGGGCGCTGCGTGCAACGCGCGCGAGAGATGTGCACGACGACTATTCAGATATTGTTGTTATTGTTGAGGGAACAATCGGCCGTCAATAGGCTGCCCCGGCACAATGTATCTATTCAGGTGCGGTCAGGGGTGCTCAATCGATCGGCCCCCCTTTCGCTCGCGATCCACGAAAAAAGCCTCGCGAAAGAATCGTGCTAAGCCGCGCCGCCGCTCCCTCTCCAATGGGGCACGCTCGTCTCCGATATCGCGCGTCCCAACAACTAGTCCCCCAAGCTAGGGATATCGCGGCGTTTATTCGCGTTTCTCGAAAAAGGGGGTTGCGTGAAAGATCGCCGGTGTATCCTTCGATTCACACGCGTCGATTCTCCTCTTCAAAACTGGACGGGCTATGTACTGAATGGGCTATAAACTAATGGTCGGGTAAACGGCGAAACGATCGGTCGAATGTTAAGCGGGGGATGGGCCGCGATAATAATTATCACATTTAAATAGGCCGTACCGCCTATTTAGGCATTAACCGCCGTTGATTAGAGGGGGAGGGTGATGGCGAGGCGAGGAGGCTGATTGCGGGTATAAATCGGGTATCGGTTACAATTATTATCATCATCCTCATCATCCGGCCTGGTGCTGGTATTTAAACCGATAAACGGGTCCGCGGTGTCATTGTTGGATTAGCGCGCGGCGTTAGTTGGAGGAGAGGAAAATTGAAAAGCGAGCGTCCCCCCTCCCGCGAGGGACGGGACCCGGACGGGTTTCGAAAACGAAGGGGAGGGAAAAAGAGGGCGCGTGTGAGAGCCACTGCCTCGCGAGTGTTCCCCAGCCTTCCCTGCCCATAGCGATGATTACGTATGCGGGAATCATTGTCGAGTAACGCGCGATGCACATGCAAAGGCCAAAAATCGTCGAAATCAGTCGAGTTCAACATCAGCATTGTACCTGGCCTTTGTCTCTGCCTCATTGTTG
Source organism: Apis florea (assembly GCF_048593485.1). NCBI lineage: Eukaryota > Metazoa > Arthropoda > Insecta > Hymenoptera > Apidae > Apis > Apis florea. The sequence goes on from NW_028256789.1 coordinate 3,569,440, forward strand.
TCGGTACTCGGTGTACAACGTACACGTACGTACAGAAAGCGAGCCGGAGAGAGAGAGAGAGAGAGAGAGGGAGAGCACGATGGGATAGTTCGTCGGTTGGTCCACGGGAACCACACATCTACAGGACCTTCGCTATTTGCTATTTATGCTAGCGAGATCCCGAAAATCGGAGCATTGTTGCTGGTCCGCTCCGGCATTGACTAGAAAATCGATTCGGACCGACCGACGAATGCGGCTGGGAAACTCGCTTTCAACGTCCCCCAGAAATATCTGTCCACTTCGCTTAAATATTACAATTTGGATAAATATTCGATTCCGACCAGTTGACTCGCGCTCCAACTTCTCAATTTCATCCGCGCGCCGTTCACCCCCCGCGATTTTTAGATCGTCGACCGTTAATCGACCGAATCGTCCCAAATCCGCGCAGCTTGTCGTCGCGAGAACCGCATCGAAATTGCTTCGCTTTTCCGTATCCGTGAAACATGTGTACACGTGTACACGGATAACCAGGCCGTAACCTCGCGCGTTAGTTCGATTGATTCGTCGTGCATGCCAAGTTTTTTTTTTTTTTTTTTTTTTTTTCCTTTTTTTTTACGACTTCCGCGGATCTAAGCCGAATGCGATTTGCGAGATTTCCTACGATTTCTCGTCGAAGGAATCGATCGACATCGAATCGACTCGATTCCCTCGTGATTCCCTCGAAAATTCTTACGACTTCTTATCCCTTTCGGAAGATTTCTTCCGAACGTGAATCGTGTAACGTAAACTGCAAATCTCGCGCGTTTGATTGATTGAGCGTTTGAGTTTTCTCTTCCTCGATAAAAGTGGATATCCGATATACGAAGAATCGGTATATACGAAAGAAGATACGAAAGCAAGTAGCTTTCCCTGCTAACAACTACGACGATCGTATTTGAAATTTTGAACGCGACGGATCAAGGTTCCGGATACGACGGATGGATCCGGAATAACGTTCGAGGTGACAACCACCTGCGAACCACGGAAGCTCGGGAGGGGAAGAACAACGACGGGGTGCCCCCATGATTTTTCGCGCGTTACGAAGGTAGGCGACGACGAAGAGGGCGGCCGCCCCGATAGGATAAGATTTCCGTGGCGATATCGGAGGCGAACGAGTGGAGGAGGAGGAGGGGAGGGAAGATAGCGGGTGAAGGGGTGAGGAAGAGCAGGCGGAGGCAGAGGCGGTGGGGGTGCGCGAAGGAGGCGAAGAGGGGAGAGATAGGAGGAGAAGAGGGCATAGAGCAGCTGAATAGGAAGCGACACAATGGACCTGGGTGGCTGTGGAGGCGTGTTATCAAATGGGTTCCTCATTCACATACTGCGGCCTGAGCTACCTGTGTCTGTCTGTACCGGTGTCTGTCTGTTATACTTATTCATACCGCCCATTGTGTCCTCCACTGTTGAGTCGAGTTCAGTTCAGTTGAGAACGCGATGGAACGTGCCACAATGCACGAATATGGGCTGCGCGCTGCTCTGCCTCCCCCTCCCTCCATCAAAGCTAACTCTTTCTCTTTCTCTCGCCCCCCCCTCCTCCCCTCCTTTGCCATTTGCCACCCAACATCCACCATCCCAGGCTAGATTCGTTCGGGGGCGACTGAAAAGAAAATTGTGTTGGGAAATTGTATCCGCGAGAAACCCGGCCGATAATGCGGAATTCTTGGCGGGGAACAACCAAGATTTTGTCGCCGCATTCCCCCCTTCCTCGAGCTTCGCCGAGGCGAAGAATCGGCGACGTTTCCTTCGAAATTCGGATTTCCAAAGTTCCACCCCGCGATATCGATGATGAAAAACTGAAGAGAGCCAATCTACTATTCCTTCTGTTGCGAAAGGAAGGATCGCGGCAAGAATTGTTCGGAAAATAACGAGAGAAGAAAAAAGGGAGGGGGGAGGGGGGGGAAGGCCCTTTCGAAGGCGAGAAACAACTTCTTTCTCTTCGGGGAGAAATTAAGAAATTTCGCTTGCGCGAAAATACTTTTTCCAAAGCGGAGCAAACCTTGGAAAAGCCTTGTTCTCGAGTCGAGAATACGAAACGAGAATCGAACCGACTTAAGGGAACCGCGCCAAGGGAAATCTCTCCCTTACCCCGTGGGGATGGAAAATCACGTTTTTCGGCATTAATTAAAATGAGTTCGCGGAAGCGGTCGGACAAAGAGAGTCACGCGAGGATCGTGGAGGAAACGATGGGACCATCGATCGAGCAAGGTCTCCGCCGACTTGTCGTCTCCCCATCGAACAAAGAGGGTCGGGGAAAGAGAGAGAGAAGTTGGAGAAAGTGTCGGAGGGCACGTCAAAGTCAGACGTCAATTGTTCGCGAAGGAAAGCACCCGATGCCCGATTAAGTCCGCAAGATCCACCCACCCTTCCCGTCACTTTCGTATCTCGCGCCCTTCCTTCCCCCCGCCCTTCTCTTTCCACCGCTCTCCTTCTTTTATATTCTTTTATATTCATCCACGTAACGAAGACGATTACACGGAAACACGGACAAATCTATCCGAGACGAATATATAGCCTAATAATAATCCGAGCAACGAGGATAAACTCGTCGATAAAATAATTCCGATTCGATTCTCGCCGAAACGAAGAACGAAGTAAGGGGACGAGGATGGATTTCGCGAAATATGTATAAACGTGTTCGCGACGCGAGTAACGCGAGGAAGGAAGAAGAAGAAGGTTGAAAGAAGAAGGTTAGAAAAATCGGGAGGAAAAAAAGAGAGGGAGGGAGGGAGGGAGGGAAAGAAGAAAAGAGCAATGCTGCGGGCCCTCTCTTCTTCGCAGCAAGAAACGTAGGAAGAGAAAAGAGCGAACGTATTACGTATAAGCAGCAGGCATAGGCTCTGGATGAGCCACACGCGGACGCAACGGCATACAAAACTCGCTCAATACGTCATTCAACCGAAGAATACGGTTCGTTCTCGCCATTTTGCTCCCAGAATGAGAGTTTCAAAGGGAATTAAGGATTCAAAGGCATCTTTTGCGCGGCGCGCACAAAACGGCCAGCCACGATCTTCTTTCTCTCGCTCTCCTCTCTCTTCCTCCCTCTCTATCTTGCTCCTCCTCGCGATTCTCTCGCTCCTCTCCCCCCGTCTATCCGCGTCTCGCTCCTGCCCGCTGTCTCTGTATTTACACATCCCTCTCCTCTGTTCCTCTCCCGCGGGAGGGCATAGAACGCGCTCTCAAGACGAGGCGATTCGAAGCGGGCGCGTTGCGTGTACACGCGCCCACACACCAAAAGAACTGAAATCCGTACAAATCGTTGTACAATAAGCGAAGCGGTGGTTAACGCGCGCGCCGCGGCGTCCGCTCCTCTCTATTTCGCCTAACGTTCAGCGGCCCAACGTTTTTCTATATATATATATATATATATACACCTCAGACGCCAATGAAGAAATCCGCGTGAATGGCTCCTGCTCCAACAACAAGAAACTGGCCATGTTTCGAATATTCGAACCGTTCGCCATTGAAACCGAGCGAAAATCGCGCAACTAAGACGCGGCGCGGATTGAAAGAAAGATCGCGTCGCTGCGAAGAAATCGGGAAAACTGGGACGAATGTAACGATGTGTGCGGTAAAAAGAGAACCTTGGAAGGCAGATCCTCCCTTCGTATGTGCCAAAAATTGTACGAATATTTTAACAATACGTCCTCTGTCGAAACAAATAATCGATAACGAGCTAATAAATCCAGATTCCTTTATATATATATATATATTTACCACTCAAATTTTCAGATCCGTTCATATTAACGCGAAAAAAAGATTCCCTCGGAGAAAGAATCCTACTAAACTCGGGTCGATCGTTCTATTCTATATCGTCCATCAGGCTTGATCCACGCGTGCACCCCCTCGCGAGAGATCTTCCTCGTTACTACGTTTTACTCTTTTCATTTTCCTCCGTCGTGGAACAAATTCGTGCTACGATTTCTGTTTACAATAGAAAGAGAGGGAGGAGGGACACGAAAGGAAGGGAAGGCCGGTCCCCCGATTGGCTGATTAACATAAAAATGCCCGTGCTCGTAAAGGGCATCGTATACATATATTACGGGCGTTATACGCGAGGGAAGGGTGTATATAGTTTGTGATTGTTATTCATATTCGGCCACGCGACCGCGCGCTTCTGCGTTGGCTCGATATAAGCGGGAAGAGGAGGAAGGGGTGGGTGCGCGCGTAGGGGTGGGTGCTTCCTTCTCAATGACACTCTTTCTTTTTCCTTTTCCTCTCTTCCTCTCTCACTCACTCTCTCTCTCTCTCTGTCTCTCTGCCGCGTTAATGCCAACGAATCGTGGCGCACAGGTTTAAACGATTACTCACCCGCGGCTCTGTCTGGAATGAAAAGGGCGAAAGTGCCACTTACCGCGCCACGGGCCTCCGAGATTCCACCTGGAACAGAAATCACGTCCTAATGAGACCGGCGGAGTTAAGCAGCAAAGTTGTAGAAATTGCCGGGAATTTGGAGCGGACGACGGGGCACAGGCCTGCCTCGTCTGCCTTTTAGAACGCGGCAGGTTTCGCGCCAAGTCAATGGCGTTAAGTTTCGCGATCAAACTTGGATTCTCTCGAACGCCTCGAACGGATAAAATCGGGCCGCTTGATTAGCGCTTCTCAACAACAACGAGAAAAATATCTGTCCATCACGATCTTCGAATCTCTCCCTCCAACGACTCGAGAATTGGAGAAAAAAAAAACTTTGTTCCTTGGAAGGGAGCGAAGGGAAATCGGGAGATTGGACCGGCACGTAACCGCGTCCGGATCCACTTTCTCTAATAAACTGGAAAGTGTAGGAGGAGGCTCGCGTTCTATCGTCGTCAGGGACGTGGAGAAGTACGTGGAGAAGGACGAGCGTTTAGCAGCGGCATGCGATTTCGATCCGCGGAAGAGGAACGGGGAATCGGAAGAATAAAGGGGCGAGTACCCCGCAAAGTCACTCGACCTCCATCAGCCATCCTCTCTCTCCCTACGGGCGACTACGACCGTCTATAGCCTCTACTACATTATATTTCTTTCGTATTTGCCTCTTCTCTTTCTCTCCCCCCCTTTTCTCTCCCTCTCTCGCGGCCAAACACACAAATGGCCGCACGTACACGTGCACACAAGCTGAGCATTGCCGCGGTCTTATCGGCAGTTATCGGGCCGTGATGTCACACAATGGGGCAGACAATGCTCGGTACAATACACCCCCTGCTTCTAAACCATTCAACCCTCGCCAGCCACCTCCCGACTCATCCTCCTTCTGCTTCGGTACCACCTTCTTCTCCTTCCCCTCCTTTCATCCGGCACTCCTTTCCTTTCTTCCCTCCCCCCCCCCTCTCTCTCTCTCTGTCTGCAGGAATCAGACTCAATCTCGCCGACTCGATAAACGTTAATAGGTGATTACGGGCGCACTTAGCGGGATGCACCGATCTCAACGAGAGGTCCGTAAGGAGATACACAGGCCGAAAATTCTACGAGGATAAGAGATCAACCACGTTATCGCGTTTTGATGGTCAGAGACTCGGTTTCCATTCGGTTTCGTTGCGTTTTCTTCGGCGAATCTCGCACGGGAAATAATCTATTCGTATTCGTTTATTGCTCGTAACGAATAGACGGATAACGAATCGATAACAAGGTCGAAGAGAAGAGCGGAACATCTTGGGGAAAGGATAGGAACGAAGGATGGAAGGCGGGTAGGAAAAAGGGGATCGACGACGGAGGGTGAATCTCGGCACGCACCATCGAATCGACACCACGCCCCCATACGCGGGTTCCAGTAGATCCACCCCTACGATCGCGCAATATGCTAGCCTGCGTGTAATCACCCTAAACCACGTGCACCGCGAGTCGATACACGAGCCATTGAAAAATGAGGTCAGGCGCCCATTATTTCGAGAAGTTTTCACTTTACGCGCATCCACGCGTATCGGCAGAAGGGAGGGGGAGAGGAGTGGTGGTGGTGGTGGTGGTGGTGGTGTAAACACAGTATCGTCGGGGTGAATTCGGGATGCGCGCACGGGATGGGCCAAAAAGATCCGCGTTTCATTGATCGTGAACTATCTAACGGATTGTTTTTTTTTTTTTTTTTTTTGTACACGCACAACCGAAAAACGAGAAATAAAAACAAAAAAAAAAAAAAAAGGGAAAAAAGCTACACGATTTATCGACAACAATTACAGGGTTTGAATGTTGCCAGAACCGTTTAGAGTTGTCAGACGCGAGGATATTTCGTGCCTTTATTTATATTTTTATCTCTTTTTTTTTTATTATTTTTTTTTTATTTCCTTTTTTTTCGTATGTGTCCAGTTAAAAAATATAAATCGAAACACGCTGCTGCGAGGCTGACTGATTAAATAAAACTGGGAAACATGTATGTATAAATCAAATGGAGGCTGGGAAAATGGGAAGGAATCCCCCCATCGCCGGTAAATTTTATCGCCCGGCAATAAACCACGTCACGAAACACAATTACATCGACTGCTGACATTTCCAAGCTATGCACATCTTTCAACGTGGCCCAACGCTTGCGCCAACGAGCGCTGCGCGGCTGTTGATACCTATCTACGAAATGGCATCGGAGAAACGTTAATTAAGCGAGCAGATGCGCCCAGGAAACGGTAAATCATACAACCGACCCTACACGAGTGTAACACTCGCGGGCGTCAACCGTCTTATCTTCCTCCAGGTTATCGAGATAATGATAAATCGCTTCGTTCGAATTGCTCCCTTCCATAGGAGAGCTTTAACGACCCCGATGAAGGGTTGACGATCCGATAATGGAAGAACGGGTCGAAAGTCGCCCCTTTCAAGGGGGACATCCATCCCTAACGATACTTTTGTCATACTCTGCTCTTTGTTTCTTTTATTTTCATTTCTTTTTTTTTTTTTTTTTTCTTCTTCCTCCATCGTCACATCGTCTCGAACTCCGATACGAGGCACGCTCGTGAAAATATATACGCTCGCGAAAAAAAGCGCATCAAGATTCTCTCTGCGAGAATTTCTCTACGTCGAGAATTAGGGGAGCGGGGATTGGAGTAATCCTTTGACGATAAGCTTAACGACTCGGGTCCGAAAATAATAATATCGGAACGCGGTGCATTAACGAGTAATTAACCGGTTCGGTCCGGATTCGGTAGACAATCCGGAAGACGGCAGTAAAACAAGGTTAGCTCGCGGGGTTGAAGCGAGCGCGGTGCTCTCGATGGTGGTGGTGGTGGTGGTAGTGGTGGTAAAAGCAGTGGAAGTGGTGGCATCGGAACCGCCCCGGCTTTGCAACCCCGGCGAATGGAGTGACAATGCTGCCACGGGATTCACAGTTCTCTACCACCCCTTTTGTCTTTCCCCTCTTCCCTCTCTATCTCTCGCTCGAGCTGCCGTCCCCTTTCATCCCATTTGCAACTTTCCAACCGTCCGCGCCTTTCGTTTCTCCGCCACCCACGCATTCTCCCTTTATCCCCTGGTCTTCATACGCCGCCACACTCTCGCCGCACGCGCACCTTAAGGCAAACGCCGCCGCCACCTCCTCCTTCCTGAGAAAACGATTAACTCTCTCGCGTGGAAAAACAGATGGGATGGGATCGAACGTGGTCGATCGCTTTCGATCGCCCGATTTTCTTCTCAACCGATACGAAGTCGTATCGCGGATTGATTCACGAGGAGAGAAAAGAGCGTGCAAAAAAGGAGCCGTGCACGGTTTAGATATCGCTGGAACGATAGAGGGAGGGGGAGAGGAGAGGGTTGGAAGAACGAGGAGAGGCACGCGTGCCAGTTGAGTATAAAGACACGCAATCGAGTAGGAAAAAGGGTGGAGGGATGCAGGAGGGTGAAACGTATCGAAAGGATCCACCACCACCCCTGTTCAGGGCTGAACAGAAACGGTGTTCGACATCCCCCTCTCTCCCCTTTCCTTCTCATCCCTCATCCTCGTCGTCGTCGTCGTCGTCGTCGTCGTCGTCGTTTCATCGCTCGGAATCTCTATCTCTTTTTCCCTCGATCCTTTCTCATCCTCGATCCATCCGTCTCGCTCCCAGCGAGAGCCGCCACCCTCTCGCACTCTTTCCTCGTATCAGATCGAGTCCCTCTATTTCGCGTCCTCTATTATTTCTTTTATCAATCTGCGCGCTTTCAGGACGCTTTGAGGCCCGTTGAAAGCTAGCTGCGTGATAAATCATGAAATGTAAGAACACCCACACAGTGACGGGGAGGGGGAGGGGGCCCACGCGCATTTATAGATATTTCGTACGTGTAAACACACGGGCGGCGACTCAACACGAGAAAAGAGGAAGAGGTGTTGGTTGGTTGGTTGGTAACGCACACGAGGATGTGTGCAACAAGCCACGTGTGCGTGCAATATATATATATGTATGTATGTATATGTATTTACGAGCGTGTGTAAATACGTACATATATAAGCAACGGTTCAATAGGCGGCATTGCCGGGGCGAACACAGCATCCATACAGCTCGCCAGATGAGGTCTTCTAGCTTCCGTCGAGTCCGCGTGAAAGGATGCCCCAATAATATTCCATTCACCAAACCACTCCCAACTTCCACCCTGTAGCTTTCCCTTCCGCGTATATATATATATATATATATATATATATATATATATATAGATATCCCATCCCACGGACCAGTCTGGCCCGTGCCCACCCGCCCATTGATTTTTCATTCGTTGCCTTTTCAATAGTTTGTTATGAGCTTTTCCTTCGCCGATGTCTCCTCTTCCCGGTTTCCACCCAGGACTCACCCGGACCAGGGGCTTACCTCTTCTTCCTTTGAAACCAGAAAACGTGGGGTAGAGAGGGAGGGGGAGAGTTGGCGGAGAATTTCCGACAGACCGAGTCCGACAGACGTGCAGCAACTCTGTCCCGGCGAATTAGATGCGTTTGTCACGACTCGTCCGTTAAAGCCACCACACCACCACCCACTTTTTATTAGTCCGTCTCGTCCTCGAAATCACGCCGCCGTTCGATAATCGATGTACGCGATAACGTGTAAAAATGCGCCGCGGGGAGGGAGGGGGCGCCGATTTGAATTTCAATATTTCGTACGGATGCGAGTGACAGGTGTTGGAGCGTCGAGGAGATTGGGATCGATCGAATTCGAAGGGTATTCGCGGCAACAAGCTTCGAATATCTCGCAACTGGTGTTAATTGAGCGTGTGAAAGGAAACGATGGATCGAATGGATCCAAATCTTTAAAATCGTTCAACTCGTTTTTTATCGCTTCGAGACTCGATTATCTATCCACTCAGAAGGGGGGAATTCGCATCGATGGACAATTCCAGGCCCGATCCGATTTCGAAACCGGGATTGACAGAGATGCGGCAAGACGGGGAGGGGGAGGGAAGGGGTGAAAAATTTTCGAAAGTATTTCCCCGCGAAACAGAGCGAAAATAACCTATAACTTTAATCAGGGATGAATAAAGGCAACCCTTTTCGGAGCGGCGCTGCGTCAAGGCGAAGAATGGAGATGAGGATGTAGCCGAGTATCGGCATTGTTTCCAAACAAAGCACGCCTTTCATACCACCGTGTACCCGCCCTGCAACCCCCATCCGCCTCGTCCACCCACAACCCCCGCCCGTGCACTCCCCACGGCTTTTCAGTCATTTGACACGCAAAGAAGTCAGGCAACCCGGCATTGTGGCGACCATCACCACCACTACTACTACCACTGCGACCTATTGTTACCAGACCACTACCATAACCACCACCCCCGAAATCCACCCTTTCCTTGTTACCCTCTTGCCACCTTTGTCGAATTTGACGATCGATTCGATGACACCGAGCCGAACGGGAACGCCGCTCAAACCTTTACCAACTTCCCTTTTAATCCCGGATATTCGGCCAGAAACTTTGATGATTATTTCCCCAAGGACCGTCCGCTTCCATCCGGCGAATACGTCACGAAAGATCGCGTATTTAGACCCTCTGGACAGATCGGAATTCCATCGTTCGACGGGGGTATTCATCATTGAAATTGCATTGCCAACTTCCTGAAACCAGTTCTACCGAGAGGATGAAAACACGGGATGGGACGCGTGCGGAACAGGTATCTGGCGTACGCATCGATACACGCTCCCGGCTATGAGACATCGTTGTTTCGAAACGAGGAGACAGTTCGATGATTCGTCTACGCAATTCGTTTCAATCGGACGAAAAATAAATCGCGACGAGAAAGAAGCTGGTCGCACGATTCGCATTCGTTTCGGAGATTCGGATCCGAGAGCATCTTCCCCGGTGCAGCGCGGCGTCGCGGTTCGAGAAGATAACGAGGAAGCGCGGCACGCGCTGATCGGTGTGCACGTCGTGAGCGATTGCGGTTCAGAACCGCGCCAACGAATCAGTGGTGGTCGCGAAAGCATCGACGGAATTATGCATCGGGCTGCATAATTCCGTTGCACACGGTAGCACGCGCGTCCGCGGCGTGCCGGAGGGGAAAAGTCGATGTAATGTACTCGTAATGTGACAAACGAGGCGCCGTGATACGCGTCACGAAAATACCAATCACGAATGCCCGATACGCTCGTTCAAAGCGAAAGCCTTCTGATTCCAATGTCGATACTCTACGCGTCACCCTTGTTAATCTTCTTCCGCCGCGAACATGTGTCGGGATACATCGCGTTTATTATAGCCGCGTATATTATAATAAAAAGAGACTGCTAACGAGAAGAGAGGAGAAAAAAGAGGGAAAAGGGGGGAGGAGAAAAGAGGGAAGAAGAAAAACGGAAGGAAGGAAATAACATAGAGAGGGGGGAAGTGGAGGAGGCGAGCGTTCGAATTCTATGCGACTCGTACAATGCGAGTCCTCTCGCGGAAAGCTTGCGCGCGGTTGCTGCTCGAGATTTCCAGATTTCACGACGCTGAATAAGCTGCCGATGCAAATTTAACCGGCGCTGTCGTAACTCGTCGCGGAAAAAGCCTAAATGCCTGCCGGAATAATTTGAATTTTTTCCCTCGTTTCCGGCCGTACAATGCCACCCTCTCGCCGATCCGAGAGAAAGTTCGCGCCAACGAACTTCTCTCTGTGTCTCTAACTACGACTCTCATCTACCCCCTCTCTCTCTCTCTCTCTCTCTCTCTCTCCCTCCCCCCTCTCCCTCCTCCCTTCAAACAACGATTTTCCGGTCTGATTCAAAATTCGGTTTAAAACTGAAATTTGCGAAATTTGCGAAAGGATAAACCGATAGATAAATTCAAAATCAGGGGAATAATGAAAGAGGGGGGAAGGCAGGGCAGGGAAAGGAAAATGATCGAAATAAAATAAGATAGAGGGGAAAAAAATCGACAAATTTCCAAGTGATAAGCGAGAGCAGTGAAATCGGCTAATCTAAAGACTGGATGGAATCAAGTAGGGAAGGTAGGTAGGAGGACGCAAATAGCCACGTTTGCCGACAGAGGAACCTGTTAAAAGTTGGAAACTGCACTGACTGACAGAATAGGGTGGTGGGATGAAAAGGTATACACAGGTGCAGTGGGACGTGTATGGATGCCAGTGTCGTCGGTCACACGCACAGGATGAAGGACGATCGCCGGGTAAAAGGGATCGAGTAGGAGAAGCAGGAGGAGGACTGGTGGGTTGGTGTTGGATAAAAGGGGTGGAAAATGGGGTGGCAAAGTAGAGGGGATACGGGAGGGAGGGAGGGGGGAAGAGAGAGGGGGAGAGAGAGAGTCCATGCGAATATGTTATACGCTCAAGCTCGTTCGCTCGTAACCGCGCAGTAGAATAGACGAATTGTTCGGCAGCGGAGCTTTTGTCTATTTTACGGAGTTCCAAGGGCTTCCAGGGGAGGGGTGAGTGGCGCAGCGGAGAAAGACACAGAGGGTGAGGGAGTGAGCTGAAAGCTCGGAAATATATTCTCAACTGAACGTTGTACGGATTCGCGCACCGGGCGTTCCTAATTATTGTTTTCCAGGCATCCGTCCTTTCTGGTTGCTGCGGTGACTGAAATTCTCGTTTCGAAACTTTCCCTTCACCGCTGGCGTCGAGGAATTACCGCGCGAACCACCGGTCGTCACGTTCCTTTTTTTTTTTTTTTTTTTTTTCATTCTCCCCTACCCCTCCTCCCCACATCTCTTTTCGTTCCCATTCGAAGTGGTGTGGCGGTCCTACGCTTTATCACTCCCCCCCTCCCCCTCCCCCACGTATCAAACGATGCGTAGAAAATTAATAAATTAACGAAGGACAAAACGCGTTCTCCAAAGCGTTTAAAATATTTCGAATCGATCGTATATATCGTCCATCGTTTCGTTATCGCGAGAATCGATTCCGATTCCGAATCTCTTCGTTTCTCTTCGTACGAGCGGGAGAATCTTTTATCTCTCGTTCATCGCGCGCATTTTAAATAATCTTTCTTTAAGAAAGAAAGAGAGAAGAACGTCTCGTATCTCGAACGTACGAGGATACGACGACGACGACGACGACGACGACGACGAAGGTGGAATATGGTGGATAGAGGAAAGGATCGGTGCAATGGAGCAAACGAAGGAGTATAGAGGGTGGTTAGCGGAGAGAACGGGAAGGAGAACGGAGGAAAGGGATGTTGGTGGGGCGGTCGTATCGGTTAAGTGGGGGAAATTGCAAAACAATGAGACGGCGGGGTAGGGGTAACAATGTGAGGGACAATAGGCCTGATAATGTGCCAGAGAATGGACGCCTAGACAAAAGAGTCGAATAAGGGCGCGCGCACCTACCCGATCCACCACCCACATTACACCATCGACTCTCGTCCGTTGGCGTATATAGAGAACGGGGGAGAGAGAGAGAGGAAAAAAAAAAGAAGAGAGAGAGAGAAAAAAAAGACACCTGCATGCTTCGATGTGGGTTATTTTAAGTTTGAAACAATAGCAACTCCGCGTAAGTTAATCCTCTCCTACCATACGAAAAGCGAGTAAAAAGTTTCGTGGATGCAACAACAACAATGGAATACAAATCAGAATTCCAGTGTGGTGAATGAAATTGTGATGAAAACGCGAGAGAAAAAAAGAAAGAAAGAAAAAAAGAAAGAGAAGTGATTCGAAAAACGATTCTTTTACCGAAATTGCCGAATTGCATATTTCGATAAAGGAAGGTGTCGTTAAGGGCGGACAATCCCGTTAAAACGATTGGATTATCAAACGGAGGGATGAAACGTGAGCGTGTAACCGCTATGCAGAATAAACCGGAGGGATCAGAGCGGAGATCAGGGACGAGAGTAACGCGTGGAACCTACCGCAATGCCAGAGGCCAACGCCTGACATAACCGCGAGTTCTGGAGGGGTTGCGAGTCAAGGGGTTGAGCGATCGAAACCTCGGTGTTAGCAGCCCGCTCGTCTGGCGTGCACCTGTTGTTTCTACTTGCTCTCGAATCTCTACGAGCCCGTATCGTTGCGCCGTGTTATCGATCTAATTCGTAATCGCGCGTATCGCGATCTTTCCTCCATTTCTATCTTCTTCTTCTTTTTCTTCTTCTTTCTCTCCTTTCGACGTAAAATACCTAACTCTCTCTCTCTCTCTCTCTCTCTCTCTTTTTCCTCAATCCTTAAAAAAATTAATCGATGCCCGACTTGTTCGCGATTTACCAGAGCGTCTTAACACGAACGTCTCGTAACGAAAATTCCAGTTAGTTTCGTCGTAAAAACGCGACGTTTCGAAAAAGAACGAATCCTAGGTTTCCCTTCCCCCTAGCGACACCTTCTCTCCATAATTAGCATTTATATAAACGCGGTTACCGCGAGGCAACACGGCACGAGTACGACGCACGGTTAGATGGAGAACAAAAAAGCGAATTCTCCTTACCTTTTCGCTCGAAGAAAAATGCGTCTCGACGATGTGTCTACGAGATCGCGATAGTGTCGTTCTTCGAAACTAAGAAAGCGAGCGAACTCGGGCCCGAAGAAGGAAGGAAGGAAGGAAGGAAGGAAGGGAGAAAGAAAGAAAGAAAAAGAGAGAAAAAGAAAAGGAAAAAAGTGGTGAAGAAAGAGGAGGAGGAGGAAAGGGCCAAAAGGTATATAAGAAAAGAAAGAGAAGAGGAACGGGGGAGGAAGAAAGGAGGGAAAGGAGGGAAGAAGGAGGAACGACGGCAGAAGACGATGAGGAAAAAGAGAAGAATCCAAAGAGGAGAGGAAAGGAGAAGTTCTGAAGAGGGAAAGACCAAGGCACCGAGGACAGAAGTGGCCGTACAAGGCAGGAGCGCCACAAACAGTCCATAGAAATTCCCCGGCCGTAGAATGCAACTGCTTCTTTGTGTAACACAGCTTACACGGATAGCCGCGAGTCCGTGTTTAAGCGAGCGTCGATGTGCGCGAGAGTTGGCGAGCGCGCGCCTGTTATTTAAGCTTCGCATAATGGCAACTCTTTTATGCTTCTTGTGTCTTACATCTGAGACTGTGTCGCTCCAGAGGGCGCATTCATTCCCGTGAATACCCGTGCTCGGGCCTCACAATGGCCTTCTCTACGCCGCCTGCAGCAGCTACGGCACACCACCGAGTTGCGCACTCAAAGTGCAGCCACTCTAAGGATGCGCGACGCGGTCGCCTTAGTTTACAGCCTTAGGACAACCACCGTATCGCCCACCCTTCCTCCTTCCTTTCCTTATCTCTATCCAACGTTCTAACTTTTCCTACATCGAGATTCTTTTCTTTTCCTTTCTTTCCTTTCTTTTCTTTTCTTTTCTTCTCTTCTCTTTTCTCTTCTCTTCTTTTCTTTTCTTCGCCCCTCTCCCCCCCCCCCACCCCCCATCATCGCCACGCGTCTTCCTCCCCTTTGACTAATCTTACAGCACGGTTTCTTTGATACGAGTTAATTCGCATCCTCTCGGCCTCTCAACGAAGTCTTTCTCCTCCGCGGAAGGAGATTCTGGAGGCAACGGGGGGAGAAGGCAACGGGGAGAGCGGAGAAAGTCGAGGAGGAGGCGAGGGAGGCGAAGAAAATGATGCTCGCGATCGGGAAAGAATACATCATCGAAACGATTGTTACTCGAAAAGCCGAGACGAAACGAAGCGAGATGAGGAATAGAGCGGCGATCCCCATCCCCCGCCGACTTTCCCTCTCCTCTTTCATTTATTCCGCGAGGGCCGTCAATAGGAGAAAAAGCTCGATCCGCAAACTTTTGTGTCGCTGGTTCGCTCCGCGACGACCTTCCGGGGGAGGCGACTTTCGAGGCCGGTTTATCGTCGAACGATCGTTTCTCCGAATAATCGCGAACGTGCCTAACGATCGTGGCCGAGGTGGTTGGGTTCGTGCACACGAGGCACGCCACCTTGCGATCGGTCACAAAACAGCGACACAATAACCGGGCCGCAACAATGCCGGGCGACAATGCAGCGCCACCAACACACCGGCGAGCCGAATCTATTGTCTGTACTTCTCTTGTTCTCCTTTCATCCCCTGCACTTCCACGACGAGCCGCAAAGAACGAGGGAGAGGAGCCGGAGAATCGAGCTGCGCGAGGCGGGGGGGGGACGGGGGGGGGGGAAGCTATCCGCGAATGTCGCGACCTCACGGGACGACTTTGTTTAATTGCGCTGACTCGATTAGACGACCACTCTCGCAGACTCGCTCGAGTTCTTCCGCATTGTATTTTTGCGGCCGTTGTTAATCCCGTAATCATCGTCCCCCCGGAGTAACAGGAATTCAATGCATCGTTCCTCCATTCACCACATCTCCGACCATTCTTTCTCCATTTTCCTTTCTCATTCCCGCCACCAACTTCGCCACTATGAAAAGACTACGTGTGTGTATATATATATATATATCGAAAACCAGTTCCTGCTGCTTCGTTTCTCTCGATTCTTCTTCCAAACATTTGTCGCGCTTGTTCTCAAATCGCGTGGAAAATTCTGGTAATCCCGTTCGAGACGAGATCATCCGCCATCATCCGCGCCCAAACACCGTCGCGAATTCTCCTCGCGAATCAAATATGCAGCTATCAGCAGTCAGGGAAGGAGGAGAAGGAAAGGAAAGAAAGAAAGACGAAGAAGAAGAAGAAGAAGATCGCCCACTTTGCAATGACCGGCTAAAAGAATACGGAGTGGCACGAGTAGAGAGAGAGAGAGAGAGAGAGAGTAACTTCACGCAGGAAGATGGATCAGGGAGAGAAAAAGAGAGATGATACGGGCGGGGGAGGGTGTGGAGCGAGAAAGAAAGAGAGAGAATCGGCCGCCCCACTCATCCTCCCGTCCGTCTCATTGTGTCGGACGATTGTCTTAGAATAATGGCGGAGACTCACAATAGTGACTACAATGCTTGCTCGTCTAACAATGCGGTGACGTCACGCAGCGTCGTGTACGTGAATGTACCGGCACGGGCGCCCCGACGTCGTGTGCGTCGTCTCTTCAGAGTTCCTCTTTCTCCCTCCCCCTTTCTTCGCGGCTCCAGCCGTCTTTCTCTCGCACCCCCGTCCTTTCTTTCCGCGATTCTTCCTTTCGTTATTCCGTAGCCCGATCACCTACTTACGCTCGAGTGGGGCTCAATTGCCACTAGCTGCACCAAGATTCCACGCGTTTGATACAATTAACGATCCCGGCTTCGCTCCCAGAGATCGGCGAAACGATCATCCTCGTCTCGGTTTTCCGCGCGAAGAACGAGGTGACGCCTACTACGCCTGCCTGAGACCCAACAAACGAACGGACAAAGGCAAAGTTCGGGAAGAAAGCGGGGAGGTGAAGGGAGGATCGTATCAGGCAGAATTCGATCGGAATTTTCGAAAAGAAATTTATATCCCCGCACAATAGCGTGGCTTTCCACCAACAGGACAAATCACCTTTCCTGTCTCCGTTACATCGATCAAGTTTGACTTTCATTGGTCGCGTGTACGACACACTCCCTAACTCTCAGTTCCCCCTGCGTGACTGTGGATTCGGTCAAGTCATCCCTGGGGATGACTTCGAAACGCGATCCGCTCCCCTTCCTTTGTTACGCGATAGGGCGTCGGTTTATTAAGCGAAACGATAAGTGCAATTATTGCGTCCACGCGTCGATATCTCCTAATAAAATTTTCTCCTAATAATATTTTTCTCGTATTCGGATGGAATACGAGATCTCCCCCACCGTTAAACGGTGAAAAAAGAAAAATAATTTCGAAATCGAATTTCTTTGCAAAGTGATTCTTTTTTTTTTTTTTTTTTTTTTTAATACAAGAGAGATGGAGAGAGGTCCCTCGGCTCGATGATTAATAGCACAAGGATGAAAAGAAGCGTATCGACGAGATAAGAATAAACCGTGGCGCGTCTTGAGGGCGTGAATGGAGTCGACTGTTAATTAATACCGAGACGCATTAAATTGCACGAATTGTGTGCGCCACTCGCGAGGCTTTTTTGCAAAGATCGGGTGCGGGTTGAAAAGATTCTTATTAGCAAATAGCACGGTGCACCCAACGGAGCTGATACACGAGGGGATCGAAGGAAGGATCTTCTTCTTTACGCGCGGGCCGCGAATCCAACAGGATCTGGCAAAGGTGGAGAAACCAAGTGGGGCAGAGAGGAGTAGAGGGAAGCGAGTTTCTTTCGCCGACACGGACGTTACGAGTTGCGAACACTTGCATTTAAATAGTTTTTCGTGGATTCGCGATGTCTGGAAACGCGTTTCAAACCGACTGAGGAGAAAATTTTTTTTCTTTCGAAAACAACGAAACGTTTCTTCTTCTCTTCTGACTCGATCATTATTATTAACCTTTTCGATACCGAAGAAAAATTATCTCGATATACGATGCTACCTCGGACGAGATACCTCTTATATTCATCACATATCGAAATATATTTGATTCGAAAATTTGGAATAAATAAATCGATCTGTAAGTCGATTTTTATCGTCGATAAAATGACTTACGCTTCGTATTTATATATAGTTATTTATAATCCCTTATTTTTATTTCCTATGAAATGTATGGAAAGTATCGTACAATACGTAATGATGATACGATACAATTTTTACAAAAATATCTACTTTATTTCCGTCCAGATATCTTGTTTGCAGCATCATATACGATACGATATATCGTGTAAGCGTCGCATTTATCTCTTTCTTCGGCAGCGAAAGGATTAACGATAAACAACTAATTAAAAAACGATCTAAGGAAAAAAAAAAAAAAAAAAAAGGAAAAAAGAAAAAAAGAAATGGTTCATCGATCGCGAAATAATAACGGGAACGTAACCGCGGGACGAATGTTTGGTTTGCCAAGCATGTTGCCAACCAACAGGAACATTTCTTTTCAAGTCCTGTCGTTTGATGAACGAGAAACGATCGGCGACGTTCAAAGCGATCTTGCACGCGGCTGGAGGAGCGACGATAGCACAAAGATTTCGCGAAAGGGGTGGGCGAAGGGAGGGTTGGAGGAGAGCGGAGGAGAGAAAGAGATAAAGGGAACCCAGAAAGACAGGGGTACATTGTGCTGGGTCGCTTGATACTTTATTCCGTATAAAAGGAACGGCGGAACAATGGCGGGAACGCGGAAGAATGGAATGAAATGGGACCGAGGGAGACGGATCGAGAGAAAGGGAGAAAGAAAGAGGCGCACTCGCGCCAGTGTGAAGACTCATCACTCTGTAAACAATGCGAGAAGCGAGAGTGACTCAAAGAGTGGCGGAATCCTCAGAGTCCTTCCCTCCGCTCGAGAAAAGAAGGGGGATGGATGGATGATGGAGGAGGAGGAGGAGGAGGGCCAGCGAGAGAGGGAAAGCGTCCATCCACGCTTTCATTTTTCTAATATTTCGACTTTCTTGATCATCGACGAAGCTTTCTTCCCAACCATCCGTCGAGGACTTTGCGGTCTCGCGCGAACATTACGCGCCACTCTAATGGATTCTCGCGTACTCTAATCTCGCGGATCGAGATACGATACGATCGATCGTACGTAAAATTTTACGAAATTACGAAACGAACGATTTTTCAAAATCTCCTCTTTCTTCATTTTCGAAGGAGGGGGGGGAAAGTTCTCTCTCGAGCGTGAAAACACGATCGAAGAAACGATCGAAATGGCACGTCGACGATCGTTAGGACAAATAAAAAGTTCACGGGCGAGGAAGCGGCGTTTGCGCGAAATTCGAGCGCGGTGATCTTTGTGGTGGTTGTTAGGACGAGGATTCACAAAGCTATCGGCCAGGCGGGGGCCGCGGTATTGTTGGACGAAGATAGGATTCCTTTGATTGTCCGGGACTGTGCGAAACCGTCCAACGAACGAAAGGGAGGTGAGAGGCACTGGGAGAAGAACCCGCTTTACATAACGCGTTATCCACCGCGACAATGGCCGCCGAGAGCCGCGCCTCGAGAAAGAATCGTTTGATGTCGAAGGATTCATCGCGACCGTGCTTCGAGTGAGACCAACGGTGAAGAGAGAGGAGAGGGCCAGGAAACGAAGGGAGAGGAACAAGGAAGGTTGGAAAATTAATTTCACCCGGTGAACAGAGAGGGAACGAGAAGCATCGGCGCTGGTTGAACGCTTCGGAATAGCCGAGCAAGACGGAGAAACCTTTCGACTGTCCGAGATCGAAGCGTCGTCGTCGTCGTCGTCGTCGTCGTCTGCGAGCGATTTTTTTATCGCCACGCTCGATAAATGAACTCCTATTTCTTTCTTCATAAATATCGTATACGTCAATTTTCGCGTTCCGCGATCGCGTCTCTTGATCGATCTTTACAAATATTCTTTATCGTCGCTTGTAAAAAAAAAAAAAAATCCTCGATTCTTCTTCTCGTTTCTTCCGAACGTTCGAACGGAAAGATGGCGTAAAATTGATAGTGGACGCGCTGAAATCGAGGCTGAGACGATTCTTGGTTGCAGAGGTTGAAGAGACTCAAATGTGCCGCCAATGGCAAAGGGGTGCGTGGCGCCAGTCAGGACAGGTCTTATAGAAGCCGTAGAAAGAGAAACGAGAAGCAGAAGGCGATCCACAAAGAGCGAGGAAGGGAAAGAAAGACGAAGGGTGTGGGATGGGGGTTGAAAATATTTAGACATCCGCGAAGGGATGAATAAGACTAAATTGTATCCACAATGCTGTCTCAGAGGCAGACGCGCTCTGAATAGCCTTAATAAACTCGCTGAATCCTCGGAAATATTTCCAAGCCGGAGGAGTACCGAATGCGGCGAAAACTCTTCTCCCCCTACCGACTTCGCGTTCTTCTCGTTCTAGCAGAGCAACCACCCCCTACCGACCACCCATCGCGACCAACACCGCCACCTTTCGCCCCTCTCTCTACCTATCTATGTATCTTCGAAATACGAACGTGACAGGGGGCCTCTTGAAAATTTCCTCGAGGGGCCCCACGCGACAAAATGCGACCGGATGAAACGTCAACTTCTCCTTCTCCACGCGATTCCTCCGCGTTCCCAAAGTTTCCCAAAGTCACGGAGAAAATCCTCCGCGAATCATTTCCTCGAAACGAATCGAATATTATCGACGAATAATCAATCGAATTGAATTTTTAAGAAAAATCAAGACACGATTCCCCACTTTACATCTCTCGCTTTTTAAGGACAAACGAGCACGCATTTACGCGCCTCTTATCGGTCTGCATAATGCGTAGATTTGCTACCCGCCGCGATACGCTTTTCCCTGCATTAAGGAAAGAGCATTCGCTCGTTTGTCCCGCACGCGCGATTTATATAAATTTTACAACTCGAGGGTGGGATAGTCAATTTGCAAAATGTTCGATATACTATCGATCGAATTAAACGCTTCTGTAACTTTCCCCTCCTCTCCCCTATTTCAATGGTATCCAAGATCCGCAAAGCAGAAAAGACCCATCGATTTTTCCGATTCCCTACCTTCGAATCTAAATCGATACGTCATTACGCGTGCTAGAGAAATCATGAAAGTTCACCGTTCACCGCGGCGCGACGAGAACGACGACGAAGAGGAGGAGGAGGAGGAGGAGGAGGAGGAGGAGGAGGAGGAGGAGGACGAATACGTCGAACGCGGTGCACCGACCGAGGGAGAGAAACGAATTGCGTGAAAGGGTGCGGAAAAGGAAGCAGGAGAAGGAAGGGGCAGGTGGAAGCGAAGCCGGGCAGAAACGGATTCACGATTTCGCATGAATCGCTAGTTACTGAATAAAGTCCTTTCGGCCGGGTTGGCCGGAGCTGGCGGTGGCTGACTTTACTTTATTATATGTATATTCGCTGCACCAGGATGGAAGAGGGTTTTCGCGGAGTTGAAGGGACCGAGGGGTGGTCGGAGGAGGCGGTGGGTGGGGAGGGTAGTCATTCAACCGTGCGGTTCTATGAAATCAAAGGCCACATTGTCACCGGAATTACCTCCATTCGGAAACGACGTATTCAGGCTAGCAGGCGCACGTGGAATTAACCCTATTTGTTTGCCGCCTTCGAGTCGCGTGTAACGAAGCCACGATTTATTCGCGTATGCCGCGCCGCGAGGAACACACGGATCCAATGGGC
This sequence comes from Apis florea, assembly GCF_048593485.1. NCBI lineage: Eukaryota > Metazoa > Arthropoda > Insecta > Hymenoptera > Apidae > Apis > Apis florea. The sequence continues at coordinate 3,590,792 of NW_028256789.1, forward strand.
GGAATCGATACAGGGGAGAGGGGATGGAGCCACGATGGACCAAGGAAAAGGAGTTTGTTCTTCTCGGCTTCAAGAATCTTGAATCGCGGCTAATGAGTCGTTACCAGTCGTTCGTTCTTGAATAAAATCTCCGCGTCAAACGGGACGACGACGTGACGACATCCAGTGCTGCTTTATGTTGAAATGTCAATTACACGGACACGACGATTAAGCGAAATAACGGTTATTGGTGCACGTCGCCGCACAAGGATGCGGAGATTAGGTCGAGGAAAGCGAATCGTCGCCGCGCGAGAGAATTTTGGAATTTTGTTATCCGGCGAGAGATATAGATTTTTTTACTTGAAATAAAATTGTGCTAGCCTCTCCGATTCGAGTTGGAGACGAGATAATCGACGAAGAGTTGATCGAGATGTTGAATATACGTGGCCCAATACCTGTATAGTTCGATTTCTATACGAATTTTGGGAAATTCTCTACACGGATCCGGTTAACGATGAATAGAAAACGCGTGGACATCTATCGTTTTACCGATAGGAAATTCAGCCGAATTTTATTGATTAATTGATCGACGATCCGTCACCGGGATAGTTCACCAATAGGGTTATTATATAGGATATCGCGTCGATCCTGTCAGCTGTTGGCGTTACGGTTAAACCCACCCGAAATTTCACGCCTGCAGATGACACCGCCTAATTCACCGGCTATCCCACGCTGCGATATCGGTTTAGATATTGGACTATCCGCAGTGAATTTTCGTTTATTACAGGGCAGGTGTAAATTATAATTATTTCGGTAACATCTGCCTCTCTTCGCGCGCTATTCCAAGATAGAAGAGGTATCCCATCGATTAGATCTAATATTAAATTTTCCACGCCCTTGCGTTCTATAAAACTATCCCCCCTCCCCCCCAAGTACTTCCGGGATAATTAACCGTATTTCGACCAATGAAAATTGGATCAATTTGAATGAATTGAAATCTACTAACAAGGACTCGATGAGTCTTCGAGATTCGATTAAACGAAATCGAGAATAGAGGATTAAAGAAGAAAAAGAAGGAAGAAAGAATAAACAAGAAGAATTAAAAACAAAATCGTACAATATCTATTACCACGTGTGTCTTCAAAAGCGAATACAGGTCACAGGTGGGTGTACAGGTTTTGCGTGCTCGATTCGGTCGTGCAAGACGGGATTCACGGGAGGTATATTATTTCAAAAGCTTTCGAAGAGTGCGATCTTTGTGGTCGCGTTGAAGACCGCTGATGAAGTTCCCCGTTTCCAAACCGAAATCACTACCGAATCACTCCCCCCCCCCCCTCCCTCTGGCTACGATAACAATGGTCGATTTTAATATAGCGCGCGACAAGAGTGAGCGAGATGAACGAGCAACGACGGGGAAAAGGCGATCTATATTTAATCCACGAACAAAAATTGGTATAGAGGATCGAGAAGAAGAGAGATACGAGCAAAGAAAAGTTAAGCAAAACGGGAAGAACTCGAGGACGATTCAACGAGTGAAGGAATGGAAGAAGAAGAGAAAGGAGTAATAGAGTAAGGAGTGATAGAGGATGCAAAGAAGAAAGAGAAAGAGAAAGAAGAGAGCAGAGAAGAGCGGAGGAGCGTGCAAAAGCACACGCAAAGAAAAACAAATGAACGCTGCCTAACCGAAACAATTGAAGCCTGCGTGGAATAGGGGTTGCTGGCCTTTTATGTTGCCCACCCTCTATGCTCGCCACCCCCGACCAACCACCACCTTTCCCAGTATGCCTAACCCGCAGCTATATCCAACGCCACCTCCACCAGCGCCTCCGTCAACCCCCTACCCCCATTTTTATTCCCCCGTTTTTGGCCCTCTCCACCATCCTCTTCGCGTTTTGCCTCGACGGGACTTGAACGAGGATATTCGAGCGATCGTTCTGATGAGGCCTTTATGCGATTCGCGAGAGCCTTTCAGCCGCGCACGCCTCGGATAAGAATTTCAATTTCTCTCTACCGGCGCACGATTGTATCGGCAGCCGCTTATGCATCGCTGATCGTTTCCTCGTTTCTCAGGGATACGATTCTTTATATATATTTTTTTTTCCTTTTCCCTTTTTTCCGTTTCTTTCTTCTCTTTTCTTTTTTTTTTTTTTTTTTTTTTTTCCTTTTCACCGAGTTCAGAAAGTCCCGAAGTGGTTTACGAGCAGAATTTTTAGAGCTAGCTTTTCGTATTCGCATAAAAGTTTTTTTTTTACAATTCTTTACTGATTATAAAAAATTGTATCCCCTTCTTGTTCGTTTCGTTTTCTCTTTCGAAAAATCGAATGATAATTGCAAATATGATTGTATTATATATCGATAATGCATAATAAATTATTCGATATATATATATATATATATATATATATATATATATATATATATATACCGAATTTTTTATACCCTGTATATTCGCTGTATATTAAGATATAAAACTTATAAAAAAATAATCTAATCGCTCGAAGAGTTTATATCTATATCTATGTATCCATACGCTTATACCTGTATATAGAGATTGCCTTGAGTTTCGCGGAAATATACTAGAGGTTCGACATAATTGATAAAATAAAAATAAAAAATAAAAAAAAAACCCTACTATGTAAACATTTGCTGAGATCTTAATAGAATTATCTAATCGCTATTAGATCGTTAAAAAAACGTGTAATCGCGGCGCGACTTTGTAGCTGGCTACGATTCCGTAAAAGCAGGTGAAACTATAAACGAGATGCAATGGCGCCGAATGATGAACGAGTGTCGATCGCGCATTAAAATAGAATATTTAAAAGTGTACTCACCGTTCGATGTCACAGGAAATTTGGTACACGGCAACATAAATCAGATTCCCAGAGATGATAGAGATACGGCACTCTAACAGCCACTCAGTCAAAGCCAAATGTCATAGCAATCCGCGCACTACATCGGGCCTCGTCGACGCGTGTCACGTCAAGGCAAAATTCAAAACCGAAATTCCGAGCATTGTCCTCGTGTCATAGCGTCAGTCACACGCGATTCCGAGAAACACGGTTCTGTTGAAATTGCTTCGACTTGACCACAGCCCGCGGCAAGACAACAAACATTTCGATAATACGTTAACGAAACGATCAACACAAACGATGATTCTACGAACTTTTTTTCGAAACACATGCCAAACACGCGTCACACTACATTTCTAGCTGCGTAATAATACACAAGGTACATCCCGCCAAAAGTAGTACAGGAAAAGGAAGAAAATTCCTGGTTCACGGAATTCGCGAGCTCTCATTGGCTGTTCTTTTTCTAATAACGAATCATCTTCGAGAATTATATAAAGCTTCTACTACGTTGGTCAAGATCAGGTTATGTCCATGTTTGACACCTGCGAATTAGTAACTTCGATGGACGAAAACAGGAAAAGTTTGTATCCGATCGACGCGTTTTACGCGAAATATTCTTTCCAGAAGGTGAATTTTTCGTTTATTCGCGATCTGATGCACTGTCAACGCGATATTCGGCACTAACATATCACTTCACAAGAGACGCGTGAACACTTATTAGTCCGAAATGTCCGACACGTAAAAATCTTCTTCCCACCGTACTTAAATAACGAACCGGATCACTATACAGATTAATGTTACTTTCACTATCGCGAAAAAACGTAAAATAACGCGATTTCCAAATAGAAAACAAGTACGAACACTACCGCGTAGTTTACCGTATCGCGCACAGCATGGAACTGATCGTGGCTCGACCGTACCGCCCCACCACGCCGCGTCCCCACTACTACTCATCCACGCTACGCGTCGCGTATATTATTCTTATACTGTGTATATTCTATATTCTTACTACATAAATCAAAATAATTAATAATATATATTTAATTTAACAATTTCTTAACAAATTAGAATAAAAATATCGTCCTATAATAATCATAAAATTTAAAAATTTTTTTTCTACGAATATTATAAAATTATAAAATTCTTATTTTTATACGATTATAATATAACGTTTATACGATCGAAAATTTTAAAACTTCGATGTATTAAACATTTTTATAAATTATTAATATTTAATTTCTATAATAATTATAATTAAAAAATTACTTTAATAATTATTCTAATAATTATAGAAATTAAAATTTTTTTCTTTCTTGAATATTATAAAATTCTTATTTTCGTACGATATATATTATAACGTTTATACGATCGAAAATTTTAAAACTTCGATGTATTAAACATTTTTATAAATTATTAATATTTAATTTCTATAATAATTATAATTAAAAAATTACTTTAATAATTATTCTAATAATTATAGAAATTAAAATTTTTTTCTTTCTTGAATATTATAAAATTCTTATTTTCGTACGATATATATTATAACGTTTATACGATCGAAAATTTTAAAACTTCGATGTATTAAACATTTCTGTAAATAATTAATATTTAATTATTCGTGAAAATTATAAGATTAAAGTTTTCTTTCCCTCCCAAATATTATAAAATTTTTATATTTATACGATCATGATATAACGTTTATACGATCGAAAACTTCAAGATTTCGATGTATTAAACATTTTTATAAATTATTAATATTTAATTTCTATAATAATTATAATTAAAAAATTACTTTAATAATTATTCTAATAATTATAGAAATTAAAATTTTTTTCTTTCTTGAATATTATAAAATTCTTATTTTCGTACGATATATAATATAACGTTTATACGATCGAAAATTTTAAAACTTTAAAATTTTAAAACATTTCTGTAAATAATTAATATTTAATTATTCGTGAAAGTTATAAGATTAAAGTTTTCTTTCCCTCCCAAATATTATAAAATTTTTATATTTATACGATCATGATATAACGTTTATACGATCGAAAACTTCAAGATTTCGATGTATTAAACATTTTTATAAATTATTAATATTTAATTTTTGTAATAATTATAATTAAATAATTATTCTAGTAATTACAGAAATTAAAATTTTTGTAATTATTCCTTGAATATCATAAATAAATATTCTTATTTTTACACGTTATTTGTAACGTTTATACGATCGAGATAGATTTCCACGTAAATATCAATTATATCTTTCTAAATAATTGAAGCATCCATGAATCGATTAGATCGATTTTTCAAAAATTCTAGAAGCGATAATGTTGCAAGAAAGAAAGAATTTTTAACGCAATTTCGAACTTCGTCCTTTCGATATTGAAGATTTTTATATCGTCCCAAACTAAAATTCGATCGATTCAACACCAAGAGATATTATTACAACCGATCCCTCAATATTATCGTTCTCGATTCATTCGATACGATATTGAAAAGAATCGTCCCTTTCTTTCTTTCTCGCCACGAAGCGTATTCGTGAAAGATAGACCAGTTCGCAGGTGTCGTACGATGTCTTTTTTAAACAGGATCAAAAAAAAAAAAAAGGAACCAACGAGAAGAAAGGCGCGTTTCCCTTCTATTACGAAGGAAGAAAGGAAAACGAGGAACCCAGGCATACACCACGTTAACTCATATGCATCGCGGTCGACGGCTAGAATGCGATGAGACTTCCACGGGCATTGTCGCGAAATTCCGTGGACGTAATTTCGAGCAGCACCGAAGCTCCGCGATAAATTGCACGGCCGATGAAAGAAGCTTTCTCGAAGAAATTTATGAATTGTCTCTTAGAATAGAATTTTTTCTTTTTAAGCGGATGCAACGGATGATCTCATCGATCCGTCACGAGTGCAGCACAGCTAACGAACGAACAAAAATTTTCGAGCGTAAATTCTCTCGTTGAACGAAAAACCGAAAGGGAGAGGGGAAAATCAGAGAAACGGATTGATTCCCACTTGAGCCGTATAGTCGCGCCTTTCAAATGGCAAATTATTATTTCATTATGGGACGAATTAGAGATTATTTCTGCGCAGGCGTCGGCGAACCGCAGGAAACGATTATTAAGCCCGAAGCCGTTGTCTTCTTCTCCGAATGAGATGCAATTTATAATACAGTCGTTTGTCCAGCGGTATCTAATTGCATTCGCTCCAAAGATCTCCGGATATGCATCTAATTGTTACAGTTGTTCCCACTTAAACGCAACTTTGCATTCCATCGTCTCTGTTAATTCTTCCATTGTGTCCGGATCTTCATTTAGCCGTCGGTAATCCGGAGCAATTAGACAAATTATCCGAATTCTAGTTCCATAGTCCCCCCGAAAAAAGAGAGAAAAAAGAAAAATGATTCTCGATCCCGAGCATCGAGAGGATGGAAACGTAGTCTCGGTTAGTTAGCCATCATAAAATCATCATTCTATTTGCTTCGATCAATTTAGACGTTCCCCAACGAGATATCGGGTTACCTTCTTCATTGGATCATCAATAAAACCAATTGGTATCGGTACTGGTTTCTCGAGCAGCTCTCCTTCTCTCGGTGATCTCGAAACGAACAAACGTTCGAACAAACGTTACCAACGTACAAGCACGATTCCTTGAAATCTCAACACCTGCATATAAAATATATATATATATCCTCGGTTCCGTGGGCATTGATTGACGATTTTTAATCGTCGGCGGGGAAGAAAAGTGGTGTTGGTCGGCGCACGCGCCGCTTCTTATATCGTCTTAAAAAGACAATTGCCGCGGGAAGAATGGCACCGTAAATGTGATAGCGGGATAAAAGAATACGGAATAAGAACGGCTCGCTTGATGACCGAGACGGTGTTGGTGCTTGTGCACGTACACAAAGAGGTTTGTGGACCACGAGGGTGGAGGAAAGCCGAGGGGGCTGGTGGCACCGTGGCACCTATACATTTAAATAAATAGCGTTTCATTATAACTTTTGTGCGCGCGTTACTGTCCGCCTGACAATGCCTGAAACAAAGCGCCCTTCCATTGTTTTCGAAATAAAAGAGCGCCGGCCCCACGGCATGCGCCGCCGCCGCCGCCGACGACGACGACGACGACGACGACGGCGGCGACGACGACGGCGGCGACGACGACGACCAAGCACCATGCCGTCTCCTCCTTAGCTTAGAATCAGAAGACAACCTTCTTTCCTTCCCGAGGAAGGATTTACAGCAGGAAGGATCGTCTCGTAACTCGATCGTCCTTTCCTTTCGATCGAGTCAATTCCTCGAACGCCATCATCTTCATCTTGAAAGCTTGAAAATAATCCTAAGAAGAATCCTCGTGATTAAAACACGTAATCCACGTGTATGGAATATGTAGAAAATTAATGCACGACGTATGATAAAGATGATTCCGTCGCGAGACGGAAGATGCAAGGTATGAGAAAGTGTGTCAAATGTTGAAGCGAAGAAACGAGCGAGCGAGTTGAATCGAGAGCCGCGATGCAATTCCGCGAAAATTTCAGCAAGAGAAGATTATATATTGCAAATTCCGACGCAATAAAAATCGCGAGCGCGGCATCTGTAAATAATATATACGGTATACGGGGAGGGGGCGGGGGGGGGGAGAGAGAGAGAGAAGGACGTGTGTGTGCGCGCACTTGCGTCGGAGCGCGAGTGCTTCCACAGTGCATAAAGGGGCCCGGTAAATATAGCTCGCGATATTGTGCACGCGGCCCGCTTTGTAAGGAGCGAGGTTGCCGTCTTAATATCGCGGGAGGAAGGATTAACCGCGAGACCCGTCTAAGAATGGAAGGATCACGGTGGGATTCTAATTAAACGGAAAACAGCTTCATTAAGTTCCCTAACTGCCTCGAGGCCATGCTCCCCGTGATTCCGTACCTGTACCGTCATGTTAAGGCGAACCCTTGGATGCACGAGCTATGTAACGATGAGTCATGTATTTCGCCCTAATTACGCGAATATCTGTATCATGGTATAGAGAAGGCCGATCGAACCGATATTTTTTTTTTTTTTTTTTCCCATCGTCGCGAGCCATTTCGAAAGATCGTATTAATTATTATATGCAATTTCGGCACGAGAGAAAGGAACGGCATGGATCCAGATGACGCGACGATTTGCGTTTCGATCGACAGGCAGATAGATACCGAATACAAACACCGATCAAAGTCGTTAATTTCCTTTCGATTCAAATCGGATCTAGCCGAGCTCGGCTCTCGGATAGCGAAGGATCGATATTAAACGTAATTTTCGTCTGGTTTGGAGCACGAGGCTAGCTTGCGTTGGATATTTATAAATCCAATGGACGATGGATGTATTTTCGCGATTTCACGCGTCCACCGTGTGTGTTTAAAAGTGGAAAGAGCGCGGACGAGGCGCGGTGAATCAAAAGCGGCGCAAAGTTGTCGCCGTGGATGCAGTTACAGTGGCTTCGTTACGTGTCGATTTGCCGCCCAGTTGAAAGACACCAATTTATAATTATTGCATTGAATAGACCGGCACCGTGCACGCCAACTCCCTCCCATTCGATATTACCATCCATTGTACAGTTTAGATTCTATGCAGTAGTCATCGCTCTCTCCTCCACCTCGCCTTCGCCATTCGTTCGCCGCTCGCCCTCTCCCTCGCGCTCTTTCGTTTCAAACGTTTCAATTTCCGACTCCTCGCTCTTCTCCTCTTCTCACTTTTTCACCTCCCCCATTCCACGCGATATCGTTCCACATCGTTGTTTATTACACACGCCAACACTTTTACATCTCTCGTTACGCTTTACGAACGAAATTTCCCTTCCCTTCCCTTCTCGTCCTCCCATTGTCCTCCCGTCGATCATTATCCCCTCCTCCTCCTCCTCCTCGCATCTCCCCCGTTTTCTTGTTTCTTCGACGTTGTTCCGTGCCGATCGAGAAGATACCGTCGATTAAAAGGACATCGGCGAAAAGCCACGCATCCCCCGATCCCCCCAACCCCCCTCGATTAACGCTTTCCAGAAGATTCAACGGTGAAGCTGAAGGACCGAATGGAAAAAGAGCAAGGAGACAAAGGGCCGGCAGATTGGCGATTGCAATTTGCAGAATGGAGCCGCGAGGATGGGTAGGAAGAGGATCGGGAGAAGAACGAATAACCGGAGGAACGGAACGGCGGGGCGCGGAACGGGCGGGGCGAGGGCAAGTGTGGGAGGAAAAAGATGGAGGAGGGAGGGGGGGGGGGAGTGGCGGCGGAAAGGCAGAGGCAGAATGCAACGAATTCGAAAAGAGCGGAGCCCTGCGCCTGCATACGTAATGCCATCGGGCCATTGTCAACCGGCGCCGGCCCCCTTTTGTCTCGCGCGGGGCCAAGGGAGGGAGGGGGGAGGGAGGAGGAGGAGGAGGAAGGGGAGGTGGTGGACGGGGCGAAAGGGCAGAGCTGCCCCCGGAACCCCCAGTCGCGGGAAAATTCTGATCGCAGCCAGGGACTGATATCGATCTTCGGCCGATCATTTGCATGCTCATTGTTCGAGCATCCGACGACGAAAATTCCGACGACGACGACGACGACGCCCGGCATCGCCTTCGAGAACAATATTCCCCGCAGTCGCGGCCTTTCCTTTTCACCAGACCTTTCACGGTCCAAGGGGTTGGGCACAGGCGAGGCACAGGTGTCCATGGCAATGATCCTTCACCCGATTCTTCCGCGCTACTGTTTACACCAATCGTCGAACGGACGGCATTTCGATACGATCCCTTTTTTATTCGATGGTTTTTTTTAACAAAGTAGCGGGTAGGAAAGAAGTAAGAAAGGAACGAGCGAAGACACGTTGACGACTTATTTCAAGAATTTATTTCGAGAATTCTCGGCGAGACGGATGGAAGAAAATCGCACCGATCGCACGAACGCGCGTTCGTATCCGTTCTTCGTATCCGACATCCAAGCCGAATTAATTCGCGGCGTGGAGCCGAGCTTCGCGATACCGACAGACGCTCGTCTATGAAAGAAGAGGAGGAGGAAGAGGAGGTGGAGGAGGGAGCGAGGGGGTAGGTGGATGGCTGGAGATGGTAGAAGAGACAAGCGGAAAAGTAACAGACGGAGAGAAAGGTGGAGCGGAGAGAAAGAGAGACATCGGTGCACATATTTTTATGTCATCGCAGTAGAGGCGATGCATTGTTGTCGCGAGACAAAGGCAAATGTGGCGGAAAAATTGCGGAGGAAAGGCGAGGCGCGGGGAATTCTGGCTGTGGGATGGGTGTCGGACGGCGAAAAAGAGCGGAAGAGGGATGGAGGATCCCCTGGAGGGAGAAGGGTGCTACACGCACGCGACAAAGCGGAATAGGTTAATGCCGGATCTCGCACGATTGCATGACGATCCTTTCCGCGGAATGTTCCGCGAAATGTACGCTCGCTGAATAAATTCTAAGCATAAACGGGAAAGTTGCCCGTTTACATAAAAATACAAAAAAAAAAAAAAATCATACCACTCTCCGATTAGTCATCGAATGCGCCGCGGCTCGAAATTTATTCTAAAAAAAAATCCATTGTCTTTTTTAATAAATCGGTGTTTCTTTTTTTTTTTCTTTTTTTTTTTTTTGTTTTCGTTTTTTGCCGCATCGTTCGAATTAAAAATTGACGTTTCGCGCCAACATTTTCCCGAGAACGACGAGACTATTTTCTCGAAATGCATCGACGTCGAGCCGAAGGAAACGATTCCCGATGCGGGATAGAGGGGGAAAGAGAGGGGAAAAAAAAAAAACGAAATCGGGGTAGAGGAGACGTAGCAACTACAATTAAGCCAGTCAGTCCGTGGCTGAGTTGTTCCATTGAGAGAATTGGCCTGCACAGGCAGCGAACTATCGAGCAGAATTGAGAGCCGGCGGGGAGATTTCGCAGATTATCAAGCATCAGTTGCCGGGAAGAATAAGCAACCGCCAACCGTCATTTAACTTTAACGCTCGAACTGCCCTCGTCCGCACCCCCGGCAACCCCTGAGGGCCTCCGTTGGTCCATGCTAATTAAATCTGCCTACGTACCTACCCCCTCCCCGCGGTATTACCCTCCAACGGACCTCTCTCAACGTCGACCTTCTACCCCCTCGAACCATTCCGATGATACTACTTTACTCGCGTGTGCACCGTAACTCGCCTCTCTCCACTCGCCATCTTATCATCTTTCTTCTTCTATCCTTCCATCCTTCCCCCCCCCCCCTCCACCCCGATATTTCTTCGAAACGCAGCAGGAGACAGCGGAAAAGTAATAATTTTTAAAATAATCCTTGAAAACAAATCCTCCTCGAAATTTTCGAAAGGTGTAAAGTGGACACCGGTCCGTCAGTCAATGTTTATCGGTTATTCTTTCGATTAGAATTTTGCATTATCAGCGAAAGAAGGTTGAAAGAAAACGTGGGACAAGGATTCGTGTCAAGGAGCGTAATACCCTCGAATAAAAGCGTTCAAAGTTCTCCCTGCAGTTTGCACTCATGCTGCATTCATATCCGTTATTTCCTGAAAGCGGCGTGGAGCGTGCGATGCTGTCTGACGCATAAGCGACCGGAACTACTGGCTTACACGACCCACTACTATCCTGTGTAAGTTTCTTCCCGAATATTCCCGGATTGTATATGGAACAACGTATCCGGCACACTCCATTCTACGCTCCGTTCACACAGTTCCAACGCGTCGTAAGCCGTCTCATAAACGTTAAGATAAATCGCTTGTTTTGATCGTGGAATTTTCGATACACGTCGCGAAAAAATTGCGAACGATGCATGCGAATTGCAAAATTCTATTCCCCGTCTGGCATCCGTTCGAGTTTCGAATTGCTCGTAAATTTTTCTGCCGAGCGTCTGCGCGCGTGTGTGTCTTAGCGATGGCACTCCCGTATTCATTTGATTCAGCCATACAGTTTACCCCGGCGAAGCGCAAGGTAAGGCGCGCAGGACTATGTGTTATTCGTTTCCACAATAGAGTCATTGTTGAAGCACTGTGCTTCCACCCCATTCCGTAGATTCGTCGCGAACACTTTATCTCCTACTTCTTATCCCCCACTCGTGAATACACATGTACGTGTTTTATACGCGCCAGTACTTCTCTTCCTTTCCTTCTTCTTCCTCTTCTTCTCGTTCCGTTATCATTATCGTCCGTTTCACCGTTTCGTAAATTCGTCGATAACTTTTATTTCTATTTCCGTATTATTATTATTATTATTATATATACATATTACGTCGAGGAAAGTACATATTAAGTCATCGATATCGATCCTCCAACACGTTGAACACGTTGAGCAAGATGTTTCTTTCTCGATTCTCCATTTATACACTCGCAATTATATTCTTTATTCGGAACTTTATGCGAACGATTCTAAGAACGAATACGTTCGAACGATGATCGATTTCGAGCAAAGTATCATATATATATATATAGTCCGTGAAATTTTTCGAGGAAAAAGAGCGGAAGAACGGTGGGAGAAGGGTGGGAGCACAATGAGATCCGGAATAGAGAGAATTCGGGACGTCGCTCAGACCGTTAAATCCAAGTCTATAACTAACGTTATCGAGTTTCCAGTATCGCGTCTAAGCTAGTATCAGAGCTGCGGCAGGCTGTGAATCTAAATGCGTGCTCCGCGAGCATAAACCTCCACGAATTACTATGTGGCTCGTCCAGGAACGATGCCTGATTAACGACGGCACGATATTGTCCCGGGGTTGCTCGAAAAGGGGGACAAGGGACAGTAATGCGCTCATCTCCCGTGCACAATAGAACAATGCGTTCCATAAGTAAAGCGCCACCACTCTCGCGAAATATACACACGCACACGATCCCAGCGAAATACGTACGCGCCTTCCAATGAACTCCACACTTAAATGTATCCCGAGCATTCACGACGGGTGGAACCCGTCGTTCGAAAGGGTCTGGTAAATTCGAACGCCACCCCTTCCCTCCTCCCCGCTCGAACTCGACGAATTCGAGTCCCATTCGAATTTTTCCATCCGCGATCGATACGGATCGATTCGATTTTATCCGCGGTGCACGAAATAGACGAATAAACGGTTGATTCGACGGACGGACGAAGAGGAGAGTCGTAAACCCGATTAAGGGGAGATCTGCGTAACAGATCGGGTATAAACAGTGGTATTAGTCAGGGATTGGGCGAACATCGGGAAACCGGTTAATTCCCTAAGTAAGAGTAAGAGAACGGCTCGGAAGTCGACGCCTAAAGTTCACAATGCTCAAGGAAGGAGAACGAAAAGACGGACGGACGCGCAACAACGAGGAAACAATGAGTCGCCGTCGGCCGAGGAGGACGAACGAGCGAGCCACCGTCAAACAATGCACCGAAACAATACGAGGAAGGAGGATGCCACCGCGTAACAATGTGGACAATAGACAGATGGGCACAAAGAGAAACGAAGAGAGAGAGAGAGAGAGAGAGAGAGGGGGACGAAAAAGAGAAAACGAGCAGGAGAGGGAGACAGAAGTACAGAGGAGGATATTCGCGAAAAGCGCGAACGCGAGGTGGAAAGAAAGGCACGATCACTGACTGAGGAGAGAGAAGAGGGAAGGTCTATTAGATAGAATCAGATCTAACGCGATCTATCATCGAATATCGTCAAACGAATCGAATTTAAATTATTTAAAGCAAACATTATCTGTTTAATAATCTCGTCATAATCTTTGACGGGCGTTCCGAAAAAAGGGGTTGGTTAAGACGTAACCCAATTCGGAGGGAAAAATTCGTGCACGGGCCGAGAAAGAAGCGGCCTTAAGGCGTGTCCACAAGCAGAATCGCGACGCATGCTGGCCGACTGCTGCGAGAGCTTTATGATCGAAAGAGAGACCGCGTCGAGGATGGGTTAACAATGCGCGGGAGCGAGAAGGAGAATGTCAAGTGGACATTGTTGACGGTGACAATGCCGCTGAAATTGCCGGAGAACAAAGAGGTCTTATGATGACGCTGCTGGCGAGCGAGCGAGCGAGCGAATTGAGCGAGTTGCCCGTGGACAGGGACTTCCCGTATATTCTCCTCCACGCTGGCCCTTCGCGCACCCTCTCCCTCCCTCTCTCTCTCTCTCTCTCCCTCCAAGCGGCGGAGAAGCGTCGTCGTTTCGTCTTCGTCGTTCGTCGACGCGCCACCACCCCTCGTGTATCGCATGGCATTATAACCATCGCCTCTATCGCGACGCCTGTGTGTCGATACTCGTGAATTAAGCACCTTGATCCATTAAGGGCCGGCGTACTCTCGTGTGTTCCGAGTTAACGGGTCTGTTTGCCATTGTTTTAACGCCGCTGCGACCGTGCGCGCGACGCGTTAATACGACGGCTGATAACGGTATTGCGTCATCGCGTTTTATGCATCCGGCCTGGACGATAAACCTGGACGATTGTCCCTCCGTTATTAAGTAATTGCCGATTCTGCGCTACGATCCGAATTAACGAACTTCGGGTGAAAACGAAATCCAGTATGATCAGTGCGAGTAGTACGATCGACGGGGTCGAGGTAAGACGCGGTTAAGAATTTTAAATCGAGATTCGTGTTTGAAGAAGAAAGATGCCATAGAAACTTCGATACACGATCGATTTTACGACCGTATCGCGAGTCGGCGCATGGATGCGCGAAAAACACGGAGCCTGCGTTTGTATCCTTTGCCCGCGAAGAAATGCACGCGTACACGTTTTCATCTATCTTTCTATCTATCCATCTATCTATACGTGAGAGAGAGAGAGAGAGAGAGAGAGAGGGAGGGAGAGAAAGCGGGTGGAAGAGTATAGGAGAGAGTGGTATTATACGTATATATACATCCGTATATATATATGTACAGGTATACATCGCCATCGTTCCGTGCTTTCATTCGTTCGCGGAAAGAAGTAAAGAGCTTTGTCGCCGCGGCATCAAAAGCTTGAATGACGCGTCGATGAAAGAAGGAAGTATCGGTACAAGAAACTGCACAGTGAATACTGAAAAGAATGTAGTCACGGGAAGAAGGGGACCGAGACGGGAGAAGAAGTTAAAAAGGAAAGGAAAAGATAGCGAAAACGGGAAAGGAAAGAAAGAAAAAAAAAAGGAGGAAGAAGGAGAAGGAAAAAAAAAAAGTAGGGTGGCGGAGGAGAGTATTGCGGATAGAAAACCTTCTAGACCGATAAAAGTTTCTGCCTGAGGACGGATATTGGAAATACGTTTCTCGATCGACTACCGCGATTTATTAATTAATTCGTCTTCTCTCTTTCGAAGGAGATCGACCGATCAACGTCGTGACGAGGGGAGGGAGGGAGACAAATTTCAACGATTTTCGAAACGTAGTCGAAAAAAAAAAAAAAAAAAAATTCGAGGAAAAAAGATATTCGCGACACGTGTCGCGGCGATTGTCACGCGCGATTATAACGATCCTCGACGATCGTTGAAATCGTTGCCACCACCCTTGCTAGAATTCAGGAAAACACATTCGTGGATTACATCATCGCCATGGCACGATGGTCGAGTTCTAATAGCTAAGTCAGGTACGCCGGATTACGCTGAACTATTACGAGCCTTCAAAGCGCGAGCCTCGTTGTGTATACAGGGTGTCCCGTATGGATGGAATCACGACGAAATGACGTAAAGCTGGAAGAGGGAGGGGGAGGGGAGGGGGGAGGAGAAGGCTGAAAAGCCATACTACTCGCGGCAGCGTATGCAGATAATCGGTACAAAGCCTTTCGTCGAATGACAAAGGAGAGCACTGGCCAGCCTCGTGGTTCTCTCGCATCTATATGCCAACACGCATGCATACACGTTCACCCCGGTATTATTATACTGGGTGGCAGCGTGCTGCAAAGCGGGAAAAACCCAATTTCGACAGTTTTTGTTCCACTTGTTAAAACAAAGGGAAACCTCGCCTCGAGATTCTTCTATTATCTCGTCGCAGATTCAGAAAGATATCTAAGGTAAGGCTTAGACCAAGCCTTAGAAGGGATTCTTTCGTTTAATTGGAGATTTATTAATTAAGGAGAGACGTAAATGTGAAGGATGATAATTGCCAGCTTTGCGAAACACTCGATGAGTCTTGAGAGAGAGAGAGAGAGAGACTTGAAATTGCGACGAGACTCGGCGATGCAGCGTGGTTTTCACGATGACGCGTCAGAAGGTAACATCTTATTTCGATAAAAGTCGCGGAAGTCTATTAATCACTGGAGCGCATTGTGACATTCAACCGAGCGGCATTCAGGGTTTCAATATTATCGATACTCAACAGCGGGGCCAGCATCCGCGTCTATTGAAAGAGAGTTTATCAATAGAGTGCAGGACACTCTTGCTGTATCCGTTTCTAAAGCATTCTAAGCTCGGCGAGGTTCCTACAGTTTTCCGGAAACGATGACCGTCTCTAGGCATGAAGAATTTTTTATCCCCAATAAACGGAATCACGGTAAACGGAATTACGGCTCCAGTGTGAAGAAAATATTATATATATGGAGGGAGAAGGGGAATATTTTTTTTTTTTTTGGGGCAATTTGATCATCCAAACACGTACGTGGAGGAAGAATCTTCGAGAAATCTTCGGAAGGATAAAAATAAGGTTGATGCGGTTAAGAAGATTTTCCAGAAAGCCACAAGTAGTAGGTAAGTCGAGGTAAATACATTTCTTCCTTATGTCAACTTCGATTAAGCTTATATATAGTCCACAGATATGATTCATATTAATGCTGAGAAATTGGATGGTGTGCGGAAATAAATAATCAGACACACCTATCGCCCCTCCTCTACAGAGGATCGATGAAAGTGAAAGACTCACCATGGTTAATTCGAGGAGACACGGTGATCGGACGTTGTCCACTTTAACGTAGGAGTTTCAACGGAACAGTTCGAGAATTCGTCACGAATTCGTCTTAATTTCTAAGTTTCGTCGTTCCAATTATTTCGCTACTCTCGTCGAGGATATCGTATGCGATGGAGGAGATCACGTCTCCCCTGTTTATCGACGTTCGAAACGAATCCATGGTTAATCCGATAGCGCTCAAAAAGAGACGAAAACCCCCGACGAATTTGCGGAAATGCACGGTTTCCTGACCAACAGACGATTCTTTCCACGGTCCAGTTAGACGATACGGAATTAAGCTCGAAAAGTACTCGGCGAGTACACCGGGATGATGGTGGGCCTATACAGCTATAAACAGCGACAAAAGGATACCGAGTGGGCGACGAGCATTGAATGTACCAGAAAGGATTGTATGCCAGCGAACGATGCTGACGATGGTAGCGACGATGGTTGCTGTTGCTTTTGGCATACGTGTGTCACGTACGGTACGTCTGTCTGCGGCCTGCTTTTCGGTGTATCCGTGCTGCCGGCAGAAAAGAGGAGTATTTTAGCCCGCGTCCATATGAACGTAGGGACGAAACAATGTAGCTTTTGTGCGAGAAAGGAACGGAAAAGCCAAGCCAAAGAGAGAGTCTAAGAGCGATTGAAATGCTCGGCCGTCTGTCTCTTGTTCTCCACGCCTCCCTCTCCGTCTCACCCTTCTTCTCTATCCTTCCTCCCCCTCTTTCCCTGCGTCTTTGCGCTCCCGTCTTTTTAGCACTCAAACATCTATGTTGTCTCATCCTTCGCAGTTGCTTCATCTTCGCTTTGATCGCAGCAACATCGCAATGATTGCAAACGTGTTCACCTTCTTCTCGGATAGGCGACTATCCGTTCTGTGAATTTTTTCATCCTTTACGTGATTCGCCTACTGTATAAACCTTGACCTTTTACGTTTTCAACGACGAGGGGGAAACGTCCTTGTTTTTTGGGCGAAAAATCACCAGTAGTAAGAGTAGAACGACGGACAATAGAATGGATAATAAAAATAAAATTCCGTCCTCTCTAACAGAAAAATTTTTCCAAACAACTGCGAATTAAGCACGCATTTCATTCCATCGTTCCGAACTCGATATGTGTAAAGATAACGAAGAGTTCTTTTTTCTTTCTTTTCGTTTTTTTTTTTTTTTTTTTTTTTTTGAGACAAATCTAAAAGCAAGGATGACAGAATGAGAAAGTAACGACGCGCGGAGCAGCAAGGGTGGTATGTGCAAGAAGGGTAAGTATTGGTAGACACAGATGTGAGGGGTGGTTGCAGGTTGATAGTCAAGACTGCCTTCAGATTCCAGAGTGAAGCATTGTGTCCCGAACGCGCATTGTCCTCCCGTCACCGGGAACTCGACAATGCCGAGTCCGTAAGTTAGTAACCCTACCGTAAAAACTTATCTCCACCCCAAACCATCGACCTCCAGCCTCCATGATTCCGTTCGATTTCCAACCTCCTCCCGCCAACTCTTCCGCTTTTCTGCCCTGCCTCGTGACGCCTTCCCTTTCCCCCCTTCCCGATCGGGAAGGATCGAGATCCGTGTCTAACGACGTTCCTCTTCTTTCCAAAGGAGGACAGAACTTCAGGAGGGCATCGAATTCGTCTTATTAAATAAGGATGATAATCGAGAAGTTAAAATTCTTGATTAATGAATTTCAAAGTGCTCCTTTTGCTCCTCTAGACGATATATAATCTTGCGGGTAAACTATGTCGTCTATCACGCCTGCTAACTCGGTCGATCAACAGTGATGAAGAATCGAAAAACTGGTTGGTCAGCATGCAGGGAGTCGGTCTGGAAACGGAAGTGAACGTCCTGGGGACCGGATACAAACATTAGGGGTTGGCGGGCGGTCCTCTCGTTGGGACTCAAGTTGGCGAGCAGCCGGACAACGCGTGGTCGCCGGACAAAGCTCTTCTAATTGTCCCCATCAACGACGAAGAATGGACCGCGGGCCTGCCGCTGACAATTTCATTTGTAATTTGCATAAGGCTTATTAAAATCACAATGGACGTGGACCCACAGGGATGCTCGATCGAGGTGGCCGCAGGCTTCTTTTTTTGGACTGCTCGATAAAGAATAATCACGATCACCGCTGTGCCGGTAATTGAACTTTAATAAGAACCGGAATTCGTTCCGACCATTTTGACATCAATTGTCAATGGGAGAAAAAAAAAAAAAAAAAAACAATTAATCGTCGATAAAAATTAAACATTGTAACTTAACTTACATTTAATAAAGCTGGCTCCAGTAGATTCTTTTATCCATGATTATATATCCAAAAACACTTGATACACATATCGCACTTTTATTTCGTTTGTTAACGGATAATAAAAAAAAGGCGTGAAAAAAGAATAAATGTAATTGGAAACGAAATTTTATAAATGGAAAATAAAATGAACAAAGATATATCTAAATATAATAGCATTGTAAAAAAAAAAAAGAATATCACTGATAGATGATGATTCGAATGAAAATTAATTTATAAATGTTTTTTTTTTTTTTTTTTGCACGACTTATGACACCAGTGTTTCCACATTTCTCGAAATGTGTCGCGCACGTGAGACAGCGCGGAACTGAACCATCTCAAAACGCTATCATATCACGCGCCGCCACATTCCCCCACCAACTTCTACCAAAATGCGTCTACGCATCTCTTATTCACGTTACTATAAAAACAATCTGATCTGATATAAATTGTAATTTTATAATAAGAAAGAAAATAAAACAATAATTTCATAATAATAATAATTCTCTTAGAAAAATAGATTATTAATCTAATAAAGAAATAAGAAATACAAGAAAAATATAATGATTAAACAGACGTAAATTATTAATTTGTTTTTTAATACATTTCTATATAATGAACATTAAATGTTCTAAGCAATATCAAATATTCGATAAAACGATTCTATTCCAAATTAATGTCTGATTCTAGGACAACTGTTTTCCAAAACACATATTCCTTGATTATTGTCGCGTACATATCCCTTGTCGCAGATACAACCACTTAAACAATTTTTTGTCTGGATGCAAGGCATGGATTCCCAGATATCAACATTATCACAATTCTTTTCGCAATTTGGATCTGCCTGACACTGACTAAAAATTTCATTTTTCCTACATATGTCTTCGACGTAGATTATTTCGGGCTCTTGAAAAAAAAAAAAGAAAAAAATAAAAATAAAAAATCTCTCCGTTTATATCAAAATGAAACTGAATGAATGAATTTCAAATGAAAAATTAAATATCTAACAATAAGTTACTTACTAAAAAGTATTCCCCCTGTTACCACGTTTGAATGTTCGAGTAGAAAAACATTTAAAATAATAAAAACGAAATTCACTTCTATGTACTTCATTTTCTTCGAAATATCGGAAAAGAAATGTAAATGTAAACTGTCGCGTCTGCGAATTTTAATACCCGGCCAAGAATACAATGCAGCGATAACCAAATTAGGTTATCAACAAGAGAACCACTTTTAATAGCGTATAGCAACGTTCTTTGAACGGAAACTGGTGCATCAAAAAGATAAAATATAAAAGCGAATAAGTATAAGAGAAAACCCTTAGGCATACAAAATTTAATAGGCATTGAAGAATAATCATTTTTTTTTTTCCAGTTTTCGTGTTATGTATTTGCGGATTTTTAAATTGTACAGCAGCTCGTTTACATACAACATATATAAGTGTCTTACTAGTAAATTATTTGTATGATACCTTAAAATAAGTATTTGTAATAAAGAGGGGAGGATTTGTGATAACGTGTCCGAAATAATAGCAATTATGAAGAATAATCCAAGGATGATCGATGTGAGGGGAAAAACTATATTCCTTACTAATAAAGTCTCTTCTTCGCGTTGGCGATTCGCGATTCAAATTTACTTGTTAGAATCAACGATATCCGTAAATGATTACAACTTTTTTTTTTTTTTTCTCATCAAACGCACAAGTTCGGAACGTGAGGTGCAATATTAAAAAGTTTAAAATCAACGCGAAAAATATTAAATCGGAAGTGAATTCATTTCATATTAAAACAGCGAATAATATATTATCGATTCTTACTCATGACAATGAATGATAATGAAAAGCCACTTGCATATCTCAAATACTGCGACCAAATACTTCCCTTCAAAAATGCGCGTCACAGAAGGAGCTTCTTTTTTTCTCTTCCTTATTATTTATAAACGATATCTTCGTTACAATAAGAAAAGATTGATACTACGATACGAGAATAAGTACCAGAGTCGAAAAGTGTGTAAAATTTCTTTTTTTTTTTTTTTTTTTTTTTGGTAACAATTAAAGAAAAAAAAGGAGGGGAAAATCACAAGTTTATAGATGTTCATTAATTTCACGCGGTACAAACAAGTTATCAAGTGTTATCAAGTGTATGAATGTGCGAGAAACGCACATTTATATGTATTATATCACGAATATTTACCATGTAAATATTCATGTGCAAAACTATAACAATTGAGGGAAACGGCCTCGATTTATATTCATTCGATATAATTCCGTATTTTACGCGATTATTGTTAACTCTGATAAAGTTAAAAAATCGAAAGAAAAAAGTACATTTCTCGCAACCGTCATTAGCACTGTTGTACGTTTTTCCTTACAATATATCCCCCTCTAGACTTTGTTTTAAATATACCGAAAATATTCGGTATAAGAATAGAGTAAGAGGTCTATGTCTCACGTGATCCGGTTGATGTTTAACGTTGAGGAGAAGTAACTATATCACAGATGAAGGAGAAGAATCGAAGAAGCAGCAACGGCAACGGGATTTCTACCAAACCTTAGCAGCAAGGGTTCTCTGCATTAAAACATTCTTGCTTCGCTGCTTCATGCGCTCAATGAAGTACTCCTTGCCTTCCAGGTTATCGTCGACAGGTCCAACCTCATTCTAGTAACAAACGAGAGTTAGTTGGCTCCTAGGTCGCGTTTTTCTTGCGCGTGTGGCTCATCACCATCATCATCATCATTATCCTCATTATTTATTCCTCATATTATCATCCGGATTATCATGATCGTCATCACGAAGATAGGCTAGTCTTTTGCAAAAGCCTACACAGAAGAGACCTAACCAACCTTGTTAGCTGTGTCGCCCCCCTCGCCCTCTCCCCACCTCTCGTAGTCATCGTCGTCCCTTTCTTCGCCTTCGCTTAAAGGTCCATCTTGCCTTTTACTAGGAGGAGCATTCGATCCTCCACTACCTTGTTGATGCTCCATAACGTCATCTCCCCCTTCGAGCATTTTGTTGATCTTCTCTTTTGCTTCGTCGACTTTTCTCATCGGATCGGGAGAATAACTACGATCGCTGTATCTATCGCGAGAAGCGGCACGACGATCTCTGAAGTCACGCCTATCTCGGAAATCGCGGAAGCCCTGCTTACCGTGGAAAAATCTACCACCACGATTACCGCCACGTCCGCGTCCACCACCACGATTATTAAAACCACCGCCACGTCTGTTGCCAAAACGATTGTTGTGTTGATTATTATAGAATCGATTACGATTTTGGAAATTGTTACCACCACCGCGATGATTTGGATTATTGAAACCCTGGAAACGTGGTTTATAATAAGTGCCGCGGTTATTGTATGGTCGGAATTGTCTCTTGCGATAGTAACTTCTATCTCCGGATCTACTGCGACTGCGACTTCTAGTATAAGATCGGGAACGTGATCTAGAACGTGATCTACTGTATGTGCCCGATGGAGATCGACTATATTTTCTCTCGTAACTTCCAGATCTTCGATTCGAATATGATCTTGAACGACTTCTTCTGGGTGAACGAGACCTCGAAGAACCTGAACTGGAGGCACTGCGCGATCTGCTCCGTGATCGTTTCACTGGGCGATCTCTGCTCATTCTCTTAGTCACGGTTCCTCCTCTACCGCTCGATTCACGTTTCTTAGATGGTTGTCTATGTTGCCTTTCTGTCTCGCTATCGGAATCTGTTCTAGGACCTTTAGCTTGATTTTGGTTCTTTGCTAGTGGAGGAGGACGCGGTGGTTCTGGTGGGTGACCAGCACCGGTATTACCGCTTTGTCCAATAGGTTGGAATTTGCCACCAAGATTGTTACTAGAACTAAACTTCGTTGGTGTTGTTTGAGGAGCAGATATAGAAGGATCCTTATATGATTGGAATTTGTTCTGCGGTTGTGGCGTGGGATATTTTACCGGTTCTTTGGGTAATGGCGGTGGAGTCGGGGCAGACATGGGCTGAGCAGCTGCTGCTCTCTTTTCCGCGAGTTCACGCTGCATTTGTTTCCGTATATTCATAGATTTTTCCAATGCCGTACGTTGCAGCTTCTCTTCCAACTCATTATCATCATCTTCATCACTATCTACATTTGACTGCATCTTTTTATTCTCTGCTGATACATCTTGCCATTTTTGCGGAAGAACATCCTTTTGTCTAAATAAATGAAAAAATGATCGGTATGCATATATCCTCGTGACATTACACAGATTTTATACATGATTTGTATAATAAGCTTTTTTTACCTAGCAGCCTGTGCGGCTTTCCACTTTGCATTCAATGCAGCTGTATCGAGAGTAGGTAATTTTGGTTCAGGATGAATCAGTTGAGACTCTTGCTCAAATATGTCCGTGAGCGGTTTCCTCTGAATTTCTGTAAAAAATATAAAATTAAACGGATCTAAATCGAATTAATTAAATGTATATTTCCTTTTTCTTATAATTTAATCCTTACCTTTACGCTGCTGTGCGGTCATTGGTATTCTAGCTTCTCGTTCGTGATATGCTTTTGAAGCTTCATCCCTTTCTCTTTCCTTCTCCCTGCGCAGCTCTTCCTCTCTTCGCGAACTTTCAGCGAGCTTCTCCGCGTTGCTAAGAGGGGAAGCTATGTCATTATACTGAGCTACATACCTAGTAAATATAAAAACATAAATAAAATACGATAGGTTAAAACCCACGTTTCCATTCATGTATCTGTAAAAAATTAGATTAACCACGGACAATTAGCTAAGAAAATACAAATTAAAATAATGTAACATCAAAACCAATATCTATACTATCTATATAAAAAAATTAATTATAAAGATAGAAATTTCGTAAAAATAAATAACCAAAACAAAAAGTTGTTCACGAACTGTTCCAACCTTTTCAGGACAGCAGTCTCTTTTTCAACTTTTGCATAATATGCATTCAGTTTTGATTCCAATTGTTCTAAATCCGGCAATGATGATTTCTTCAAAGCTTCTAAATCTCGTTCGAGTTTGTCCTTATTTTTGCGTTTTTTCCTTTCTTCTTTCTTCTTCTTCTTCCTGCTTTTTTTATCCTCTTTTTCTTTATCTTTTCCTTTCTTTTCCTTCTTCTTCTTTTTCTTCATTTTCTCACTCTCTGAATGTTTCTTTTCCTTCTCTCTTTCTCTCTTCCATCTAGCAGTTTCTTCTAAGAATTTCCTTACCTAAATATAAGAAAAAAATAATAAAATTTAAATTATTAGAGGACAAAAATAATTTAAATATATATAAAAAAAATATATATATATAAAACTCTTACTTTATCTTCGTAATCAGAGTCGTCCTTCGTTTGCTCTAAGAATTTCCGTACTTTTATTTCATAGTCATCCATTTTATCTCGAGTATTAGAACTGTAAGATACTGGAGCGATTACATCATGCGTAGCTGTAGTAGCAGCAGCTGGTGGATTATTATATTGAGCCATGCGTTTGCTAAGCGGTGAAAGTGAACCACGATGATCTTTCTTGTGTTTTCGTTTGCGACTAGGCGATCGGGATGCTGATCGTGAACTTGCGGACGAAGAAGAACTGCTGGATTCAGAACTGGAGGAACTCGAAGATCCACTTGATGACGAACTAGAACTGGAACTCCATCTCTGCCTTTTCTTTGAACGCAATTTCCTTTCCTTCTTACGTTTCTTCTTTTCTTTTTTATTTTCACTGACATCATTCTCAGTTTCAAAACTCTTGAACGTATCCAAAGGATTCAAAGAAGATGTTAATGTCTTAGACTTGATGTATTCAATAGAATTCCTAGCTTCTTCATGGAATGGAGCAATCGCCAAGCAATTTTCATATGCTTTTTGAGCGTCTTCGTACTTCTTTTCATCTTCATAACTTCGACCTAGAGCAACAAGAGTCTCAGCCATGTATTTACGGGCATTCGTATGAGTCTGATTTAATTTCAATGCTGTCTCAAAATCATCAATTGCTTTCTTGAAACTACCACTATTTGCATATCTGTAAAAACAAAAATATATACATATAAAATAAGCATAATTTAAAATAATATATTTTATAAATATCATCAAGATGTTTTATACAAATAATAACTTACAATGCTCCACGGGCCACTAATCCTTCAACGTTTCGCGGATCTACGGTAAGTGCCTTATTGAGACACTGGAAGGCTTCCGTATGACGTCCAGCTTTGAAATGATCTATACCTTCAGCCACGCTTCGGAATGCCCATTTACTAGCCTGTGCCTGTCTTAATTCGGATGCATATTCATTGGGTGGAAACTTTTCTCTTTAACAAAAAAAAAAAAAAAAAAAAAATTCAGAATCATATATATCAAAATATAATTTATTTTATAATTTTTATTTATATAAAAATGATTATTATAAAATGAATGTAAAATAATGATATTTTACCTTAAACCAACCATATTGGAATGGTTCTCTTGTCCAAGACCCATCACGTCGCAAAGATATTTAATGTTGTTCGGGTTGTTGAAGCCAGTACTATTCTCCAACATCGCTTCATAAGATTGTCCTTTGTTGTCCATCGCTTTCCTACATCATAAAAAAAAAAACAATCAATTATTAAAATATAAAAATCATTTTGACCTTTGCCAAAAAGAGGATACCAAAGCTACTTCGTTAACGGTAAAACTAAAGACTTGATAATCATGATGACCGAATCTTCACAAGTCTTGAATTAATTTCCTGGCATAGTTTTCTTTTCGATTTTAGTGTTCTCCCTTCAATTTTTTCGACTTCACGTCGTCTTATCTATATTTGTGCATATTAATATGCAAGTCCTTTGTGTTGCTATTCCTTGCACGTATATTAACGTGTAGCACCCTCCATCGGTTTATTTATCCCTGCGTAATGATTCTTCTCCCTTCGATCTACATGAATTATTCAACGATACGACACTAATGCCAAAGATGTTCCAGAGAAAAGAAGATTTCTTCCATTTGGAATAAAAAATGTTTATCAGACACCTCATGGTATTAGAGTCGATCAAAATCTACGTTTGTACCGTTAACAAGCAGCAGGGGTCCGAAACGGGGATACATTGCAGAAAGTTTGGTAGATTTCCTTTATTACCAGATTATTTCTTATGTATAAATTTACAATGGTACACAACCTCATTATTATGTAAACTCGTCTCTCACCTTTCATGTACCGCTAAGACGTATATTTCTAGTATTTTGTATCATGTTTGTAATCAGAGGATTTCTCAACACAAAAGCACACAGCCTATCATCAATCGATGGTGGTTTGGTTTTTATAAGTTTTTGGTGCGATAAAATAAATTGCATAGCCCTAGGATAGGTTGGGAGCCACGCCTGAGTATATTTTATCTTCCAAGTTGACCAAAAAAATATTTTTTTTATATGTAGTACTGTCGCCTGTTTTGCATTTTGTGGTGTCAATTCAAACATGACATCATTTTTTTTATATTTTTTATTTGTCAATTTAAGCTGTAAGTTTAAATGAGGCATTATTATGACAAGGCGCAATTCTTTTGAGGCTTAAAGGTAAAGGTTCGGGCGATTAAGATTTTAGTTATTTGGTCTCTGCTTTAACTTCATGAAAAATCTAAAAAACTTTTACTTTACTTTACTTTACTTTACTTTACTTTACTTTACTTTAATTTAATTTAATTTAATTTACATTACTTTACTTTAATTTACTTTAATTTAATTTAATTTGTAATGTGATACATACGAAATATACATCGACAGCGTGTTGACATATTTATATATTTTAGCTATGTAAGTATTGAAGTCAAATAAAAAATTTAGTACAAATAAAAGTACATTCGTGATGTATTAAAAAAATATATGATTTTAAACATTTTATTTTTTATTTATTATTCGTTTATAATAAGAGACCAAACAACAGTAAATCATTATTATACCTACCGTCTGCAGCACTCACTCTGGCCACCCAAGGCTCAACATCTCATACTGGAAATGCAACCTCAAAAGACATTGATGTCATTTGGCGCCATTGCTTGGCTGGTGCTTTGAGAGTAACATATCACAAACGTAGATAGAATATTGTGCGCAACAGAGCCATGTCAACCAATGCTCAAGGTTTGAATCATTTGTATCACATTATAAATTCATCATCATACTGACTATCAACTTTTTACGTTATTGAGAGTGTCTGGCACCTAAATTCATAAAAACGTGTAAGAGGAATCAAATCTAATTTACCTTGTTTTGTTAGTATCACAGTGCGTCTGTTAAATCTCAACTTCTTTTGACCACCATACCATTTTTCTTACCTTCTCTTTTAACGAAAAATATTAAACGAAACACTAAAAATGCAAATCTGTATTCTCGCGTATTATACAAGTTACAAATAAAATAACTACATTGTCGATAGAAAATGCATTTCGACCACGATCGAAACTGTTATATAGATCCTAAATTCGAAACTACCAGTGTCAGAAAAAATTTTCCCTGCTTCCTGTTAGTGCACAAGTGCTCTCACGGTATATCGCAATAAGCAAATGATCAAAAAACGATTCATAATTTAAATAAAAATTTTGAATCAAAAGTGCTACTGATGCATCACAAGACACTTTTACCATTTACATTGTGTATATAAAATCTCCTATAGTGATATACATATCAGTTTACAAGAGTTAGTGAAGCATTATTATAAATACAAGGAGTAAATGTACTTATCCAGATTTCTTATTACTTACTTATAAGCTTCTGGAAGATCATCAGAATGGATAAGTCCCATAGGTGGGTGTGGTGCTTGCCCTTCACGGGCAGGTACGTTCATAACTGCAACAACTCGCTCAGCTTCAACGTTAACTTCACTGACTACGACGCAGATGAGATCATTTGCCATGTAGCCTCTTGTTACACCTTTCTTGTCCACTGCCGGCACTGTGGCCGTGTTCAATATTAGAGCCTATTATATCGAACATTATATTGATAAATAATTGAAAAAAATATAGACAAGTTATAAATACGAAAAAATTTAAAATACCTTAACTCCTAAATCGGTAACAACTCTGGGGCAATCGCTGCAGTTGCAAAGCACCTTCAGAAGAAGACCAGCAGCACTTTTACCCATCACTTGCGCGTAAATAACATCTCCAATGACCAAACTCTACATAAAAATATTTTTTTATAATTTACTAATCATATTATTTATTTTAATACAAATCATAAAAATAAATAAATAATAAATAAGCACCTCCAAAAAATTACGAATACGTTGAGATTTTTCCATGGTGACAAAAGTATCAAGGCCTGGCATTGTTGCATAAAATTCTGAAACAATACATATAATAGATTAATTATACATTATATAATGCAAGTAAAGTATTCTAATAATAATATAGAGGGAAATTTTACCTTCATCTCCTAATTCTTGCTTAATAGGTTCGACTGTTTTCTCCAAATTTGATTTATCATAAAGGGCATCAGCTTTCTTTGCTAAGAACTGCTGTAGCTTTAGCCTTTTTCCTCTATCACCAAAACTATTAAAAAAGAAATAAAAAATTTGAAATATATCGTATTTAAAAATATTTGATTATATTATTTAAAATCATTATCAAATACATACCTCAAAGTCTTTTGACGTTGTTGATAGATCTCAAAATTTGGTTCCTTGAGATTGAGCATGGCCAGCTCATTCTCGTTGCGTTCTCCTTCCCACACTTTCTGCAACTGTTGACCATGGTAGTTCAATGCTTGCGCCACAAGGCGCGCATCCATTGATTCCATTTTGATTCAGTACTGCAAGCAACCTAGTCCTGCAATACTATGAAAATCGGCGAATTCGTAATGTTTTCTTTTTTTTCTTCAATATCCAAGATATTATTCAATATGGACAAAATTTTTAATAGCTGCCTCTGACCGACTGCCCGAAATTGGCATGCAAAAAAGACATCATCCAACAGCCAAGGACACGTGTTTGTAACTGATAAACCGCTCTCCACGGTCATATCCAGAAAATTCTGGTATTGCAATCATCTAAGGATTGGTCGAATGCTAGCAGTAAAAAACGTATGGTTTCGTCGACCGTAAATCGTATCTCCAAAAGGGAATGGCATTCTGCGCAAGAACGAGCTCAGACAAAGCGAATTACCAAGAACCGGTTCCCTGAACAATTTACCTGTAGTTGCTGATATTCCTCTGGCGAATTGTATTAATGACGTAACAGAATAAATCTGTAGAATATTCGTTTGCTCAAGGAAAACGCTTACATAGTAGGAAAGGCGCGTTATATTGATTTATCGATAACAAGATGGTCGTCAGGAAGCCGGATTGCGAAGGCTGATGACGCCATGACGCTCCAAATGGCCCTCTTTTATTCCAAAACTTATCCACGCCCATTTTTTTCATGGGCATGTCAGATTGGCCAAAAAAGAACCCGGATTATTACTCACCGTTGCTCCCTTATTATCTTCCGACGATTTGTTAATGTGTTTTCCAACTATATCACGGCCAACTACGTAACATTATCGACGATTAAACAACTGCGCGGATATATTTCACCATACGCTGCACAAGTCACGATTACAACAAAGCCGGAAACGACAGACTCAGTAACGCCTGCGTAAATCGCTTTTCCCTTTCTCTTTTTTCATAGCGAATTATACACCATTTCCGGTTTGGCGCTCAATTTAAAATTGTACAACTTTTTGTTTTGTAAAATTTAAAGTTTATCAAAAGGATTTGATTATTTTTTATTAAATTCATATTAAATTTAAGATTTTTTTTTAATAAATAATAACAAATATGATAATATTTCCATATTATTTTTATTTCAATATTTTTTAAGACACTATAATTTATAAAAAATTTAAGATCATAACTTATCATTTTAAATAAATTTATAAACAATAATTAAAATATAAATCTTGTATTACGAATATAAGAGAATTTGTTTGATTTATATTCATTCATTTATACATTTCATTTCGTTGCATTATTTTTAAAGTACAACAAATTTTATTAATTTATTTTATTGATCCTTCTTTGTTATACCCTTATTCTTTGTATCGATATTCCAATAATACAAAATTTGAGCAGCTATTATAGCATTTGCAGTAGTGGAACATATGTACATTATTACCATTGTCATATCTCCTGTTTCTTCAATAGAAGTAAATATTCTAGCAAGAGATCCAAAGAATAACAAAAAACCTGTCGCTGCTGATAATTGTCCTGTATTTCCATTAATATAATTTGTATAAGCTTGAATTAACTGAAAACCAATGTGAAATTTTAAATCCTTAATTTATATATATATATATACAATATGTATATATATTTTTAAATATTATACCTTACTAATTAATACAATAGGTATATTTAACGCTTGACAAGTCCAAAGAAGATTAACTGGAGTCAATTCACTGATAATAGCAAGTAATATTGCTAAATAACATATAAGGAATGCAGTTGCTTGTGCTGTATTACCATTGAAATGTAAAACTAAAACAGCAATTGCTAATGTTTGTAACCCTAAAAAAACTCCATCACCCCATGAACTGGAACATATTTATTCATTCATTAATTATGATATATAAAACAAATATTATTTATATTCCAAATTATATTACCTAAATGGAAAACCACTTATAAAACTGTAAGATACCATTGCAGTGATGGCAAATAAATCCAATAATACACTAAAAACATTAATACCTTCTGCACTTTTGTTTCTAAGAATTTTTACAATTTGTGGTATTTTAACTAAAATAAAGAAAAAATTAATATAAACAAGTTAATATTATATTTCTAGTTAATTTTATTTATTATTATTTAATACAATTATTCCACAAGTTATAGTGTTTAAAATCTATAAAGACTATTGAATTACAAAGGTTATTTAAAAATAAAGTTTCTAACCAAGAAGAGATCCACTGATAATGGCAAGACCTAAAACTTTGCTCAGCGTCGATTTAAAACACCCAACTGAAACATGTTCAAAATTTTCAAGTTTTACTTGAAGCGGTCCATATCTTTTTTGAAAAAAACTCATTTTAAATTTTGTAAAAAAATAATTTTAAACGTTACAAAAAAATAATATATCGTTGGAAAAAATTGAATATCATCGAGCTCTCGTTACAAATAATTTCAAAGTTCGATTGTTCAATGATTTTATCGTTTAATTCATATAATTTTTACAAAGTATTTGTTATTTAATGATATATAGAAAATTGAAATTTGATTTCTAAGATTAAAAAAACAAAAAAATAGAACATGAAAACGTAACAAATAAAAAAAATAAAATATAATGAATTTATTATATTTAAGTTTAGATTTGTGTATAATAAAAAATTAAAAAATTAATAAAATAAATAAATAGAATAAAAACTTTAATTATATTTTTTTATTTCAAAATTATTTAATTTTTTATTCATACATTAATTTTTCTATTTGAAATTTTATATTCATAATATTCATGTGATATGACGTTAGAATAACAATGCATGGATTACGTATAGAAATAAATTTATTTTAATATCAATCAATTAAATCACTAATCAATTAGAAATTTAAATGCTTACCGTGAAAAAAATTTAAGTCGTCAAAATATTCATCTAAACATTCTTCCGTGAATAATAAAAGAACAGAATTTCTTATTAACTGAGTCATATTTAACACGATAATACACGTCCCTTACCATAAACGAAATATAAAACACTGGACGAACCATAGGATGAGATAAGAATTTATATTCTCTGTTCTGAAATACCGATTGAGCAAAATATTATAGATTTTAATGCGCCCTCTATAATTGAGAGAAATTGTATGATTGTCTGCTTCATGGATAAATGTTAGAAAAGAAAATCTTTAAAATGGTATTTTGTGGAATGTCTTTATCTTGAGTTAAGTCTTGATATTTACCTTTATCTATTATTTAAAATATTAAAATCTATCATTGGATCTATTATTTATTTATTTTAATATAAATTGGAAGATATTTATCCTAATCCTAAATATAATTAATTTATTTTTAAGGTATAGGTTAGATTTATTTTTCATATCGGTTGATAAGTATTGGTACAATTCCTCTATTCTTCGATCCATCATATTCCATTGTATATATTAATAATTATCAAATTATTATTTCCACCTCCTGCTAACATATACATCAATTATTTATATTTTCGACATTGTTACAATACATTATCATTAACATTATTAATATTAATAATTTTTGAATTGCTGAATTGATGAGTTTTAAAAATAAAAAACTCGAACAACTTCATTCTTCACTACTTTCAAATAGTTTCTTTCATTGACAGTTATATGTTTATCCCTCATCATTCGTTTTTTTTTCAAGTTCGTTTGTATTTTGTACTCTTTTCAATATTCCAGTAAGAATTGCACCAACATATAACTATACCCTTTCCTCTACGAATGCAGTTGTACAGCTGTATTCTATGATTTCCCACAACATATATCGCACTATATTTAATGGTAAGAAATTAATAAATGTCTAAATCAATAATACAAAAAAGATGGAATGGACTATGGAAGAATAGCAGACTTTTTATTTGTCGCATTTATCGTGTAAATTCATAATTTTGACAAGAAACTCATTATCTCCTAGGTGTTTTTACGTTTTTGACGTTTAGATTACTCTTATCACATGTGATTTAACCGGAAAACCGATAACAAAAGCGCGTAAGCATCATCCGAATTCTAAAATAGTAAATGACACATATATTTTATTAAATTATCAGCGTGAAATTGAACTCTAACAATTAACGATAGCAAGTCGAAGTAATTCATCGCTATCGAAGGTCGCCTCTTCACGTGTATCAAAATGCGTTTGAATAAGTGGGTCAGAGTTTGTAGAACTGTGGAATGGTTAAGGCAATCCACGCGATAGCTTTTGCTTCTTTGCCTGCATTTGGTGGCCATGTAGTTCTGCAGGGTGCCTGGTACGCTCCTCCTCTTCCAACAGTTCTCTCCTACCCTTTCTGATCGTTTTTACCCACTTTGAAATTCCATTACATAACCTGTTACGTAGAAATTTCAGAGAAATTATATCATACAAAAAATAAATGTATATATTTTAAATTTCATTGCGAATAAATTCTAATATTTTTAAGATTACAATTTTCACTTTGTTAAATAATCTTGATCTGGCGATAAAATAATTTGGAACGAAGTGTGATTAAATGTATCCATGACCTTTGAACCTCGAGTGGTCATTCTTATCAGACGGTTGATCTAACAATCACGAATCTTGTAACGTATCTTACGAAACACGAAAATGACGTGATCATGCAATCTTATCCAATCCGCCGAATAGTTGGGGTGGTTTAAAACGCTTCCAGAGCGCACGCTTACAGAATTCTAGATTCCGAACACATATCTCGTGTCGTTGATGACGTTCAGTCGGGGTTTTGCTTTCGTTTCATTGATTCATATATTGTAAATTCATATCTGAATCGAAGAATGTCGTCTTTAATCATACAATGTCGAGGTTATTCTTCTATTAAATAATTAAGATTTGAAACAACAATTATTTGTTAGAAATTAAAACTAATTTGAATCAAAGAATG
The DNA here is from genome assembly GCF_048593485.1 of Apis florea. Classification (NCBI taxonomy): domain Eukaryota; kingdom Metazoa; phylum Arthropoda; class Insecta; order Hymenoptera; family Apidae; genus Apis; species Apis florea. The sequence goes on from NW_028256789.1 coordinate 3,624,207, forward strand.
TTGATGGGATGTCGAAGATTCAACAGGTATATGAAAGAAATCTAATTCGGATGTTAATGCAGGATGTTAATGTCATATAATTTTATTATCATAAAAAAATGTACGCCTTGTGCATTATTGTTTCGATAACTGATATCGAATATTGCAAATTGACCTAGGATAAAATAACGTTGATGTCCTCGGGCTCATCCTTTCTAAAACAAATCTTACTGCAATGAAGTGAAATTAAAGAGCAAAAGAGTGCAGAGGAACATACAGATTTGCAAGTGCGCTACATGAAAGCGAACGATGAGGCAGCATCGAATTTGGAGCCGATTAGCACGAATAAAGCGGACAAAAATGAAGAACACGAGGATGATTCCATTGATCCCAACACGAAACCAATGGGTAACAGAAATTCGAGATGTACTTTAAAATATATCTCTTATAACTTATATTCACTAATATATACTTTAACATTGATTGTGTCATATAGAAAAAATTCACCCAATCTCAGAAATTCCACCAACTTTACACGAACGGTTTATGAGAATTAAACAAATAGTAAAAGATGCTATAGCTGCACACCACACATTTATGGTTTACGGAAGGGCTCGAGTGATTCGTGAGTGCATGTTAAAACGAGGATGGTGTGAAAAATTCTACAGAAAGAGCAACACTGGTATTTTCAAATTATTTTGTGCACTTTATTTTTGGTATCGTATAAATTAATTCCTTAGGCGACCAACATTATAACGTGGATGCAAGTCCTATAATACTACTGGCTGGCATTGGGGACTTGAAGGATCAACAAAGTGAACGCCTGTTAATTTCTAAAATGTTAACTAATCATACCGTGGATTTTCTCTGGAATACCGGATCGGAATGGCCCGGCTGGCCATCACAAGATAACAAGACAACAATTTTTAACAGATATTATCGAGCAGGATTTACCTCGAAGGTATCTCAAGTGACCTCAGTTAATTTCTTTTAGTCGTGTGAGGCACTCCTTAAAGAAGGATAATATATGCCTGTAAGAAAATCGATTGCCTTAGGTGGGCTTATGCTCGAACGTCAGACAAATGCATTGGTATTACGAAGCTGGAGTGGCGAACACCCTTTTTCCACGTTGCTACAATTTATGCCAAGGGGATCAGATGCACGCTTTCATAGAAGATTTTCGGTGAAATAATATTATTATATTCGGATAAAAATTCTTCCAGATTATTTTTAAACATTTCGATTTCTTTTTTTATTTTTATTTATAGATTCACGGCATGTTTAAATTTATTAAAATGGTTGGTTAACAAGATAAATATTGAAGGTGAAAATGCAGTTAGATCACCAACTGGCACTGTGCCTTTGAAGGCATTAGAATTCGCGATTAAACGAGGCAGTGATTACATTAGCGCACAATCGCACGAGGATATCGATCAAGAGGTCGAAAGGATTTGGGCGCATCAATGGGACCAATTTATCAGTTGGTACTATCAAATCGTTCACGGTCAATCTCTCTTCATTCGAAACAATGTTCCATTTCAAGTAAGCAATATGATTTCGATTGTATCGCTGACAAGTAACGTCATGGGAACTATATTAATTTAGCACGGTGTGAACAGAAATTCTTCCTGGCGTCGAAGCATATTTTAAAGAAGATGAAGAAGTATTGGCCACAAATCGACATGGATGGTATAATGAACGTGTGGATTATGAAACCGGGAAATAAAAGTCGAGGCCGAGGAATCGTTCTCTTAAATAAACTAGAAGATGTTATGACGAAAATGAATCCATCGACTAAAACAGATACTCGTTATGTTATACAGAAATATATTGGTAATCGATACAAACTTATATATTTTATTATAAATATATTTTTAAGTAAATCATATCTATTTGTTTTATATAGAACGACCATTGTTGATACATAACACTAAATTTGACATCAGACAATGGTTTATCATTACTTGCTCCCAGCCTTTAACTCTGTGGATATACAGGTAATATTTTCAGATATAATTATAGCGCACATTGTAGTTGTACAAATACATATATACTATATAACTCGAAACAATTTCCTCTTTCGTGTCACGTTATCTCGTACTTCTTTCGTTTAATTGTTGCGTATCCATCGCAACAATTATCAATTGAAATAACTTACAATCCAGAAGATAATTAGTTTTCATTGTATAATTAAAAATTGAATACTTTCGAAGAAACCATCCATCGGTAAATTATCAGTTATGAGTTCACCCCTTGTAAAATTGATCTTCTCTAACCCAGTTTGTAGTAAATGCTTGTCCTATTATTATGTACTTGTGTGTATATTTGGCATGCAATTCATACGAGCAGCACAATGGTAACAGTGCAATATCTTCTGTTTTCAGAGAAAGTTATCTACGATTCTGCTCCCAGAAGTTCAGTCTGACGGACTTCCACGAGTCGATTCATTTGTGCAATCACGCGATTCAATGCAAGTACACAAATTGCGGCGATAGAAATCCTGCGTTGCCTTCAGATAATATGTGGGATGCTACGACCTTCAAAGAATTTCTCAAGTATGATGAATCATAATTAGATCAGATCGAAATTTACTACCAACTAACAAAACTCCAACTCCAGATCTCAGGGACACGACAAAGCGTGGGATGATATAATTTATCCTGGAATGAAGCAAGGTTTAGTCGGTTCGCTATTAGCCAGTCAAGAAGCTATGGATCGTCGAAAAAATAGTTTTGAACTTTATGGAGCAGATTTTATGGTTATGGATGACTTTTCCGTCTGGTTAATCGAAATCAATAGTCATCCTGACATGAGTTACTCGAGTAAAGTTACGACACGCTTGTGCAAGCAAGTTTTAGAAGATACTATAAAAGGTAGCATAGAAGAGTTCAATTTATCTCTATCTATCAAGACTAGATCTTTTGGCCCTTCTCCTATTTCTTATGAATTTTTATAGTGGTGATAGATTATCGGGAAGACAAGAATGCGAGTACGGGAGAATTTGAACTAGCTTACAAGCAAAGAATGTCCAGTTGTCAACCATATTTAGGTGCAGCGTTATCTCTTCAAGGAACCAGAATAACCACTGGAAAAAAAACGTCTTTGGTAAACAATGAAGATTCAAAAGTTAGTCTTGTCTCAAAATCCCCAATGGTAGGTTCGAAGAAAATTTAAATTCTTTCCTTTAAATTTCATGAACAACTTCATTTTTAATCCGATATTGCACAACGGTATGTTATCCGAAACAATTTGTAATTCTTAAATTCAGTTTATGTTAAATGTCAATTTAATTAATTTGTTTTTACACACAAATAATTTTAGACTTGTTTGACAAAGAAAAAATCAATTACGCATAATCAAATTGGTCCAGTAATTGTTGATTTGATCGAAGAATTAGAAATACAACTTGATCAGGAATTTTATGCTTATTATAAAATGGATTCGCCCAAATTAAGACAAGCATTACCTACGAGTATAAATCCGAAATCTGTAATAACAACTGTATTAATTGATAAGCAGGAATCGACTATGAAAAGTGCACCTGTGGTTCGTCCGAATTCTAATACTAAAGCAAAATTTCCCATCTTGACACAAGTACGTATATATAATAATGAAATTTAATTGAGAGAAATTATCTTAATTATTAAGAAAAGAATTATTAGGAAAAAGTTGCAAATAATCAAAAGCATGTATCACGTTTGTCGAAAAAATCGCATACTTTTGCTGGGACACTTAGCAATAAAATGGAATCTCCTGCGAAACAATCGTTGGTTTCTAAAGTTATGGCTTTTCAGAAACAATCTGTGAATCAAAAAACAAAATTGAATCAAAAAATTGAAAAACCTTTGAAACAAAATAATGATAAGGTAGAATTAATTTTACAGGATTATTTGTACATTTATATTATATAATTATATTTGTTTAATAATATTTTTTCTCATCCTTATTAGATTATTAAAACTGCCGTACAAGATGTCATTAAAAAGTACAAAAAAAATACTACATCTGTAATTCCTCCGGAATCACATACGTTACCATCTGTTTTAACAACAGCGAACAAAATTAATCAATCAGTTATAAAAAATAAAAATCATAATGTTTCAAAAAAAAGTTTACAAAGTAAAAATAAAATTTTGTCTGACATCACGGATATGTATGCTGTTGGTTTAAGATTAACTAATTGATAGTTAATCTCTGTAAGCTGCACTTGTTGTTGCGATCATTGTTGTTCTTGAAGTTCTATATTTGAACTGTATTTGTAAATGATCAATAAAAAAATTGTACTATCAACTATAATAATTTTTCGATTTTTCACTCTTTGCATAAAATATCGAAACAAAATCAAATCGACTATATTTAATTGAAAAATCATGTTTTGACATATGCTTATAAATTAACCAACATCAATGGCAACTTAAAAAATAAAGCAAAATTATAAGTGAAACTATCAGACAAATGGAAGCCATCATTTTCCAAATTTTTTTTAAATTTAATGCTAAATTGTAAACAAATTAAACGATATATGTTCTATCTGTCCATACTTGTCACGTGGAATGGAGTGCGCCGACTTATCTTGGAATTCTGGAGATACTGTATCCGTGAAGAACACTTTGAATGATGATAAGAATATCAATCGTGTCGATGAAGATAATTTTCAATGCACATTTTTCCGGCAATCTAAACGCAAATCTTTGGTATGATATTTTATAAAGATTAATTTTCACATTTCATTAAAGTTAAATTTATCCAATTCTCTTTTGGCAGCCTACGAACAATGTTCAACCTTCACTAAATGAAAAATCTATATCATTTTATCTATCTGATACTTGTACCGATTCGGAGAGTGAGCTTGATGAATCGAGAAAAACGCCGCTATGTATAGAAACGTTTCATACGAATCCTGTGAATCTAAATCTGAATAACGAATTTTTAAAATCGCATAATAAACTAGTCACTTTACCGAAAGTAACATTTGATCAAAATTTGTACATTCACCTGGACAATCCAAAATTTTCTACGAAGAAACGATCGATGCGTAAAGAAGATGAAAAATATTTCACAAAAGTCGTACGATTGAAAAAGAAAAATTGTTTGAAAGAAAAAACTGATATGAAAAATAAAAAATGTCACACTACAAACATGAAAACAGCCTATACATCGCGATTCCCTAAGAAACATAACAATCAAATAACAGCGAAGAATGAAATGTTCCTTCAACAATTTACCATAAATAATAACAATAATTCGTATTCAGGTAGAATTTTATGAAAATTTAATTTTTCTTTTCTTTTCTTAAAATAATAAGAAACGTGTATCGTTTATTTTATAGATAAAAAAAGAAGTATTCTTCGCGGTACTAAGAGAACCTACGATTCCATGTATATGATAAAAGATGATACTACCATTACTTCCAAAAAGAAAAAAAGTATCGAAAATAGAATCATGAAGAACAAACTTCTGCTAAAATCTGTACAAGATATAATTCGTGAAATGAATTTACAAGAAGCACAACAAAAAGCATATAAGAAGAAATTGGCGATGAAAGCGCATAACATCAAGCCTGAGAACAAAATTGCGGAGATCGATTTGACGAAATTGACGCGAGAGGAAGCGGAAATTAAAAAACCAAAGAAAGTTATGAACAATTATGGAATTAAAATCGAAGTAATGAAACCAATTTTTAAGAAACCGGAAGTAGAGAAATTATTGAACGAATCTATGCATGAAGCTATAAAAAAATATAGATCGTGTACGCATTCATGGGAAGAGAGCTGGAAGAAACAATTCAGAAATGTTTAAAAAATATTTTTTTTATAGTAAATCCTGAATATAGAACAATATCGAAATTTATCTATCGATTGTCAATATTGTTACAAAATGATTTCAATTTTTTATTAAAAATTTTTATAATGTAAATTAAAGTGTGAAAATAGAGACATGAATAAAACATGTAAAAAAATGAAATTTTTTGTTAATAAAAAGATTGTACAATGCGGCAAACGAAGAGTTATATAATTTTTTTTGAAGCTAACGATCAAAAAAATAGAAATAATATCTTACAGATTACAGATTCTAACCATGGATTTCCTAATATTCAAAATAAAATATCAGAAAATACAAAGCATAAATTGGAAATCTCAAATGATATAAAAACTGTAGTGATACAAAAATGGCAAATTATGTTAATCTCCGCGGATTGCACAATTAAAAAACACTGTCAAGGTTGGCAGGTACGAAAGAATTAGTTGAGTTTAAAAAAAGCAACAGAATATCTTCTAAGAGTATTAAAATACATATAAAAATATTTCGCAACATTTTTTGTAAGATATATCCAAAAGATCCAAAGGAAATTGAGGAAGAATCAAAGTTAATTTTTAACAAAGTTTCCGATCCCATAATGATTACAAACATAGAGCCTATAAAAACTGCGAATGCCGAGATTCTTTGCAATCGCGATGATCTTGATGATTTGCTTATGGACCAGGAGAAAGAAAGTGAGAATACGTACGGCAAGATTATTTTGAGGGAATATATGAGACTTCTTAACAGTGAAAATGCAAAGATCAATTTCATCTTAAAAATTTTATCAAAAGCTGTAAACGAACATAAGATTTTCGTGATATATGGTATATTTCCACCGATAAGAAAACCTCTAGGACAGAGAGGTTGGATAGAGAAAAAATTTATCAGAAAAATGCTTTCAATGTCTCCGGAAATTTCCGAAGGTTATTCACAGAAACTCATTCCATTTTTCGACAAAAGGGAAAATATATATATTCTTCATATTTCAGCTGGTTTGGAAACAGTCGAAAAATTGTTGAAATGCCCTCCAAATTTTATATGGTATTCCAATAAGAGAGCATCTATTAGAACAGAAGAGAGAACCATAGTCAACAAATTTACCGGATGTTACTTTACGTCAAAAGTTGTTTATGCCAAATTTCCATTATTTTTTCCTTCTTTCTTTTGATTTACATTAGAATTACATTAAAATTATTTCAGGTCGATATGTGTAATAATTTAGAGAATATTTCTTGGTTTTATGAAGCTGACGTATCAAACGTACAATTTCCACGATGCTACAACGTTTATCAGGTTTGTATGCAAGGTTTCTTCCGCATCGTGATAGTAATTGAAACATCTGTTCAGCCTGCACAGATAGAAGAATTCATTCAAGATTTTTACATCACGGCTAGCATGGGAATTCTTAAATGGTTTTTATGCTTTGCCAGCGTTGTTGGACCAAATTCTGTTTGGTCTGAAGACGGGACTATTCCTATGAAAGCAATTTTATTCGCTCTTGAACGATGCACCGAATACATAAGGTTTTAAAAAATAAAGTAACAAAATTTCAAACATTTTCTATAAAATTTTAAATAAATTACAGTGTTTGTGCACACGAGGATATTGACGGAAAGGAGAATAAAGACATACCGATTCCTGATTGGAATGAATTTTTATCGTGGTACAAACGAATTTTGCAGAGACGTGCAGTATTGCAGAAGAAAAATGAAATAAACATTGAAGTATATAATTAATATAAAAACCAGATTGAATTGGTAGATTATATTATGTATTTTTTTATCAGGAACTTTTACGATACGCATCAAACACGATGAAAACAATGATGCAATGTCGTCCCCAGACTCAAATCGATGGAATGAGGAATATCTGGATTATAAAACCGGGTGATAAAAGTTTGGGCAAAGGTATAATTCTTAAGAATTCATTATCGGAAATTTTGGCCAAGATAAATCAAACTTCCAAGGAATGTATGCAGTACGTTGTGCAAAAGTACATAGGTGAATGTAACCACATCAGTGTTAGAAAGATGTTAAGAATAAATTAATAACGTTATCCATTATTTTTAGAACGACCATTACTTGTACATAAAACGAAAATTGATATTAGGCAATGGTTTTTGATTACCAGTACGCAACCTCTTACAATCTGGATGTACAAGTATCGATTTTTTCCTCTATCTTTAAATATTTTTCTTTGTTGAATATTTCTTTATCGAATCATTTTTTTTTTTTTTTTGAAGGGATATTCTGGTTCGTTTTGCATCGAAAAATTTTACACTCAATAACTTCCACGAATCGATTCATTTATGCAATACAACTGTGCAATTGAAATACAGAAAAACAATAAATGAAGACTCACCAATACCTTGCGAACTTCATTGGAATCTTCATAACTTTAAAGAATACTTGAAGTATGCATTTTATATCACTTTTAAGATAAATCTTGAGCAATTATTCAATGCTTTATCTCCCCAGAGACACAGATCGTGAATCAGCATGGGAAAAGCTCATTAAACCGGGTATAAAACAAAATTTAATTGGGGCACTTCTGGCGTCTCAAGAAAATATGGTCAATCGAAAAAATAGCTTTCAATTATACGGTGCTGATTTCTTAATAATGGATGACCTATCAGTCTGGTTAATTGAAATCAATACGAATCCAAGATTGCATCCTCCAAGTAGTAGTGTTACTGAAAAACTTTATCCAGAAATAATAGAAGATACTATTAAAGGTAGCCAATCAAGTTTTCAAACTTTCTTAAAAATATAGAGAAAATTTATTTTAAAAACCAATTATTACGATTATTTTTCAGTGGTTTTAGATCGTCGTAAAAATAAGAAAGCTGCTCGTGGTAAATTTGAATGCATTTACAAACAACGTAATCCGTTTTACAGAAATGTTTTAGGAAAAGGTGTAAGTCTTGGAATTCGTGGTAAAGCTGTATTTTCCAAAAATTCGATTCGAAATCGATTATAAAACATGAAATATAAAATAAACGAGAATTAATAAAAACGTATTTATTTTATAAGTAACAATGTTTTAGGTATACAATCCTTTATGAACGAATGATTTTTTGTTATATTAATACACATTTATACACGAATGCGTACAAGAAATATATGTTCATGGTTGCATTCATACTTGTGTACAAATTTATGATCCAGTCAACGTATTATTATTATTTTTTTTTTTTAATCAGCATTCTTATTTTAATTTTGATTAAAAAAGAACATTTTTACTCTATTTTCTTTTTTTTTTTTTTTCATCGACAGAACGAACTCTGTATTAAATTCTAAACGTATGCACAATTCATTAAGATCTCGATTTAACGTACTAAAAAAATTAGCTCTTCTGTTACTATTTTTCGAAATTGATTTGTATATTATGTATTACAGATGCACAATAGTTCTATTCTCGTAGAAAATTCATGTATACACTTGTGTTTTAATTACAAAATCTATTTGGGTCATCGAGCTTGAAAATGCGAATGCATTAAATACGATTCATTTTTCATTAATATATCTAACTGAAATAAAAGTATTTTTTGTATAATATAGTTACAGAGAAACAGCATTATATAAACTGCATTTGCAATTTGTAGAACACACCAAACTAGGCTAGACTACACTTTTGTCAAACAGATCAAGCAAATTTGTACAGAATATTTTTTTATTATTACAATATAAAAAAATGTATAACATAACAGATAAATACAAATGCTTGCTCTATTACATTCCTGCACAAAACATATGTTTCTCTGTATTGACATCAGTGTAGTCTTGAACAGGTAAAATCCCACCTGTATTGGGTTTCGAAATCTGTCAAGTATAGAATTAATTATTCAATTCTGACGTACATATGATCATCATAATCAAATAAAAAAATTCAACATTGCCAGATTTCGATGATTATCGCAAATACATTCTGAATGAGCTTTGGATCTTATTGCTGCATCTTTTATGTACTCATGTACGCGCAGCATATGTTGAATGTTCTTGCGGAATATGAATGATTCCAAATCCGACAAGATGTATAAATATCACATATAAAACTGCACGAAATGATACAGACTCACGTAACTGGCTTTAGTGTAAAGGACAATTTAGGCCTCGAGTTGTTCTTCCCGAGGATTTTCTTTTGTTCCTCTTTAACACGTTTTTCATGTTCTTTTCTCATTCTTTGCCTTTCTTCTTCCATCAAACGTTGTTGTTCGACCATAGCCAATCTTTCCTCAGCCTAATCGAAAGAAACACTTGTGGTTAATCATCCAGATGGTCCAGGATTTAATTTCTTCAAAGACCTACCAGTTTCTTCTGAGCTTCTTCTATCTTTCTGTTGTTCTCCTCCAAGATCCTCTCAAGCTCCTCTCGCTTCTTCCGCTCTTCCTCCTACAACGACAATGGGATCTATTTACATGAAGCAATGATGGTATTGTTCACCAGCTGTTGTTACACTGTTCATATTCAAAAATCATAGTGCCGCTATGTCAACAGTCTAGTGTTATACATCCTAAGAACCATTCTTTTTTATATGGAAAAGATAGTTGGGAATATGTGAAATTTCGAGGATTTGAAAGAATTAGGATGGCTTGTTGATATAAAAGTAACGGAGGATGTATATAAACTCAGTTTCTTCATTTGGATTAAATGAGCTCCTCTTAGTTCCCAGCGAATGCTGTTTATTGACAGATTCCCCAGATGGAAATACGACGACTTAGGATGCCACTTGAAAGTGAAAAAACGTGAATTATGATTCTGAATCAATTCACTGTGCATGCAAAAGGATGTACAGATAATTTTAATTCTCCTTTCTTAAACGCGATATGTTGAGTAACTCTGTTAAGTGCAGGATAAACTCTAAATGCAGAAGGTATAAAAATATTGTCTTAAATTAAAAAAAAAAAAAAAAAAAAAAAGAAAAAAAAGAAAAAGAAAAGAAAAGAAAAGAAAAAAAAAAAAGAAAAAAATTGTAATAATTTTTTTCACAGATAATGATGGTTCACATATCTTCGATAATGGCTGATGTGCATTTGAAAAAAAAAAAAAAAGATGGAAAACGTATTAAAAAAATATTTACGAACGAGTGGTGCCATCCGCCCCGACCTGTCGATTGAATGCGTTGTGTCCCAGGTACTAATATTTAGCAAATCTAAAATAATCCCTAATATTGTCTTTCCGATACATAGTGTTTAAACAAAGAATGATAATAATAATATCGGTATAAAATGAATTATGAATATATAAATTGGATAATACCTGAATGAAGCTCGCGCCAGCACGTAGGGGATGCCTTCTTCATCGACAATCACTCAGCAGTGAGTAAAATACCGGCATCTTCTGTTGGTAGTCAGTAAGGAAGGTGACCTATATATTGCTAGGTCGTGCTTTGTTGCTATGGGATTCTAATTCTGCCCTTTAACGTCTACCTCTCCCTTTCTAATTAATTTTCTCCCAAACTTGTTCACATATTCAGTGCAAACTCAATGTGCAAAGCAATAAGAATAAAAGTATGGTCAACTTGTAATCAGGGTCGCTGTCCATTTGACCGGAACGTGCTGATTTCCCGAGGGTGAAAATAACCAATTGTGCATATACATAAAAAACATAGTAGAAGAAAACTCCTAGTCGTATTTGAAGGAAAATGAAGTATTTATGAATATTTATAAATAGATAAAAAAAAATATATATATAAATATTATTTTCTAAATATATAAATCATAGCCAATTAGATCAAATAACAGGACCCCTTCTTGTAACTCAGAATAATGGTTATACTAAATTAATCAAAGCTGTTATTAGAGCTTAGAATGAAAAAGTTACGGGATAGAATAAATATTTCTTTCTATTCTTATTAAAACTATTAATATTTCTATTATTTATTATTTATTCTATTATATATTATTTATACTCATTATAGTTTGCATAAAAAAAAGCATTTTATCAAGAGCAGTTTATATATATATATGTATGTATGTATATATATAAACTAAATATATATTTTCTTTAATTTCCAAATTTTAAAGTAATCATACAATATTATTTATATTATATATTTTTAATAATTGTACGATTAATAAAAAAAAAACTTTTATGTGAAAAAAAGATCTATTAAAAAGAAAAAATCTAATTCACTTTTATCACTACAAATAGAAATATCTTTGTTGTACCGCCTAAATAAAGTTAAAAATAATTGTGCAATCATATTGATAAAATTTAAGAAGATTTTTATGAAAAAATTTAACAATTTTTTAAATCTACTGCTTCATTGACAGCAAAAACTATTCAGGGAAAAATATCATTTTCCTAGTTTCGTAGAAAAATAACTTTATTTCAAACTTACGATTGCTTTTTTCTGTTTAGCAAGTTACAAAGTTTGGGATCACTAACTTTAAGTAATTGGATACTTCCTTTTCTACTTTTTAAGAGATTAAACGATGCGATTATGTGGACATTCACATACGCGGATATAAACTAGATCAATAAATAGTTAGGTCTGTTGAATTGTCAGGTATAACAATTGTAAAAGTTGCGAGCATAAACATAGTTAATGCATTCGAAAGCAACTTTTGCAATAGTAGATACGACTGGCAATCGAAATATTGTGTGATGAAAGGTATTAATGTTGTACAAATATATAAATATATACATGGTACAAATACAATATTCTGTTCATAAATATCCGATACATGCGCCTATAATAGCAAAATTCTTCCCCACAAGAGAAAGTATACATTCCCAACAACGCGACCTCAGTGGATGTTGGGAAGTCGAAGCAATGTGGCTTTTTAATAATATTTTTTCTCATTAATAACCACAATGCTTCAAGCCCAAACGCTGTGATCGCGAAATAGAAGCTTAATACAGCGCTACAATCACACGTGTTAGTTTCACCATAAATATTTTCAATTAATAATATTTATATAATTTTTGGAATGCCCAATTAGAATTTTCTAATTTTTTTTTTTTTTTATGTCAACACATGCAAACATATAAAACCCTAAATTTTCTTTATAGTTTAGAAACATTTAAATTAAATTGCATCTTACCAGTCAATTCATTAAATTATAAAATATATTTCCTCCATTTTATATATATATATATTTCATTAATATTATAGCTCTGCCTTTATCAAAATATATTGTTTATTTAAATATAAAAATAATGCAAGGATAGAGCACCAGATTTATTTCCTGTTGATCGAAACAGCGCTTGGGCTAACACTGGCCAATGTTTCTCTGGATTGGTCTTACCTCTCTTCGTTTTTCCTCCTCACGAAGTTTTGCTTGTCTCCATTCCATTTCCTCCATCATTTGACGCTCCATTGCCCTTTTAGCTTCTTCTACCCTCCTTTGTACTTCAGCTTCTATTTCCTCCTTACGTTTTTCTAGTTCTTCTTCTACCCTCTTCTGCACTAGTTCTTCTATTCGTTTGGCAGCTTCTTCTTCAACCATTTTTTGCTCCACTTCACGTTGTCTTCTGTAAACACAGAAATATTTTGTTGTTCTAATGCTACAAAAGTAGCATACATGCTTCAAATACATAAGCATGCTATTTATTTTAATTATTTATAAAAATAAAATGTAATCATCTTATTTAATTAAATAAAATGTGTTTTATTTAATATTAAAAATATATAATTTAGAATTAGCATATATTTTATCAAATTCCAAAATGATATTACGTATTAAATCATATCAGGTACTTATATGTATACAATATAAAATAATTCAACCACCACCATGAGATAGTTATACAATCTTACCCAACTGCACTAGCGGTGAAGGTTTTGTTCGATAATTCTTTCTTTTTCCTGACAACATAATTATAAATAAAAAAAAACGTATACCAATAGAATCAAAATATGCAAAAACTAAATTTCTTTATTAATTAAAAAAATAATTAAATGTGCTAAAATTTATATTGTTTTTGCCTTTTTAAAAAAATAAAATATAAAGAATAATGCAAAGGAATATTTCTTAAAGGATAAGTACCTCAATTCTATAATATCAAATGCATGTGGAAATAATAAAAACATTTTAATGTTATCCTTTCTTAATATTTGAATATTTTAATAAAAACAAGTAGATATTGTAGATAAATATCGTTAGTGAAAATACATTTAATTTAATTAATAAAAATCAAATGAAAAATAATTAAATTTGTATATAATTATAATTACCTTTGCCGCTCCATTTCTGCCAGTCTTTCTACTTCATCCATTTTGCGATCTCTGTCTCTGTATGAACGTTTCTTATGACTGACTATATGTACATCATCTGAAGCATCTGATGAACTAGAAGATGCAGAATGGGATCGTTTCCTGCAAAAATAAATAAATTCTTTCAAATTCTATATAATTGCAGAAAGAAATAATTGACGCGACAATTAAAAATCAATTGACTAATATTTATTAATAGAGACAACGCATTAAGATATGTACAACAATAGGAGATACATAAACATCCAATTAGATGTAATATATATCAATGAAAAAGTTTTTTTTTATTGACTATATGGCAAAATGGCGGAAAATTCGATAGATTGAAACGATTCCAATATGCATATGTTCGATAATAAAGTAGAATATATTACCTTGTTTTTGAACTACGTTCTTTTGGCTTGTCAGAATACTTGTTGTTCGAATGCTTCTCACGTGATTTTGAACGTTTTCTTGAATGCTTGCTCTTATGACGCCGCCTACTAGGAGATTTTGTCCTGGATCTGGAACGGCCCATTTCAACAAATTCTGTCTTTTGAAGAATTCACTTGTAAAACTAACGATATATTAAACACTAAGAATGTAAATAGACATAAAAATAACCGAACACTACGCGAACACTGCAATAGAATAATGAACCATCCACCGTTAATATGTACACCACACTACTGACTTACGCAGTTTCAGCGGCCATGTTTAGTATTGCCCAAGATGGCGCACAAGCTTGAAGTGTCTCCGTTTGTTATAGTCTTTTTTTTAAAAAATTTTAGTGAAGTTCAAGTATAATACATAAAAAGTGTTTTTATTACTTATATATAATATCTTTTTTTTCTATAATCATTTATTTTCCGATGTTATATTTTATTAAAATGTTAAACATTTTAAATTCTCACATTCAAATTTCACGATAAGAATGCTTCCATCCATTTTCAACCAATCAAAACGCAATTGCAATATATTATACAATATTTGCTATTTATAATTATTTTATAACATTAAAAGTACGTTATATAAAGCACATTAAATATATATTTGTTTTCTATTAAAAAAAAATATAATATAATAATAATATCCGAATAATTATAAAAGAATAATTATAAAATAATTATAAAAGAAGGAACGGTATAGTATAAAATAATTAAGTATAATTGAAAAAGAAGGCAGAAAAGGAGATAGGTAGCATCGCGAAAATGATTAGCATCGGAAAATAGGTAAATGAAATAAGAGACAAACTTTGAAAGTAATTGCGTCGTATGTGTTCCGAAAAACCGCGGTCTTCGTTGGCAATGGCACCCGTTCACAGCTGTGTCGGCGTCGCGCGCATCTCATTTGACTCGTTCCGCGACAGCAGAAATCAAGATGGCGCTCCTCTGTTTGCGGATAGTTCTGCGACGAATATAAATACGTGAAAAAAAACAGTGCGAGAAACGGTTACAACGTATTGAACAGATTGTGACGATTGGTATACGCGTATGATATAGTGACAATCGATTGGTAACGTGTCGCGATAACTGTAAAGCAAGGTAGCCGGGTAAGCCGCTGCGGTATTTCGAACATCGGCGAAGGTGCTGTCGGTGCCCACCTGAGGAATGCCAGATTATCCTCACTACGGTAACTCGCTCGGCAGGGGGATGCTAATCGCGTGACGGATCGCGTGCAAGTTGATCGAAAGTGTTTCGTAGGTGGTCCCCCGCAAAGGTGTACGGTCGTGTTTGTTCCGTGACGTATGTGTGTCGCGGAGGGCTGTAAGACAGGTCGGTCGCGAGTGTCGTCGTCGTCGTCACCGTCGTCGCCGTCGTCGCTATCGTCGTCGTGGTCGGCTTCGTGCTCGTGTTCAGTGTGCCGCGAGTGGCGTTTTTCGCGGCTTCGATGTGCTCTCGTCCTCCCTTGGATTTCTGGACAGGCGAGATCAGCTGCTGCTGGAACAACTAGTCCGGCGGCTCTGGGAGACGATCCTCTTCTACAGGAGCGGTGGGGCAAGGAGGTGCCGGAAGCAGCCGCGAGTCCGGAAGCATAACGAAGAAGATGGCCTTCAACGAGGTAAGTTCCATTGCTGCATGCCTCTATATCTTGCTATCTTGCTATCCCGTTCGGTCGTTCGATCCCGTGAGCTGACCTCGCGACCCCCAAACGCCAATTCTAACCTAACCTCCGTTCCTGCGCACAGCTGGCATGTTATCAACTCTCCCCTCTCCCTGCATCTCTTCATTCTCATCCTTTCTTTCTCTGTTTCTCCTTTCGTTTCTCTCGAGACACCGTGACTTCTTTTGTGCGTGGTTAAACGGTCATGAGATCAAAATCGGAACGATCCGGTTATTCTTTAATAACATCAAGCTATACGCCTTTTAAATCCGTATTGCACGCATATACGTTTTTTCGAACGATATTGTACTATCATCTTTAGGTTATGATACGTGCGAAATATTAGAACATTATACATTTATCAACATTACATTTATCAAGGACGTTCTTTTTACGTTCTTGAATAACGGTATACGTGTAATTTATAGTATATAACAATGTTTTCTTTTCAATCAAATTCGTTCGCCTTGAAAATCTTTTGAAAAATCAATTCAACGAAAATTCATCGCAATATTGTTTGATCATTGGTAATCAGAATTAATATTTGTATAATATTTATTACATTATATTATGCAAAGAAATCGAAAGAAAACATTTTTACTATGGTTTGGTAAACAAGTACAATATAGTGTAGTAATGCGAGAAAGAGATGAAATTTCGTGCTTACGTGTCCACTGCGACTATCACCGATTGTCTGCCTCGGTAACGTTTCTCTGTGACATTATTGCGTAACCATATCCCATAAAGAAACACGGGTATAGTGTTTCCACGGCAGAGAAGAAAAATAAAAAGCGTTTCAGTGTACTACCTGATTCATGCGTAAGATGATACATTAGAATGGCGCACGTTTCTGTACCCTCTCTAGGATGGTGACATCGTTAAAAAAATTATGTCGTAAATGGGTACGACGACATAATGGAAATACGTGTTACACGTATGATAAATAGGGTGTTATCTATACGATAGTTCGCGGAATAGTTTGAATCTCAACGTTACATTTCCTTGACTTTTTATCATCGTTGATGATGTGTAATCACGATCGCAATTATGTATATGCCTTTTATCTTATATGTTCCTACTTATTTTTGCTGACCATTC
This sequence comes from Apis florea, assembly GCF_048593485.1. Lineage (NCBI taxonomy): Eukaryota > Metazoa > Arthropoda > Insecta > Hymenoptera > Apidae > Apis > Apis florea. The sequence goes on from NW_028256789.1 coordinate 3,641,388, forward strand.
AACGAACAAAAAGAGCGCTGACCAGTAATTAATATATCGAGATCGCATGTCATCGATAGATAGTCATATCGTGCGATACGAAACATAGAAAACATGTATTGTAATTGTACGCGTGATTAATGATTTTTCTTTTTTCTTTTTTGTTCGATTGTATCGTTCGATTGTTGCAACTTCCGTATCACGAAAATTTTCGATATTTGTCTCATAAGTTTGAGGAAAAATTATCACCGAATAATGAACAAAATTATTAGCATTGATTTTAATTGCAATCATTTACATATAAGAAAAAGTACGTAAAATAGATATTTAGGTACTATAGATCGATAATTCTAACGTTAAACGGAGTTGATCTTTAGCATTTATTGTTAGTAGCATCTTTTGACGTAATAAGTGGGAAGAGTAGCGTTTATATACTTTGCCTCGGGCATTAATACCTGTGACTGTATCGCTCTGCGTGTGTACGCTTTCGCATACATGTGAAAGCTTATGCGTAGATCATTCATCAGTTCCACGTGCGCAATTTAAACGAGAAATTAATGAAAGAACGCATCACCGTTTGTCATTAATCTTTATATGCTACGATTATTTATTACGATTTTTTATCATTCACGTCGCAATCTTTATTTTCATATTCTAATTTGCATTACTTTGTCGAAAAAAAAAAAAATTTGTTTTCGGTATTATTTCGATTACGAATTCAAGAAATTCGCGGTTATTGAAAATTAAATTGAAAATAAAATCTTCATACGTTTGTGATCGATCGTTCAAAAGGATATCAATCGAGGTGTAAAAGTCATCGTAAAGAAAAAGAGATAAAAGTGACAGTCTTTACAACTATGGCATAGCTATCATATCGATCGAGATGGAATATATACAAGTAACCAAAGTGGGATTCCACCGTTGCTCTCCCTTCTACACCACCCACTTCACCATCATATGGCTTCTTTTTCCACAGATAACGTGTCTATCTTTTCGATCTTTATCTTCCTTTTTCCACTCCCGAATATCTCGTCGCACCTTTTTACTTTCTCACCGAAAGCTTGTCGGACAAACTTTTTGAAGCAGTTCAAACAAGCCGCGGTGAAAGTAAAGATTGTTGACTTTCAAAACAAGCTACCCGAAGTTTTTGATATTCCTATATCGATAATACGCCCGTTAATCGAATCGAAAGTTGATTCTTACGGAAAATAAAAATCATTTTGCGAATCAACGAAACGAAAACCCGTTGCTCGTAGACCAATATCATCTATTACATACACGTTTAGATCGACGCACACAGTCGGCCTGTTATCGACGCGGTTATTCTTATCGTATTCCGGAAAGCCTAGCTCGCACCTCGGATCGTCGAAACGCGCATAAACATACGTGCAAACACACGGTATATACGTATGCATAGTTATCGGTGCGTTGTTGTAAACTTTATCGGCGTAGCAATATTAAAGATATACGCGACGTATGCCTATATCTGTGTGCCGTACGTTTCTATACGATTGCTATACCGTTATTACGTAGGTAGTAAAAAAACGACGTTTGAAGTTTCGTTCTTTTTTCCCTTCTTCTTCTTCTTCTTGATTCGGGCGTACAAGAAATCGGAGGCGTGGGCGGAAAGCAGGTTAGCATCGAAGATTCGCCGCTTTGATAACGGGCATTGATCGAAGAAATCTATCTCGGGGCATCTTTATTATTATATTTAAACGCGTTATCGCGCGAGGATCGCGTACTCGTGAGAACCGTGCGTGTTTTTTTTTTTTTTTTTTTTTAATTAACGTCGATTCGAACGTGGATGTCAAGGATAATGATATCAGGGTAAAAATCCGGGTAACAATAATTTGAACGTTGACGATTCGTGGGATCCTAGGGAGGAGAGGGGTTGGAAGACGTCGCGTGATACTCGTGAAATTAATTTCTATAACAGAGTTATCAACATCGGCGAAAGATAGTCGTTACTATCGCTTACGTTACACAATAGACATTGTTCGATCGTGGCCTCGATGCAACGTATCTGTTCCTTGTACCTCGCGCGGGGTAATAAAGTGCACGCGGACAAATGCGATCCGCCGATGTTTCGAATCCGAATCCGTGGGCGAGCATCATAGACAACGAAGAATTGAACTATGGAAATTGACAAAGGCGAGTACATCCGTGATTAAGGCTCTCCGGCGCGGACACAATGCGCCATTGTGCTCCATTTCCAGGTGTAATATCTACTTCCCGGTGAATTAAAATCTACGGAACACGGCCGTTTTCGCAGTTCCTTGTACGGATGGGACACGTACGATGAGGAAACGTTGGATCGCGATCGAACGAGAGGGATATCGGGATCTGAAGGAAGGATGTACGAGCGCGATCGAGGATGCATAAGGATTGAGAGTCGCGAGGAAAAATGCAATTCACGTTATAAAATTGAAATTTACTGCCGCTCGCTGCTGCTTTCGCGAATCTAAATCGTTGCGTCGTCACCACTGTCGTAAATGTGAAAAAAGACACCACGGGATAGGAGATACGGGAGAGTTTGTACGGGTTTACAACTCGTGCCTGTGTGCAAGCTCGCCCCCGTGGTGCTTGGCCGTTCTCCATTTTATTTTCGATAAAATATGCACGGTGGAGAAGAAAAGAGGGCCGTCGCGTATCGTGTCGCACGCATTCGGAAACGCCGTTAAAAATTGGCACCGTTGCCAAACCGAGACCAATCGTAATCGCTGAATAATGGCGATCCCATTATTTTATCCGCTCGATGAAACATTGGAGAATCGTGTGCAACGTTTACGCGAAATCATTTTTCGAATAATTTATAAAATGGAAGAGGAGGACGGGGGGCATTGCGGTGACACGGAGTTTATTCCACGTTCTGACAACGAGCGTTCCCATAATTCCCATTCCGCGTGGGTAACCTCGTTCGAGACACAACGGTGCTTTAATTATCCGTTTTCTGGCCGCGATGTACGCGTATAAACACAAATCATACTCGAGAATGCTCCCTTTCTCTCTCTCTCTCTTTATGAAAGCTCGTACGATTTCGCGGCGCAAGAGGGCAAGCTGCATCTCGACCTACCGTTCCCCTAGGTATCGTATTTTCCATAAAACTTTCGGATTGGAACAAGGCGCGCGGGAATTAATCGTGGCGGCGCATTCGGTGGGTTTCGTTCGCCCGTAAACGTCAGCAGCGTGTTGCCCCTCGTAAACCGAGTAATAGCTTCGTGCTCGTCCACCCCCTCGGTACACGCGTGTATGCGCGCGCTCTGCATCCCCGTGTATTTACACGTACGCGTGCAACCCCCCGGCTTGTACCGGCTTGCATTTATACGTATCCGGGTGCATGTACGCGTAGGTGATAACGCGGTTCGAGTCGGTGTACACGGGGTGTTTCGTAATTTTTAACGTCTAATTGGTCTGAGACGTGGTGGAGGAACAAAAAAGATACAAGATATCGGTCTGGAAACGGCATCATCTTCCATCCTTCTCTTGCATACTTCCGAAATTGTTAAGGTTTCCCCCAGACTTGGAAACTGTTGGGAAAAGTTTCGGAATTCGTCTATAACTCGTCGGTTGCCGAGTATTTTCGAATGTCTACGGTAAAATAAGGTCTTAACCACGGTACACCACGGTTGCTACATTGCTACTTACTTTAAGAACACGCGGTATGTAAGTGCGTTGGAGCGTATTTGTGTATACGGCGTATATGCAAGATTGCAGGAAGTTGGGAAGGGATACAGACGCGTGTTCCAGTACACCAAGGATATATTGACGGCGGTGCTAATCTCGAGCCGATGAAACTTCATTAAGACGCGAGATTAATTGGGCAAAGACTAGGAAGGAAACTAACTAAACTGTATGCACTGCGTTTCTTCGGGAGCGTGAATATCGCGTGAAGAAATGATTATTTTTTAACAGATGAAGAGAGAGAGAGAGAGAATATTAAGAAAAACGTGGTCGATATTTTCGAGAAAGTTTTAATGAAATCGGTCTAAATAATTATCGAATAAATTGTTTTAACGAAGCGCGGTCGCGCACGCGAGCGATTCGTGCTGCTTTCTCAGGAAAACAGCCGTGACAGGTCAGGAGAACGTGTTTCTCGGTTTCCGAGGCAGGAAATGCTACTCCAAGTGTCACGGGGATCCAGTTTTCCCGTCTCCGAGGAACAGGTTCTCGCTTTTTACGCGAGACTCAGAAAACTCAGAGTTGATCTCGACTCAAATCCAAACTTCCCTCCCTTGGTCGCGCGTGCGTGGGGGGAAAAATTAGTCGGTGAGCGCCGTTTTACCCCGTGTTTCTCGATCCGTGGAAAAGAAAATTCGATAATAAGATATTTCGTTTGGTTCGAACGCGATCAACCGCATCCGAGCTGAAAAATTCGATTCTAGATTTTTCTATGTTGTTCACGTTGTTCGGTTTCGCGTACCTCGCTCGTTTGCCTTATCAATTTTTATCTGTTTCGAAATCACCGGTCCTGATAACGGTACGGTTGCGCAATCGACGAACGAGGGAGACACGTCGAGAGGCGGGATGCGATAAAAAAGCCTGTTGCACAACTGGTTTTCGTTCATGGTGAAAGGAAATTCCGATTCCGCAGTGATGCGTTGCGCGCGCCCGTCTACGAAGAATCGAGATGGAACTGTTCGTTTAATCCGGAAAAAACTTCTATCTGCGGCGGTGCCTTCCGACGAGTATCACTCGATCCGAGGTAAAATGCAATTCGTTCCATTGCATTTCGCTCTCTCTCTCTCTCTCTCTCTCTCTCTTTCTATCTTTCTTTTTCGAATCGTTCGATTCCATCGAGAATCATTAAAAGTTTCCAGAGAAGTATAATTAGAGTTTGGTTAAGATCTACTCGGTTCTTCCGTGTCCTTGATCTATGTCGCGTAATTTCGTGCAATTTCGAAAGTCGCGTTTGCTTTACAACTCGGGAACTTCTTGGATATTCCGCGAAACTTACGAACAGTTGTAATGTCGGTAAGAAAGAAGGTTAGAAGAAAAGAGTTGGACAAGAGTTGTGCGCTGGGACACGAGTCTCGACAAGAGAAAAGTGAGAAAAGCTCGATGGAAATGTTGGCGGGCTCGAAAGAAATTCGAAAGCTGGATAAAAAACGCAAGTTCCCGAGTTCGTATTTTGCTCGCTCCTATGATTTATCCCTTTCACGCGTTAAACGATTCTTTCTTGCCCTCTCGTTAATCTCGAACAAACTCGAGTCGAGCTTCCATTTCCAACCTCTCTTCGTCCCCCTTCGATATTTATATTCCTCGGTCTTTCGAATGGAAAATTCGACGTAGTCTCTCGTGCAAGTCGGTATGAAGCATTCAACCGATATCGATTTATCATCTGCGCGATACGATACGATACTCGAGCCGTTCCTTCTAAAACACCGTCGGCTAAAGGTGTCAGATGCAACTTGTCTTTTGTGAATACGCGCAAGGGAAGAGGTATTGACCTGAATTGGTATACCGGCCGTAACACTCAACCCCCATGTTCACCTTTCGGAAATATCTTTTGTAAGAGGTACGGGGCATCGATTCAGCCAATGTCTTGTTGCTTCGAACAAAGGATAACGCGATAAAGAGAGACAGAGGGAGAAAGAGCACTTGAAAGTAAATGGGAATAAAGGAATTCGGGTAAAAGCAAAATTATAGCCGAGAATAGGGATTCGGAAACGAGATTTGAAAAATTGCCTCGATCTTTCTCAGTTTCGTCCGTAGATTTAATATCGTACGGGCAACATTCCATATTTGTCCTCGATCGAATATCCTCGTTATTGGACACGATAAAAATTAGATGCGCGATTCATCGTAATTTCAATCGTGTCTACCGATTTTCTTTTTATCCTGGAGAAGCTATATACCGAGGCTAGGGATCGCGTGAGAAAGATGCTGCGGACAAAGGAAATGAGGTATTCCGAGCAGTGGGCTGTGCGTTCTTGGCCGCCACGATAGTGAAGGAAGAAGGAAGGAAGCGTACCAGCTTCGATAAATCGAACCTCAGGGATAATAAAATTCCTTTCTCGATTCGTCTCGCTCACTACACTCTACAAGTATCGCCCTTTCCTCGTCCCGGGAATAAAACAAAGACGTCCCTCGATCAAACGCCGATTCCCTCACTCGTCAAAATGCGTCCATAATTTATCGAGCTTCGAATTACGCCTTATGAAAAATTTATTACCGATTCTTCACTCTGTTAATATTCTGTCTCGCGATCTCTTCATCGAGTATGCTTAAAAAAAAAAAAGAAAAAAAAAACGTTTAATCCCTCGACATTCGTTATATAATTCGATTATCCGCCGACGAAATGGTATTGCGCTTTAATGATCCAACGATTCCCTATTTCTATGATAATTTCGGCTCGGAAGTTTCGCATTATCGCAAAGTGAATTGTCGCTCGTGGCTACTGTATTCGATTGGGTACGGTCGGTCGGCCATGTCGGGGTAACGTGGAGCCGATCCATGCATTTGACAGATTTTCAATGATGGTTGATCGACGTGGATTTGGATGGGTACGTCGAGTTATCCAGAATTGCCAATTAAAACGTGCTAGGTGGAAAGGCTTTCGGACATCGATCCATCTTTCCGTCTAATTATTCTAGGGAACTCGTTTTTTTATCGGTTTTATTTGATCGCTAAGGTTTGTCGAGTCGAGTGAAAAAAAAAAAAAAAAAAAAGAAAAAAAGAAAAGAAAAGAAAAAGAAGTCGAGCTCTTTTTCTCGCATTGCATTCGATTCGATCTTGATAAAATCGATCGTGACAAGAATCGTTGTTATCCAGGCCAGGCCAGGCGATGAAATGATATGAATAATTCCCTCTTCCATTGTATTCATACGGATGATTTAAAGAAAGTCGATCCGTGATACTTGTACGGAATTTTCTATGAATGTCGAATGATTTTACTAGAACAGTTTTCTTCGAAGAAGTCTAGGATCGGACTCCTTCGAAGAAAATTGTTTCATTGGGAAGCTAGTAAATGATCGGACTTTTCGGATCTCTCTTGATTTCTTCTACGGCTTTTCTTTCACTTAACTCTTGTCCAACGGCTTTGTTTTATTATCTTCGCCGCATTTTCTTTTTACACGACGCCTTTTTATATCTCCTCCTCGTTGCTCTCATTTTTTTTTTTTTTTCCTATTCTTTTCTTTTTTTTCCTCGATTTCCCTTTCTTGGCTCGAATATCAAAAGATTGTTTTCACAGAAAGATCAATCGTCTGTCGCAACCGAAGCGATCGTTGAACCTTAATTATCTCTTATCAATTTACCGCATGTCGCGTAATTAACTCGTTCGACTTAGGAACGATCAGTTTCTCGACATCTTTGACTTTTTTTTTTTTTTTATTCTTTATCATAATTATATTCCACTTGAATTTTCCGCATAAATAGAACATTTTCTTCCGCGTGCATAAACGAGCGCAAACAAAAATTATATCGTGGTATCAATGTATCGAGTAATTATCAAGTGATTTAGTTGTAGAATATTAACAAGATATTCAAACGAGCACGGATCACGGTACTTTTGTTTTCTTTGAGTTTCGAGGATTCCACTATCTTTAGACATTATCAACAAGTCCCTGTTTATTCGCAAAGTGCATCGATTTGTCTTGTGCAAACGAGCGTACGACAGCAGAAAAATGACGCGCCTTTTTCTCGTGAAAACTCGCTCTCGTGAGGCAAGAACAAGTTCCACATCTAGTGGCACGAGGAACGCGAACCCCTCTTTAAAACGGGCTACATCAAACGATGTAGGCCCCGATGGTACGTTTTAAAGAATTTGTAAAACCGTGTAGGCGCCTTAAAACATTTCGTTCCGCGTTGCTTTCTAACGCGTTCCACTTTCTTGGACGTTCTTCGGGGGATTCTGAATGTTGTAACACGGTGGTATGATAAAACCAGTCGAAAATGTTTCTCGAAAAGTTGGCAAAAACAGCGGAAACACTCGAATCGCGTACGTATTTGATCATTACAGGAATCGTTATTGTCGAGGAGTTAACGTTAAATTGTATTATTCGCTGGAAGAATTTTGTTTTTCGTCTTCCCGATAGTAGTTCGTTCGAATGATTTAAGGGGACGCGTGATCGTAAAAATTTTCCATACGCCAATTAAAATAATTAGATACGACTTGTATAAAATTAACGAGATAAACACAGTTAAAAAAAAATATGTATATATATATATATATATTCCGGTTGTTTTGATACACTGACACTAATGTATACTCCGTGCCTCTTATGGAATTCGTCTTTATATCTGTCTTTATAAGGAAATGTTACAAGAAAGATACCGTTGCCTCCACGCCTCGAAATTGTTTTATAACTACCGATGACGTTGCTATTTTGCGACTTCATCGGTCTTGTAAAAAGCAGAGAGAAAAAAAATCCATTATCGCTTTGAAAAGAGCGTTTCACGATTACACAAAATCATTATGCATAATCGTTGCATTTTTTGAGATAATAGTAATAAAGTTGTAATGTTTTAATTAAACGGTTATACTCTACGAATATTCTTTCTTTTATTTTTTTTTTTATTTAGACTCGTAAAATATACGCAAATTTAAAACTCAGTCAACTCAGTTTCAGAAAACTCGGTGTTATCTTCGCGATTCTAACCGCGATAATAATAAATGTAATGAATCGGTTCTCAGGTGAATTTTGCCCGGTAACGATCGTTCCTCATCTCTGTCGATATTAAGAGCTCACCAGTACACGGTCGTCCGTACAAGGTACTTATGTAACTTATGTTCGTACACGTGCATTGCAGCAAAGCCCGTTTCGCGAATTGGATTATGCACCGAAGACATAACCATACTACTCCTGTCGCGTTCAGAGAATTTCTAAATCCGGTGTACTTCGACTCGAGACGTATTAATTACGAAGGATAAACCTTGCCAAAGTTATTAATGAATACTCGTGGCGTTATTACACCACGCGTACAACAAAGTTATAATTATTTTATCGTCGTTCACTCGATCTAACGATCCCGTTAGCTGTATTTCCGAAATTATATTCACCCATTAATAAGAATTAACGAGGTAATTGATAAACCGCAAGACGATTATCTACCGCGTCTCGTTAAATTTAAAAACATCGAAATATTTGCATACGTTAATAATGCAAACGTTTTTTAACAAACAGATAAACCGAAATTAACCTCGATCGAGAGATGCGATTGACGGATACGGAACGAAGCATGCGATTAAGCGCGAAGAAAAGAGACGTTCCATCTCGAAGAACAGGTGGTTGAACAAACGTGACAATGTTAGACTTGCTGGTATTTAATTACGCGTTGACCTTCTTTTTCAATTTCTCAGTTTCACTTTCCACCAACCCAACTTTCCTTATTATTTCACTCGAACGAATAAAAATATCGCTTATCGGATTCATCCATCTTCCGGAATTATTTTCGATATAATTAATTCGATATTACACGTATTATTTCAAAGGGGTTCAAATATTCACGTTATTTAGAGAATTCGAGTCGAAAACGACGCGGAATATTTTTTTTTTTTCAATCGCAAAGCAACGAAGCGTAAGAAAACGGTTCATAGGATGCACGAGAGGTCCTTGCCCCAGGACACGCGGGCCGCAGACGGTCGATGGCCAGGGTAACAACCGAAGGAATACGTATTCCACGCTCAAGGGGTATCTACCCTCGTCGTATAGGTCGTCGCGTCGACACAATCGCGCTTTGCTCGAAATCTCTTCTATTTTCCGCTCGGGGCCATTAACCGGCTAATTAGCAGGAATGATCTGAACCGCAGTGTTCTTGAAAAATCCATTTAAACCGCGCATACCCGATACATCCTCGCGGAAAATAGCACGAGTGGATGCTCGTACGAGTGCAATCCGAAAATCGATGTGCGAAGCACCAAAAATACCCGATGCGCAAGGGATATGTTAGAGGCGAGGGCGGCTATGTGCCGGCACGTTCGATCCTCCTTGCTTACCTACGTAATAAAATCCATTTCGAAACGATAGCTTCCAGGACAAATTAAGGATTAACGTTCAATCTCATGCTCAATTTCCTTTCCCGCGCACCGTTTGGCCAACTCGTCCCATCCCGAAATTGCATTTGATTCTTAATCACGTATCGGCGAAAAGTTCGATTAATCGGGCCGGTTTAAGGGAAAATGGAGGTAAACCGAAGGTCACCGAAATTTCGATAATACTTGCGAACGTTCTTCTTAATAAAGCGGCGGCTTTGTAGGAGATAAAGCGACGGGGCGGAATTAAAGGGCAGACGCCTTTAATTAAGGCGATCTCTAATCAAATAGTTGAGGGAGACGGATCGATAAAGGCGACCGAGGTCAAGGAAACATCAAACGTGCCTTCTAATCCGTTGGATAACAAGGTGTACGGTAAAGCTCGCGTGTAACAATTCTGTTGCAAGCATCCCTTTCACTTTTGATCATAAATTAATTGGAACTTGACAACCGAGTATGGAACCTTTAACGGGGAATAATAAACGGATAGAATCGCGATAAATTTTTCACGATCAAAGGGAAAAGAGTAGAGTAGTCGTGGCTCTTCGATTCTACTCTTCGATTACTGTTCCTGTTCCAGATAATGCGCCCCCTCAAAGGGGGTATTAAATTGGTCGAGCTACTGATTCCCTTTTGTCAGCGCACCTCTCCATTCCTTTTTCACAATTGTTTCGTCTACTTACCTACCGGTTGGTAGGTGTCGCGTTATCCGGAACGTAATTTATCCTCCACGATAAAAGTCCTCAAGGCTATTGATCCTGACGTGTTGCCGAACGCTGAACGCTTTTATACGACGGGAACTGCAATGTAACGGTACGAGCCGTAAGTGCATCGTGTAGTTATAGTTGATCCATACTCGTGAAACTGTTCGCTGGTTAATGAAAGAGTATGTATTTTCATCGTAACATCGTAAACATATTACGCTTTAATTCGCCTCTATTATGCCATACACTATGTGCACGGTGTAACAAACTATTTGGCGCACGACGCGACGAGTTTTAATAATTTATTTATACAAAGTTCATACACGTATTGTAAAATAAATAGAGAAGGAATCGAATTAATCATTAGCGCTCCATTGAAAATAGCCACGGTATAATACGAGTCTCGAGGTATAACGAGGTCGTAAAAACCAGTCAAATGTGAAATAACGAGGTATCGGATGTCAGAAGTAATGTTTTGACAAATCTACGAACAGATAAGAGTTTTAAACTTCGGGAACTTAAAGGGGAATACAATGTACTAAAAGATACCGTACTAAAAAATTATTTTATGTTTTTTTGAGTAGTTGGTATCGCTTTCTAACGATTTAATTTACCTCGTTATATTGCAATATAAGTTATATCGCGTAGGATATAGGATGTGAAGTAATTTGCGAATTTGCAATGTTTTTTTTTTTTTTTTTAATACTATTTTGAAGTTTTATTATCCTTCTTTAAAATTTTAAACGATCGCGGATCTTTCGTTTGATTCAATTATTCCAGAGGAAATTACGTGGGCTTTCTTCGCGTGTTTTGCAATTTTATTGAATATTGAAGTTGAAAAAGAAAGAAAGAAAGAAAGAAAGAAAGAAAGAAAGAAATATATCTATCGTTTTGCTAGACCCGATTGTAGAATATTATTGAGAAAATTGATATCGAAGTCAGTGACATATAAAAGATTCATTATCCCGATTATTTAATAAAACACGTGAATCATTTTATACACATAGATTATAGACATAGCAGAAGAATTATTGAAGAGTGTAATTAACGACGTTATTAAGATAAGATAATCATACGTTAATTCTATCATTTGTAGAAAATGTATTTTTAAGGATTATCGATTATTAGATATAAAAAAAATAAAAAAAATTATTAATTTCTTCTAAAATGAATCAAATTCAAAATAAAAAGAATTAGCTTTGCAAACGAGATAAATGTGAATATTAAATAATTTTTGGAAAATATGGGGAAATTCTGTTTGCTATCTTCTCTGTTTGCTTAGTTCTGTTTGCTAGTTTATGTTCCCGCTGCTTTTATTTCCTGAAATTTTTAGCCGCATCTGTCGCGCAATTAATATTTTAATCAAGCACACGAGAAAAATATAGCCGTTGTTCATACGTTCTGCAAACTGCGTACGCTCGTTCGGCAATTAAAATTCATAGAGGCGTATATCACGATAAAAGAGAAAATAACATTTATCAATTTTTGCAGAATTAACGTTTTTCTTACTTTTCCTTCGAAGGTCTCTTTCTTCTTTAATTTCTCGTCTATATAATCACAGTTGAAATCGAATAGGATTTTACACTGGATTATCTTTTTCTATTTTCCGGTTTTTTTTTTAAATTTTAATTCTGCCGAGTATTCGGAGCGTTTCATTTGTTTTTTTTCACTTCCTTGGCTGCGTGAGAGGGAATTAAGCATGGTATCGAAAGGTTTCTCGACACAGTTGTTTCAAATATCCCACCTTATTACCTTAAAACGCGCGTTAAACAGGCCATTCCATACGCAATAAAAATATGCGCAAACAGAAAAGATAAGATCTTCTCAAGAATGCGATGACTCAGAAAATAATCGATCCTCTTATCCCAATTTATGTTATCCCGTTTTCGCAAATATTTGTACACGTATGTCGAATAAATGATGAAAGAATCGATAAAATTGTAATCGCGGATTTCTCACAATTCAACCCTTATCTAGATCCTCTTAAAGTCATACGCTCGTCAAATTGACAAACGTATGCGAAATCCTCGAACGAAGGATTTCCCTTGGAAATTCTTTCACCCGTTCCCCGTATAACACGTGATTCTCGCCATACCTCTTCCCCTTCTTTTCTTCTCGGAAACACGTTCTTTTCTTCTTTGCGTTCGCCTCGAGAAGAACACGATTGTTCCATACGTTTCCACTGATTCACCGCGGTGGTCAGGGACGGAGTGGAAGGAATAACGAGGAAGCCAGCCTCGGTGGCGACTTCTCAGAGATCTTAGTAGCGAAGTCGAAGGGAGAACTTGGCACGGTTCTTTCTACGAAGGCGATTTACTTCACCGAGATCAAGCTTTGGATATCTTATTCGAGAGATAGTCCGAGGCTCGAACGCCGATTTAAAGTGTCCCTGGTCGTTATCGCGGCGAGGAACGAGTACGGGAAAGATTTAACCTTTCTTCGCTGAGGTTGCACCTCCTCTCCAGAACCAACTTTTCTTCTCGAAATACATCTCCTCCGTCTCCAGCCTTCCTCTCCCGCCTCTGCGTAAAAACTGGAGAAAAAAAAAAATATTCGTGGAAAGGTTTTTTCCACGAGGATTTTCGATCGATCGAGAATTAACGGAGGAGAATTAATCCGCGGCGATTGTTATTACGATGCGGCGGGGTCGAATTTTCGGTTTTAGACGGAATTTCACGAGGCCCTTTAACGCGCGTGGACGGTAAAACAAATAGCCTTGGCAGTTTTTAATGGGTTCTTGCCCAGGGATGGCGCATAATCTCTTCGCCCCGTATTTGTGCCACGAACTCGTTCACGGCTCTCTTCCATCGCGGTGAACGTTAATTAACGTTAATTAATTTTACATACTTAAACGAAGAGTCGTGGAAAGAGACATCGGGGCGAAGGTCCGTGAGCACGCACGAGGGAGAAGGGAATTCTATTTTTCGATTGCTCCCCGAACGTTAATCAGAACTTTCCGTACGTTCCCCTCTATCATAATTAAACTCTTAGACACTTGTTTCTTTTCGAAAAGAACTCGAGAAGAAGGAGTCTTAAACTTTTAAAAAACGAAACGAAAAGTTTGAACACAGTGGAAGACTCTATTATCGTCGTTGCAAAAGAATTCGATTGATGGAAAGAACAGTCTCGAGAAGCGGCTGATGAAATTTCTCTCGTATATGGGACAATAATATATCTTTAAACGATCGAAAGTATCAAATACGAGAGTTGATATGTTTGAAATTTTACACGAGGCAAATCGGTATTTTTTTGTGCATTGACTTTTGTTTAATTTTGTTAATAAAAGAAAAACGTTTCGAGAATATGTTAACTACTGTGTTGCAACGTGATGCTAGCTTCACGCGGGCTGCAGTTTCCGCGTATACCTATATTTTCTACGCAGTTGTTCCAAGCCGCATTGCGTGAGTCATAGCAAGCAGAAACGGATCATCATGTTAGAGACATCGCGGAAACAGGCTCGTGCGAACGGGTATGTCAATCGGCATAATGAAACATCAAGATTTCCGTTCGCGCGATGCAATCGTTATAAAACATTCTCGTTTTTTTTTTTTTTTTTCTTCGTTCTCGACATGCGCGCTATCTTATCGGTTACGTTCTATCGGTCACGTACATTTGCATTTCTGTTACTCGTCCAAACTTTTCCTCCTACGACTTCGGCAACTCGCTTCCACTCCAATTTTAATGGAACTTGGACAAATTGGTTATTTCGGTAGAGCGATGATACGAACGATGAAAAATGGAACTCGTTCGTTTCTCAAATGTAGAAGAAAACCGCGTAAGATAAATTAACGCGTTATTATTTTGTAAAATTATGTAATTAATTACTTGGATGTTATTACGTTCGACTAATTTGAATTACAAATTGATATTAGACGCGGTATTAGAAAGTTGAATTCTCGTATCTGTCGAATCTATCCTGGAAAAAATTCTTGCATAAATATTATATCGTTATAAGTAGGAAGTAAAAAAACGAGCGTTAAACAGTTTCGACACATCGGGGCAGTTTTCTCTTAAACTTGTCTAAAATCATTTAACGGCAATTCCCTTTTTTTTTCTTCTTCTTTTTTTTTAAATCAGGTTAATCGAATCAATTAGATTTCCAATAATGATTTCACACACGGGACACTTTCAATCCACTTTCAATTTCAAGTTGGAAAACATGTTGGGATACGCGTAGAGCGAATTTTAAATAACGTGTGTCGCGTTACATGATTCATCGAACGTTTATTGCCAATCCGAACAATTCTTGCGAGCACGTCACGATCCTATATTATTATATATTATCGCGTTTCAGTGTCCGTTCCTTGTGTGTCACGATCATCGGAATTCCATTCGGCTATTCTTCCCGAAAGATGAGCAATCGTTACGGGTACTGCACCCACCATGGTGGAATAGTAATTCGCTTAAGCAGAGGCGACGAAAATCGGTTCTCGCAGACACCGATCCCTTTACATATCGGTTTTTCGAAACGAGGGCCGAAACTCGACGCGATGAATTTTCATTAGGATTTGAAGAAGTTGGGTTGCTCTCGAAGATACTTGGTGGCGGGCCACTTTGGGTCGGGAAATCGAGATCGAGGAACGGCGCGAGAACGCTGATAAGTCGATTCGAACGTTTGCCCTTTTAATACTGGCGTGGCTACGAGTGGAATACGATTTTACCACGAAGAGAGTGGAAGTGAATTATTTCAGAGTTGGCGGCTAGGGGGAGGGCGAACAAAATGCACTTAAAATGGAAAAGAGGTTACGAGAACGTTCGAAGCGCGATAGAAGAGAAAAATTAATGCTTCGCGTTGCTCTATAAATCTTGGAACAACGATCCGTTTCGTAAGTATTCGCTTTGTATTCTTGTTATGCATTCTTCCCGGTGTTACAAAGCCCGGCTGCATCTCGGAGCGATCGATATGTTTACAGCTTAGCCTTGCTACGATTCATCGCAATTTCAATGGATTACCATTGAAACGTTGAAATATTACTCGTGTTCGCTCGATACGTGCACGATTTTTCGATCGGTCCATCCTTTCTCCTATATTTTCGTGTAGACGAAATAATTGGGATTAGAAATTTAATCAGAATTTTTAATCACGTTCGACTTGGAGCAAGCAATTTCACGTGTCGATCTTTTATTATTATTATTATTATTTTCTCCTCGCCTTTTTCCTTTAACTGGTTTCACGAGGCACGCTCTTTCATTAGCAAGACTTTTTAAAAAGTCACAGCGAGGGAGGGGATCTCGAGGGGTTGTACGAGGTTTTGTTCCAAAAGCCCAGATTTATTTTGTTTCTTATCGGTTTCTGGACGAGAAGTTTTTAGGCCGGCACAGAAACCACCACGACGAGAATAAAATTAACGAGACTGGTGGTGTCGAAGGGGGGAAAGTATGGCGTTCTAGCGCGAAGTAGACACACCCTTGGTACACATAGCACGCTCTATAAAGCCCGTAACCCTTATTACGCGCGAATAATCTGATCTTTTACCCGGAGACGGCCAACAGAGGATCCTCCCCCTTCTGTAAAACACGATGACACACATTTTCCGGGAACTCGATCGAATTACAGCTTTTACAGTTTTCCAAGTAGGAAAAGGAAGCCTGCTTTTTTTAACGAAAGCCTGTTTTTACATCTGTCCGACAGATCTCAGAGAAAATCCGAGGGAGATATCCGAGCGGGCGGAAGCGAAACAATAATCCTTCTTTTAATCAAAGAATTTTGGCGGTATTCCAGAAAAATTTCCACACAGTCGTAGCACGTTCCTCTCGTGGCCTACGATCGTCCAGAAGAAAGGGATGCTTCGGATACACGGGGGAGGGGATGTACTCGGTTATACAAAAAAAAAAAAAAAAAAAAAAGCGAAAGGTATAAATCGTCCTTGCAATTTCTCGCGATTGCATCCTCGGATCGGGAGCATTTCTCATTTTTCTCGCTACTTTACGCGAGCGATCCCTTCCCTCTGATTTATCGATTTCCTTGAAAAGTGCGTAAGTGGGCGAAATTACACGATAGACGAGAAAGAGAGAGAAAGAGAGAGAGAGAGAGAGAGAGGAGAATTCGTCGTCGCGACGCGATCGATCTTCTCCACCGCTGGCTCGTCCAACTTCTATATCCTCCTCCAGGCACCGCAACATCCTTCAACCCGGTCGGGAGAAACCGGTTTTCTCCTTCGTGCACCAATCTCGTCTCGATCTGGAGTCTGAACGAACGAACCGTCGCCATCCTCCCCGTCCAAATCCTGCTCTAGCAGAATTTATTTTTCAACGTGGAGGCCGCGATCCGCTGGAACTGGGCCGCCGGAATTTCTACCTCCAACAACGGAGTTGAAGATGCATCGGCTTAAAGGACGGATGAATATTCATGTTTTTTGAAACGCACGTTCGCATCGCGCCCCAGGATTTACGGGGAAGCTGCGATCGGCTCGTTAATCTTGCAGCTTTAAAAGATAGGATGTTTCTTTTTTTTTTTTTTGGTTGTTCGATATTGGACGATTCAATTTCTACGCGCTTTTAATTCCTCTCCTCCTCCCCCGTGCCTCGTCGAAGCTACGTTTCCATCTGATCTGATCGATAATTTTTTGTACGCAGCGTTCGATTCGCGGAGTAAATTTTTCTCTCCTCCGCGAATAATTGACGCGACGGGTGAATCTCGGCAGTTATCGCGTGTCTTCCAAAAGCTTGAGCTCGTTTTCTTAAAGGAAATAGCGAATTCGTTTTCCTCTTCTTCCCTTCCCACCGTGACAGATTCTAATTTATCTTCCACAACACGACAGAGGAAAGTTCGCGTGGATGGCTTTTATTCCACCCGCGAGACTGTCGCCAACCATTTTCACACCGTCAACCGAACTTTACCGAAAAGTTTCGATTGGTGAAGTTAACGTTCCACAATTTTCCACTTTCGCGACCGAAAGAAAGTATTATCTTTCGTTGTCTGGGAAAGAGATTACCGGGTGCTTGGGGAAGCTTTTAATTTTACCTTCAGGGTGTGAGATCGCTCCTCCTCCCCCTCCTCCCTCCTCCCCATAAGTCGTCAAATATTACGACGAGCGTTCATAAAGATTTGAAAACGAGGAATTCTCGGCAGGCAACAGGGTGCCGCCGCGAACTTCATTCGAGGAGAGCCGGCATTTTAAATTTAAATCTTTCTCCGAGTTGTTGGAGATTTCTTTCCCTTTTCATTCCAACCAAAGGGAATCGTAAAGATATTAACCCGAACCGATTTTATTTATCTATTTTTATTATTTTATTTAGAAAAGGTTCGATCGAAACTGCTCACGATATCCCCTCTCTCCCTTTACCCCGCGTCTTATCAATTGTCGGACGATAAACGGAAGGGTGGTGGGTCTGTCTCGATATCTACAGAGACGACTTAAGCAACCCCTCGATTCGATTTATTCGTCCGAAAGGCCGACAGATTTCGTGGATACCGAATCCTAATTTACTTTTTCCATACCGGTGCCACGACCTTCGAGCCGTGGTACATTGCCCTCGTCTTCTAGTTCTCCTGTTTCTCCGCTCCGCTCCAAGTTCATTCTCCCGTATAAAAAAGGGGAGAAACTTGTTCGCTTTCGAAACTTCTAATCTTTAATTCCATGAAATATTCATTTTTCTTTATTCCGATTCTAGATTCACGATTCGGATGTATCTTCTTCTTCTTCTTCTTCTTCTTGGAACTTTGGCGTGTAATAAATTTTTAAATTTCAATTTCGATTCATATTCTTATCTTCAAATTTATTATTATAACGTACGGTAGAATCGATCCGTTGTTTAAACCAAGATTAAATATTAACTCACTCGCAGAAATCCACTCTCCAATTCTCAAGTTTCCAATCATAGTTTCGACCGAGCTAAACACTTGAAACGTTCCTCCACGTCTTCTGGAATCGGTAACAATCGCGAAATCCCGATTTATCTCTGACCCACCACCACCATCATCATCACCACTGCGACCCTCTCGTAATGGAGATAGAGAGTGCATCGGCCTCCCTAAACCCCTCCAAATCTTGCCCGCCTTACGATAATACCTTAGAGAGGCTTGCTTCGATGATTTCCATTCTCCTTGAAACGAAAGAGAAAACGAAAAGAAAAAAGAAGGAGGAAGAAATCGAAGGGTGTTTCTTTTAATCGGTATTAACATTCGGTACGTGTACCTTCCGCAAGAAATAGCAGCCGCTCACGGGCAAACCAATAAAAGAAAATCGGTGGAGAGCCAGGAACAAGCCCAAATTCCAATTTATCTCCTTTGTGCCTGGCGACCTTCGGATCGGGGTACATCGGCCCCTGACACCCCTGCCTCCTCCCTCGCTCGTCATATTCCTAAACTCTCCTTCCCACCCCCCCGTTTCCAACTAAGGGCAACAGAAAGAGAGAGAGAGGGAGGGTGAGTTTTTGCCAGGCGAAGTAATTCCACCAGCAGACACCCCCTCCAGTTTGTCGGGCGCGTGGCGATACACGCAACCCCTCTCCCCGTAGTTTTCAATGGTGGGGGTTGCTCAGCCGATACCGGGGGTTGCGACGATACTGCGGGGAGCGAGAGAACCACTGGGTGGGTGGCTAGCTGGATGGTTCGTCGGCTGGTTGGCTGGCTGGTAAAGGGGTTGCGTCGTGGCGCCGCCGTTGTCGCCGCCGTTCGCGAATTCGTAAGGGAGCGTTCAGTCGACGCGCGTCTCTTCCGGAAGACACGTATATCCCCGTCATCGAATCATACGAGACACCCCTGTCGTGAAGTGCCGCGATCTGTCTGGGGGTACGCGTGAGCAACGGATGGATTCGTCCTGAGAGGTAATCTCACCGTCCCTTCTCTTTCTTCCCTTTCTTTTTTTTTTTTTTTCTTTTCTCTCGTTCTTCGAGCTCTTCGCGTTTCTTTGTTTACGCGCGCGCGCGAGAGGGTGATCGAGACAAGTGGACGGATAAACGATAATGGAACAATCGTGAGTAGGAGAATTTTAACAGAAATACGAAGGAAAGAACGTATAGTTTCATTACAAGAGCTCACCCTCGTCCTATCATGCGATGCGATTCTTGTTAACTTGCCAGCTAAATCTGGAAGAACATAAAGATAGCAGTAACGTATTATGGTTGCACGTATGACTCATCGATGCGGACGTCGTCTATTTCTTAGCTCGGAGATTCGAGGAGGTAGGATTCGAGGTTTCTCTCTCTGACATTTCTTTCCTTTTTTTTTTTTATTCCTTCAACGAAATATCGATCGTGCACGTTGGAACGTTTCTCTCCATCGCATCGTAACTCGCATCATTCCGCTTAATTGCGATCGATAATCCGGTGCTGTTGTGTTTCTTACGGGTTTATTTTTAGATCGAATCGCGAAAAGTTGTGTAAAAGTTGGCGCGAAATTCTAGTGCTCCCCGGTCTCTCGATCGATGCTCGGCCAGTTTTCTCGGGATAAAAAAAAAAAAAAAAAGGGGTCGTTCCACGTAAGCGCCGACTCTCCCGACGTGAATGCAAACAGAACGCAACAGTCGTTAACCGGCGAGCACGCGACGTCCACCGCGTGAATAAAAATCGGTGTTCGTTTTATCGAGGGGGGGAAGGGGCGAGGGTTTATTTATATATTCGTAGGAAGTGCAGAGAAAAGTGGCACTCCCCGTGGCCGAGGATCAACCGGGCCCCTGACAACAAACGCCGGTGAAACCGTTTCGTGTCCCGTAAGAGAGGAGGCGGTCGGCTACCTGGCTGGCTGACTGACTGACTGGCGGCGATACCAATTTCCAACTTGTTGACGAGCATCGCGTGACGCACCGGTTTTTCTCCCGGCGATATTTGCCGAGCTCGTTCGAATCGAGTTCCAATCTAGTTGCGTCGAAGCGCCATTGTGGAACGAGAGAACCGGTCGCGAGAAACGCCTCCTTTGTACCGAGAAAAATAACAAGGATGACGCTTGTTTGTCTCTTCTTGCGGTTTCCCTTTTTAAGAGAACGTCTCCGTTCCCCTCTGCGCGACCACGTCTGCACACACGCGTTGATCATCGATTCCTTCTCCCCCTTTTATCGAAATTTCTCTCCTTCTTCTCCTTACGTTTCGAGAGGAATAGAATGCGAGAAGGATTCGTTCGTGAGATTAAACGTGTAAACGCGAGATTGGATTATAAGCTCGATAAAGTTGGCTCACCGTTGTAATCCGTCGTCGCTTATTTCGCCGCCTCCCACGGGGATTCTTCTCCACCGGCCAAGATTTACGGTGTCTCTCCACGGGATAGAAGTTTGGATGACGATGGTCGTTGGGAAACGTTGGCGCGACCGATCCTCAGGGGCCGGTTTTTCCTCCAGGGGGTGGAAGAAAACAGGTAGTGGCCGCGCGGAGACAAAAGAGAAATCGCCGGGAGATAAGAAACGGAGCAAAAATTGTTTGCCTCTCTTCAACCTTTCGGGAGTAAAACTGCCGCTTTCGGGAATTAACGCGTGCGTCTCTTTGCGAAAATCCTGTCTGCAAGTCTGGCAAGGCAACGAGTGCAACCTGCCACCATTTTTATCGCCGTCCTCGCAGGGACAATTCGAACGGTTTCCGTGGAACAAAATTCAGAAATTTATCGTTCTTCAGGAAGGGGGAAGAGAAAGGACGCGAGTTGGCGCCCTCCGTTTAGATTATTTACACACGGATTTAACGCGCTATGAATTATTTTACGGGATCGTAAAGTGGCTGGCAATAAAATCGTCGCTCGACAAGTTATCGCGGTAATTTACCAAGGGGGCCGCCTAATGTTAATAAATGGAGAATGTAACTGATCGAGTTTGTTAGGAAAGAGAGACAAGTAGCTGGTGGAGAGAGATCGTCGACTAAATATCACTCGACCGAGCTTATATACCACTTTCTAAAATGAAACAAATTTATCGTATTTTTTTATATAATATCGTTGAATTGATTTCCTTCGTTTCGAGTCGACATATCCTTTCTCGATGAGCGGATGTTAATGCAATTTGTTGGAGACGCGATATTCGATGTATCAATTTTTCTACCGTCTTTATTTCTCGTCGCATCGATTTCCAAGTTCGATTATCAATTTAGAGAGGGATTGATCGGAACGGTATTAAATTGTTATCCGTAGACGTAAAAGCGGCGCGGCTCGTGACGCAATTTTCTCGTGTGATTCATAATGTCGTCCGTATCGGCCGATTCGTGTAGACCGCGTGGGCGTTATCTGATTTTTCTTCTACCCAAGACTCGTGCCAGCAGACCACCCCGATTCTACTATTTTTCCTGCCTGCAAACTTTCTTGACCATTAGATACACGCGAGCCACTAACCTCGCGAGCACGGCAATCGAGCCTCAATTGTCTGGAAATAGATTTACCGCTTGTTTTTCGAAATTTCTCTCTCTCTTTTTCTCGTTTTTATCATCCTCTCTATCCGCACCGTTAGATCATAATGAAAACGATAATTTAACGAAAAGATATCGCACAACGTTTGAAACGTTTAAATTGCATTTCGCGAAAAAAGTTTGGCACGTGTTGTTGAATCGTTTTGTTGTTTTCTCGAATTTTTTTCCCGCGGCGGGGATCTCGCGAAGTCACGATCGAAAATATTTGCAGCGTTACGTTTGGTGGAAAAAAAAAAAAAAAAAAAAAGGGAGAGAGAGAAAAAAGTAATGCGGCGCGCACAAAGCGATGTCTGGCGCGATGCACTATGATCGATCGGGGACGGTATATGCACGCTCGTATTTTTAGATGCCTGGGCTGACAGGTGAGAGATGCACCAGACGGGATCCCTCTTTCCCCGATATTCCGAATTCCGTGAATGCGTCGGATACCTGACAGCGACCCGGCCGAAACCACCTAGCCCGATGCATTAGTTATTCCTGGAGACTATCGCATCCGGTTTTCCATCAATTTCTGCCGAATTATCGGGAACGAAGTTAGCGCGGAAATATCTCGAAAATATCTGTACCGGCCGACCTTTATTCTCGTCCGTTCGAAATATTTAGCCGAGAGTCATTTTCCACCGCTACTCGCGATAAAATAAACAGTCGTCGTGGAGGGCGAGAAAAGTACGCTCGTGGCCTTGTTTCGTGCAATTGGAAAGAAAAATCGAAATTTTCGGGAATGACAATTATCGGGGAAACGAATTTCAAGATGATTTGTTTCAAATTTTTCAAATATTTGATTGGTTTCTTCAATTCAAAAAAAAAAAAAAAGTAGAATTAAAAACGCACACTTTTAAACGAACTGGAAATTCACGTTTAAAAATATGTACAAATTTGTTCAGGAAAAAATTCATAAAAATTCGTATCCTTGGTCCCCTGATTGCCTCTTAAAGAGACGAGATGATGTGCACTGTTTGCACTCTAAGATCAAAGCTTCTCTAAAAATATTGCTCGCCTATTCGGGACTCATGAGTTTCGCGTAAGATCTGAGGAACGATTTTAAAAATAACCGATCGCTTTACCACTTTTTTCCGGGTCAACAGATGTTCCGTCTTCGATCCTCGAGTCATCTCTTCGACCAGCCAGCGTGGAAACAAACTTACAAATCGTTTCTCGAACATCACGTTCGAAACCGATTGTCCACGCGATATATTAACTTAAACTTTTAAATTAAAACGTCAGGCAACGCCGATTATTCTCGCTCCTCTCGGTGATAGATCCTTTCCCAAGATCTCCTCTTAGTTCCAACACGACGAGTCCTAAATCAAGACCGAGTTCTAAATCAAATAATCCATCACCCTCGCGGACTCATTTACCAGGATCCACGATTTTATCGCGATAAAATTGGGTTTTAGAAAAATTCCCACATTCAGGAAGTAATTTCGTCGCGATCTCTATTTCGAACGATAATTCTGGGGAACAAGAGGATCTCATCTTGCGAGATAAGAGAGAAAGGAAATCTTGAAAAAAGACATATCCTTGTGGATTTCGATCGATTTAAATATATTAAATATTTAATAATTTCTCCAAAATACTTAATGTAATAACACGGAAGCAACTTCCTCTTTCCAATCTCCAAAGACAAAAAGAGAAGAAGCAACGGCAGAATATGTAAAAAAAAAAAAAAAAAAAGAGAAATTCAGAATTAGCTTCGACCAAGTTTCACCGTTTGTATTATATCGTGGCCGCTATCTCTTGAATTGGAGCTTCTCGTCGTCGGAGAGTTTTAATTCCCCGCGTAATTCAAGCGGAATCCTCGGTTCGAGGGCGATTCGAATGTCGTTCGAATCGTTCGATAACGCGTCTGTCCTCGCGGAAAACCGTTTTCAACCGAGCCGCGGACGCGAACGTGCATTGTGGAACGTGTCCGGCTGTGCGGGCCGCCGATAGGATTCATGAAAACTGGTCCATAGAAATCCTCCGCAGACTTGGGGGACGCTCGCGTGGATACGAGGAGGAAACGTATTGTTTGCGGGAGACAGATTCATTTAGACTCGTCGCTCTGCTCGAAACGGCATCGATTAAGAGAGACGCGGATAATCCGTGTTCTCGAATTACAGTTGTGTATCGATAATGGAGATTAACCAGAATTCCTGTTACTCTTAATTATTGTTACTGTTAACAACATTTTTTTACACAGTTCGATAAAAAAAAGTAGAAATTCCAATCAATATCAATGATATTCAATAGTCATATTCTCTATTCTATTTCATGCTTCTACAAAAAGTTGCGAATGAAACGTTTTATTCCTATTTTAAATCGATTCGTTTCTCGTCTAATTCACGAATTCGAAACTGCACGACTGTTTTTCTCGAACACCTTCGAGCATCTACAAGTTTCAACTATTATAGATTCGTTTGTAACAAGTGATTCTCGATCTCTTAAAATTTGCCTCACCTTATTAGGGAAATAAGATCCCATACGATCTACTGGAAGCAAGGATGGTTATATCATTGATGATACCGTTACGATCCGATCTGATTTCTATCGGTGATACTCGGTAGGAAATATAGATACGTATCGAAAGTTTACGTACTCGATATCAATTATCGATACCGATTTTTCTTTCCTCGACAACAAGTTAATACCCTATTGAATCAAAGTATCCTTCCGATACTTGGGATATTATCTGATATTTCCTCCCCTCTCTCGAGTCGAAACATAATCGATACCGTTATGTATTTACAACTATGTATTCCCTATTTGGATTTCTATTCTCTATCGAACAGAAACACTGGTCGTCGAAGAACAGGTGTCGATATTTTTCGAATGGAAAGAGAGATATCGATCTCTCTTTTCACTTTACACTTTTGCCATCGCATTATAAATGCTGTCTATATAGATCGCTGGTAAAAAAGGTTGGGAGACACTGGCTCGTCCAATCGATCGATCGAAACGAATCAAATGTCGATTCTAACGATATAAATTGGCGAGCACGGGTTGGTACCAAAATCTCTCACGCGATGCGAGATTTGAATCGAACGATGTTTAGTCGTTATCGATTCGTTCGTTTAACCTTCATAATTCTGTCGGGGAGAAGGAGTCGGATCCAGGTGGCATGCCGTTTAAAAAGGAAGAAGAATTCACGGAGAATCAATTATTTCCCTCGGCATTTTTGTCCCTCGGCCAACCGGCATTGTTATCACGGACGATAAATCATTAGGAGGACACCGATTCAGTCAGGGGATTAACGAAACCGACACGATTCGTTGGCCGTGGCGGGTCTCGTTAATCTCGGATGTTCCATTAGGCCGTGTTCACAGTGGCACGTCCGAGAGCACAATGTGCTTGGCCCCGCGTCGTGTAATCCGACCGCATAAAGACTGGAACCGTGTAATGCTAGGGAATTCCCCCTCCGACGTGCCCAAACGACACTGTGAATTGTTTTTACCGGTGGTCACGTTAATCGAGCACGAAGTATTGCCCAGTTCCTCGAATTTATGCGATTCTGTTTGTTAAAACCCGAGTTTAACGCTCGCCCGTTATTCAAACAGAAATCGCTCTTTGTCCCGAATCGGTTTTTTTTTTTTTTTTTTAAACGAAATGCACGCGTTGGATAGTTAACGTACGGTAGTTCTGCTACCGATCGAAAAAAAAAAAAGAAGAAAGAAGTGACGTAAAAATGTTTATCGGCACAGGCCATCAAATTGTAAAACAGCGAATAGGTCTTTCCTATCGATCGTTCGAGTTAATCGAATCTCACGAGGGAGTCGAGCGCTCGTAACGCTCCACGTCCAACGAGTTTCTCGTGTGTTGTTCAGCAGATAGAAAATTGTCTATTTGAACACCGATTTTCCAGCCCACTTTGACCAGGGAAATTGCTTAAAATCCGATATACGCGCAAGTTGGGGAGGGGGGGAAAGCAAGTTGATCAAACACGGGAAAAAGGTGTTCTCTTCCATCAGAGATTCATTAGCGATATCATTGCACGAAAGATCGCTGCCCGTCGAATTTGAACGATGCCAGACCACGCATCGCGTTTGCTCCAACACCTCTCCCTCTCTCTCTCTCTCTCTCTGTCGGTGGCGCTCGAGGATATGCTCGAGGATACGAGTCTCTTGGTTGGCAAGGGCGTGCACTCTCTGTCAAATCCGTATCCGTGTTACGCGCTGCACAAACGTTTGGCAACATCGCGAGGGAAAATGTGTATTCGGCGAATCTAGTATAGGGGTTGGTCCTTGCACCGCGGACTAGCAAGCATTTGACACCGATTACGCTGTCCAATTTGAATTTCAATCGACCAACTTGGCACCGAGTTCTCGCCTTAGTTCTTCCCCTTAGTTGTTCCCCCGATTACGTATCCTCGGCTCGAAACTTTAGCTCAGCCGTTTGTTAAATTGGAGGGATCGAACGATTCTTTTTCCATTTTCCATGTTCGTTAAACAGGTGGAACAGGTCGTTCTCGGTCTGCTTGCAGATCAATTATCCCGATTATATTAATCGAAATTAACGGCGATTGCGCAAGACGCGAGACCGTGCAGAGTTTACCGGGTTGCATGTTTCTTTTTTTCCATCGATGAAATATCGGTTGCCATCGGATCCGCAGCTAGTATCCGCGAGGTGTACTACAGGCCATCATCGTAAAGTGCTCCTCGTAATTGACCTCATTATATAATCGATCGAGCAACGTCTCGTCGACGGTTGGATATTAAACAACGTTATATTCGAATATCTTCCTCCGATACTTATTAATCGCGTTATACGTATACCAAGCATCCTTAGAATCGAAGAAACATATCCGAAACCTGTTCACAATCTCTATTAATTGAAGAGGGATTAAAGGTTTCCGGGATATCTAATTACGCGGTTAAAAAACAGAGGGAGGGAGGGGGGGAAGAAAAATTCCAAGTTTCGAGGATCGATTAACAAACTCGTTTCGAAAGTAGTTTTTCATCGTCAAGGTTGTTGACAAATTATCGCCTCGATCACGATGAATCGACCTTCTTCTCGAATCTTCTTCCGCGTTCCATTTTCCCTTCTCTTCGCGCTTCTTCCTTCCTTCCTTCCTTTCTTTCTTTTTTCCACTAGTCGAGCGGGTTGACAAAGGGCAACAGACACGGAACGATGGCTGCGTAGATAGAGGCGACACTCATCCGTATCGGATCCACATACGCACACCACATTCACCTACACTTGGCCACAGACATGGATGTAAATGGACAATTGTAACGCTGGATCCACGAGAGCAGGTAGAATATGACCGCCGGTGCGCGTCAGGAGAATGCTTGCACGACTTGGAGTTCGCCGCTTCCTCTCTTCTCCTTCGCCCCCGTCGTCGTCTGTCGCTTTTTCCTCGCTTCTGGCTAGGATAGGAGAAGAGAGGGGAAAAAAAAGTTGCACAAATGGACCGTCCGCTCGTGGACAATTCGCTTCGGGACAATTCGTATTGTTACGGATCGTTTGCTCCGTAACTCCTTTCTCCTATTGGATTTTTGGATTTTAGGGGGAGGAAATTTCCCCGACCGAAGTTTCTATTTTATCCGTCGATAGAAACTTGGAGAGGAATATTGGAAAGGAATAAAATCCTTCTCCCCTCCGATGATCGACGAATAGTGTACGACGGATTGCTCGTCGTGTTTTTTTTTTTTTTTTCTCCCTGTCATCATTAGCATTACACGAGTTTTATCGACGTTTGGATTCAGCCGGGTATGCAAAATTTGTAGAGGGGCGGGGGAGATGGAGTGTGAACGGCGAGGGATAATACGGTCGCCTCTTTTAACGAGCCGATATTTTATTTAGCCTGCATCCGTTCGATCGCCTCGTCCGTTTGTTTCCAGAAGAAAGAGTTTCTGGAAGATTATCTGAGCGCTCGTAGAGAGGAATCCGTTCCAAAGGCTTGGTTGTGTCGAGCTCTCAAGGTCGGCGCGAAAGGAAAACGAGTACGATCCGGCAAAGCTGGTTACGCTTACTATTTTTCACGATGAAAGAAAGAAAGAAGGTTTTTTTCGAGAAAGAGGCATTGTCGCTGAAACCATCTCGAGTGGTTTTGAATATCGAAAGGATAGTCGAGATCTGTTGTTCGATATGCATATGACGACATCCGTCCGTTTGTTTTCTTTTTTCTCCGAATCACGAGACAAATGCGATCTTGGAGACGCGATCGATCCCCGCCCGATGCAATCGTGAACAAATTCTCGACGCTCTTGCGCAATTCGTCCTCGAATCGAAAAAAAAGGAAGAAAAAGAAGAATAAGGATCTTGGAATTAATATTTCCTTCATTGTCTTGATACGCGCATTAATAATCCCGATATAAAAACTGGTTTGCCATATAGCTGGTCGAATACGATAATGCATATGTGAAAAGTATACGTGGATGCATTTCGAAAGCGATAATACGAAGGACGAAACTTGCATACGAATGGTATTTTTCATGGTTCGTTTTCACGCCAACAAATTATCTTTGTGGCATAACTATCCTTAATGAAGTATCTCTGACGCGACGAAAAGGTATGCCATCCACGTAGCAGGTTCGCATATTCACCGACGCATGGGCATTCTTGAAATTCTGCTGGAAAAACTGCTGTTGTTCTTGTTCGAGGCTGCATCTCGTCGAATTCCATACCACGCTCGTTTCGCGTGGAAACCGAAAGCAGAGAGGAGAGGCAGAAAAAGAAGGAGAGAAAGAGGTATCCGGGCAGGAATATTTGCCGCGAGTAGAGTAGTTCTCCGCGGTCGTCCTTGCAGTTGGCAGCTTACTCGAGTTTATTTTAGAGAATGGCGTATCCTGTTACCTCCGCAACACTTTTGCGCATCGTTTTACCAATTGAAATCGACTTTGAGCTCAAGATCTCATCCCCTCGTGGAAAGCAACGGTAGAGTATTTCTTAACCGTGAAAACTCGGGAAGGGAGAGCATCTGTTCGAATCGCTCTATAGTAATTCTTCCTTCTCCAATATCGCTTTGGGCGCAACTGAATTTACCCGGGCAAGATAGAGAAACGTCGACGGATATTTCGAGAAACTAGCTCTCGAGGCTACGTTGATTTCCATGCACGTATTTTTTCGTTTTGCGAAAAAATATCAATTGTTCAAAGAACTTATGACCTTTCAAGTGAATTTCCGCGCGGTGTATTTACTGCTTTTACTCTCGCTCGGATCCTGGAGACTGACTTATCCAGAAATAATTACCACTCCCGTGTGCGAAAAGATAAAAAAAAAAAAAAAAAAAAAACGCAGGGCAGAGTTCTCGAGAATTTCATTCTCGCGCCCTCAGACCAGCCTTCTTTACTGCCTTCTTCGGTCGGAAGAAATCCAGGAAGAATTGCAACATAATGCGGCGGTGGACGGCGAACGTTATAGTTAACGAGCAGCAATAAAGGACACGCGATGGAGGAAGAATAATTTGCGGTACGTGCGCGAACGAGACGTTACGTAGGCAGAGCGCGCTCGGCAGGAGAATCGGGCAGCTCGCGGTCAGACTCGCGTGAGTATCGTGATTCACGAAACCGTACGCGCCTTATTTATTGCATTGTTCGTAATCGCGATATGATTCGCGCCAACGTTCGAAACCTCGCGAATTCGACGATATGATACCATAAAACGCGAGATTTACGGTGCAACTTGCACGCTCTCCAAGGGATTAACTCCAAGATTTCGGCCGTAACGTTCTTCCAGGGCGAGCCTGTTTTCAGCGAAAACGCTGCTGTAAAGATCTCGTGAAACGACCCGACCCCTCCTTGTTTAAGAGTTTTCTCGATAATTGCGCTCGTTTTGCCAAAAGGACTCGAGAAAGGGACGAGCCGGCTCGTTCCTCTTCGAAATTGTCTCCACGACAACGTTATGTGGATCGAAATAGTGCGAACGAAATACACGGTTTTATCTTGAAAGGATGAAAGCACGGGCTACTCGGCTTTTCTCAGCCAATGCTTCGCTTATTAAACACCGCTTGGACACGTATATAGCGTCGACACAATTTTCATTTGATCGGGAGCCAACGTCGGGCAAAAATTCTTTCCTCGACCGAGAGAAAAAAAAAGAAAAAGAAAAGAAGAAGCAATGACAAATGATTGTCTCGCGTTCTGGAATTCTGTCCATACCGCACCACCAACTTCCATTTCCGGCGTGATGTACGGGCCACTTTGGTCGGGCCACCGCGCACTTTCTTCTGCTCAATGGCTTCCGTTCGACAGGATTTATAGGTAATTGGGAAAGTTACTATCGGTGTGATCGCGATGCGCGTAGAATCCACGCTCGATTCGTGTCACGCGATTCGGTTTTTTTTTTTTTTTTCTTTCCCCTTCTTCGTTTCTTCTCGCGGAATGGATACTCGTGTGGCTCGTGATTTTAGACCGGTTGATGAAGTTGAACCTACCTAAGAAAAAACTTTCTATCCGTAATTCAACGGTTGTATAAACGGAATTCCTCTTCTCGAGTTCAGAAACTTTGCAATTATCGAGACTTTGTTTCAAAGTGTTTATTTTCTTCTTCCTTGCCTTTCTGGAAAGAAGTTCGAAAGTCTCTCGAAAAATAATTTTTATTTCGATCACGATTTCTTCGTCATTAATCATCCAAAAATTAACGATTCACCAAGTCAATCAAAGGTTTAGATTAGATTTTTCGTTATCGGTGGACAAAGTAATATCGACGCTTTTTGATATTTTAAGAAGATTTCCACAGCTTAGCTTTTACTTACAATCAAGACAAGATGATTAGCTTCGGTAAAAATAACATAAAACTCGATAAATCGATCAAGAATCTCTCGAGTCATAAGTTTTTTTTTTACAACAGACATCGAAATCATTGTAAATTGAACGTCCATCGTGAGGAATGACGCTATCTGAAAAACTTTAATATTTTCTACTTTATTGATACTTTCCATGGGAAGAACTTGAAGAACACGATCGTTCCAATCGACCCGGAATACGTCGTTGATTTCCGTCCACGTTTCCTCGGGAACGAATGAAATTCTTGTCGATCAACTTCGCAAAGCAAACAAAATTCTCGCGATAGAACCTATCCTCCTCCTCCTTCTCCTCCTCGGAGAACGGCAAGTCTTGGCATACCGTGACGTTTACAGTTAATTGGAATAGTTGTTGCGATCGCCGGACACCGATGAAGCAGCAGGTTGCTGCAGTCCTGTCTAGCGGGCTAACGCGGTTAGCCCCCGAGGTAGTAATAATCGCGGCCAGAACATTGCCTTGTAATCAAATTGGGTCGCCCCCGATCCCCGCTATCCTCACTCGGACATCAATTATCGCCAATTCGCCGTTGCGTTAAGATGATTGCCACGCCTTACGTAATTCCAAACCGTTTCGAGATTGTTACCACCACGTTAAATAGAGATGAGCACTCTCTCGCAAGGAGAGAGAATCGTTATCGCGTTGAAATACGGGAGAGAATCTGGTAAAACTGGAACGCGGATAATAAACGCGGATGTTTGCGAGCGTTTGCCAGGTGTTTGCCAAGCTGATAATCGACTTAAAGAATAGAATAATTTCGTTGTTCCTCGAATCTTGTTGTTCTTGAATCAACTTCTAACGAGATCCATCGGATATGTATTATTTATGGGATAGAAAAATGTATTGAACGAGCTCGAAAGGGATAAGCCGCGGAAGAAAAGGAGGCCGTAGTTGGTTGCACACGACTATTTATAACGAATCGATACGAGCCGTCGGCCGTTCTTCACGTGCTCGAGCGTCGTAGCACGTGCAAACCCGAATATATATATACACGAAGCCGAGCAACCTTCGTTTCAACGATGAAATGGAAAAAAAGGAAGGGGAAGATTGGACGAATTACAGGTCGCGTTATGACGAATAACGAACGGATCCTGTGCTTGCGCGGTGTTGCAACGCTTGGAATCTCGCGGGATAATCGCTTCTGTTCGTGGCAGCTATGAGTTAGGGCGTTAATTGGCCGATGCTTGGATTTGTCGTGCGCGAGATTAACGGGTTGGGCGTGCGTGCGTGAGTATTGCGATTTATCCTCGTGGACAGCAGCCGAACCCTCGAAAAGTCGTATAGTTTTTCCCGTGGATTTCATTCTTCGACGAGAGAAATGTGATTAAAATCGACGAGTGGGAATTATTTCGTGCGACGAGCAGAGGTGTATCGTTACGTTTTTACAAATAGACGCCGATACGAGGATGGACGGGTCGAAATATCGAAAATTCATCTATCCACTTTTCTCTCTCTCTCTCTCTCTGTCTGGGTTCATTTATTCCCGTATATCCCTCAGGACGAATCCGTGGCATTTTTTTTTCCCCCTCCCTCCGGGTATATCGATCGTTTTAGCGTTTATCGTAGTCGAATTATGCGACGTGACGACGAATGAAATTGCGGATCGCTGAAAGGACGATTAATCGTTTGGCGGGCAACCGGTCGAGAAAGGAGGGGAAAATGTTCGTCGCTATGGTGTTGCACAAGCACAATAAGCACAACAACAACGGGAACAACTCGAATCACAACAATTCGAGCAACAACAATTCGACCCGCACAACCAATAATCTCAACAACAACAACCACATCAACAATAATGTCGCCAATCTGAATCAAACGTTCAACGCGAGGGCGGTAAGTAAGTGTTGAGAATTTTTTTTCTTTTTTTCTTCTCCCTCTTCTTCTCTCGTTTCTTTTTCGATATCGTCGTTCAACCCACCACGACTCGTGTTCCTTATTTCGCAACGATGCAACGTTAACATAATATTCCCAAGAAGGAATGCGCGATAACGTTTGCACATATTATTGCTTCGCCGATTGATCCCCGAAGCGCGTGTGAAGCTTGCGTGCATGAGACTTGTTGTCCAATTTTGCACATTGATCATTAGAGGCGGTTGAACGAGGAAACGAGTTTTGTTTGAAGTAGTTTGATATACAAATTCATCCCCTCCCCCCTTCCCCCGCGTATATATATATATGTATATATATATATATGTACACCTGTTGCACATTCTGCCCGAAACGAAACCTGTTCGATTAATCGAA
Source organism: Apis florea (assembly GCF_048593485.1). Lineage (NCBI taxonomy): Eukaryota > Metazoa > Arthropoda > Insecta > Hymenoptera > Apidae > Apis > Apis florea. The sequence goes on from NW_028256789.1 coordinate 3,674,330, forward strand.
GTGACAGTAATCTTGCTGAACGGTTTAAGCGTAGAAGGATGGTGGCGCGAGGAGACCAACAACCGTTCAAACCGGTAATACTTGAAATCTCGTTAAAAACCATCATTCAACACGCGAAAATGAATTCTCTTCTCTCGGCCAATAAACGCGAAATTTTCCCCTCACCGTCGTCGATTGAGATTCGACAAAACTTTCGTGCATTCGCTCACCTTCCTCTCTGCAACCACGCCTCTTTCTTTTCGAGGAAGAAAGCGTCGTTGGAAAAACCGCAACTTTTCTTCTGGCAAAAGAAGATTCTTCATCGAGCGAAATTGGCGAATCGAGCGCCGAAGGGAAGGCAGTTTGAGGCAACAGTGCCACGAAAACGCGACGATTTCGCTGATGCGAACGGGCGTTTTGCCACCGGTTTCGCCGTTTCTTTTCCGAATTTATTCCCTTATCCCCTCCTCTCCATTCCACTCAAACTCCCCTTTATTTCCTCGCTCCCTCTCTCGCTCTCTCTCCCTCGATCTCGTCGGAACGTTAACCAAAGGATTGATAGAGGATTTCATTTCTCGTTCGCGCTGCTGCCAATTTCAATTTTCGCGCGTGTGTGCTCAGCTTGGTGGATACATCGAGCAGTGGTAGATAGGTTTAGAATCGAATGTTTGAAGTTGAAATCAGGTCAACGAATCGGCCGTGGATAGCGTAAAACGTAAGCGTGGACGGGATCCGTCCTATTATTTCCACGTTCGCTTCGTTTCGTTGGAAATAAAAACGGGGAATTTTGCGCGGTGGAAATTATCGAGCGTTCCCATCCCATCCCATCCCCGCCATTCAACGCGGCGTGTCGACAATTTTTACGAGCTGAAACGCAATTGCAACCGATGTTGCTCATTTACCGTGGCCTCTTAACGAGTTTACGATTCCATTAAAACACGATTATTGATTTATGACCGGCCGATAATGCACGTTGACGCCTCACCAATGCGTGTTCCTTTTCTTCTTACCAATCGTTCAATTATTTTCTCTTTTATTAATACGCGGCTTGCATACGAGAGACGCTATATCCAGAGAAGGATATAGATCGCGTCGAATGAATATCACTCGCGATCCAATTCCGCGCTTCAATCTCTGCCCGATGGACGGTCCATCGATGATTCTTTTTTTTTTTTTACTCGAACGTTCTCTTTTTCTTCTCGTTTTTCTTTCCTTTCCTTTCCTTTTTTTTTTTTTTTTTTTAATTATTTGTTTCATCCCAAACAATTTCCCTATCGGCGACGCGACGATTTGCATCCTGTTTGTCGGCGGGCGGTCGGTTTATTTTTCGAGGACGAAAGGATGGGAGGACTTGGAATAACTTAATTGCATCTATCGGGGAGGGTTTCGTCTCGACCCCTCTCCTCTCCCGGTCGCGACGAGGTTCAAGAGGTTTGCATGCAAATGAACCAGCGAGATTAAGTCCTTTGTGTTATTCGGTTCTGATAACGAACGTGTTAAAGGACCTCGGCCCCGAAACGCTATAAATTAACAACTAGATTAAACTGTCCATCGTCTGGCTGCCACGCGGCTTTGCATTCCAAAAAGGTTGGTCGTCTTCAAACGCGGAGGGATCGATATCTCCGACTTATCGTTTATTCTATGAGCCTTAATTGGGCGGCGGTCGGATCAGAGTTACGCGATCGAGTTACGATCTTTCGTTTCAAAGGGGATTGGTCCCGGTCTTTCGATTTTGTTGTTACGTAGATGTAATCGATGGACGAATCGAATTATTTTTACGTTCTTTTTTTTTTAACGCTATTAATCGCGATGGGGGAAATATTAAATATTTTTCCCCTTTATATTTTTTAAATTGATCAAATATTACGATTAGATATTTAAACGAGAGAAAAATTTCTCTGATATTTTTTCGTTGTTGTCTCTGTTGTCTGTCAATGTTGTTTATTTGTGTGAAAAAAAGTATATCGACGAGACACGAATCAATCGTTATCGATTAATTAATTCTGAAAGGAGAAAGATTGCGATTAAATATTCTCTATTCCGCGATAATCGGGTAAATTTGTTCGTTAAAACGTAGCGAACGTGTCCATTAACGAAGCACCGAGATTATGAGTCCTCGATCATTCGTTATAACGCGAACGTGTTAAACGTCTACCTCGAAATGCTATAAATCGTCTACTAGATTAAGCCATTTATCACGTAGCGGTGGGGCGCGCGTGTTTATATCGTTCGCAGCCTCGAATCCTTCACTCGCGATTCGAATATCAACGGAGAATGACGTATACAGTCCGGATCGAGGTTATTCCACGACGCATTTTAAAGGTTGAGAGGTACGTTGCCGTAATAAATTTCGTTGAAAAATTTGAAAAAAAGAAAGAAATAGAGGAATATATATATATATAGGATTTCGATTCGATATTTCAATGGGATTTTTTTTTTTAAGGAAAGCGATTGTTTATCGCAAGTTTTCCATCGAAAGTTTCTCGAGGGAGGTGTGAAGAGAAAGGAAACGAAAGAGTAAAAGTGTTGCTACGTGGCGAAGAACAAAAGCTGTTCTTAAATAGATCGAGAAGAAGTGGATTAACGCTTCTTCTTTGTCAAAAGACACAACACCCCCTTCTTCGCATCGAGCGTTCCACGTTCCCCTACTCGTATATATATACACGCGAATCAATCCGATTTCCCGGATACTTTTCCACTACGATTCTCGTCACGAGTTTCCCTCGAATCTTTTCACCAAGATATTTTTGTCTCGCAATCTCCCTCTGCAAAAAGAAAAATCTATTTATCTCGTGAAAATAAGTTTAACAACGATTCAACTTCACGACAATAATATTACAAATGTCGACGTAATATTAAAATTTTATCGATAATTTTTGTTTCTTATTATACATCGTTAACGAAAATGAATAAGCTTTTATCCTTTTTGAAAAATTATATTATATTCTAATCGTTTATCTTAACGATACGTCGAAAAGTAAACAGTTGATCCATCCTCGACATTTCTAATAATAACCTTGTACGAGAGAGAGAGAGGATTTCAATTTCATAATATTATCGAGGTGTACATATCCACAACGATCATCGACGTCACACTCACAACTCGACAAAGGCACGATAAGCAAGAGCACTAGAACGCTCGAAACGAATAAGTTTTCTTTTTGAAAAAAATTACATTGCACACTGTACCATATTACCATATTATATATTCTATTAATTTGTCTTAACGACATTTCAGAAACTAAACGGTCGATCCATCGTCGATTACATTTCTACTAATAACTTTGAACGAGAGAGAAAGAGGATTTCCATTTCATAATATCATCGATGTTTATATATCCAACGATATAGGCAGTCACAGTTCGATAGAGAACGAACGAAAAGGAAGAACAGCAAAACGCTGATGCGTATAATTAATCGTTGCCCACTCGAGAGGGGGGGATCCCCGAAAATTCACCCTCGTCGTTGCTTACACCGGTCATCCTCGTGTTCGAAGCGGTCACGTTGCCGAGGATGTGGTTGGACAATCGGTGGACAGAGTCGTAATCAGGGCGATTACACCAGGCCGCCCGTTTAATCCCAAGTGTCGTTAATGGCCGGCAAATTGAACTGGTTGTTCCGCTTTTATAAACGGAAAATCGAAATGCGGGTGGGGGGAAAGACGCAAGCGTCGATCGACATTTCCATGGGAGCGATTATCGATTTCATATCGCGATGAAATATTTGATTCGGGGGATTTTCTCGCCGCTCCACCGAAATTCTTCCATTCCTCTCCCTCGTTTCGATTGATTATTAACCATTGGCAGGGAATGAAGGATTGCGCGAACAGAATAGAATTTGCTCCGCTATTCCAGAAGCGTTTAGAACCGTGATGGAGATTCTACTCGATGCGACTTCATTGTTAAAATTTAGTCGGTTAATCCTTTCGAACACGAGATATCACGATTTCTTCGTAAATACGAAACATTTCATTCGAAAATTGTCGATGAGAGAAACTTGAACACGATAAGTAACGAATATTTAGTGGCGAGAAAAATTAAAATACACGCAATTTTTTTTTTTTTTTTGACAAGAAGATCGTTAAATCGCTTTCGAAACAAAAATAATTTTCGTTTAGTTGAAATTAACTGGCCCGGGTGCACGGGGGGTTTTTGTTAAAAGCAAGCCGTGGCACGATCGATGAACGTTAAACCGCGTCCACAACGGAGGAATTCGTTTTTTGATTCGAGAATAGAATTAAAATTCGCGTTTCCAAAATTGCAAAACTTATATCGCGACATAATAGATCATAGACGGAAAAACGTAACCGGTCCCTGGAAGAAAACTCGATCGATCGAGTTTGTACACAACAAGTGGAAGCATTTAATTGCGTCGTATAAGATGGCGCTCGAGTTAACAAACAAGAGAAGGAGCGTGGCCAGAAGGAGGAAATGAGAAAGGAAAGGGGGAGATATCGTGTAACGGGATAAGTGGCAGTGTCAGGCGTTGTGTAATCGGCCGCATGAGAAAGGTCGGTGGAACCGAACGATCGTTGCTCCGTAAACGGTGGACGTGCCGTGGAAATTCCAATGTTGCTAGCAAACGAGTCGGCCGGATTTCAACGGCGGTGTCCATTCGTTCGTGTAGTTTTCCATGTGTTAACTTTGCCGGAGGTGATCGTGGTCAAAGCTGAAATGAACGCAGTTTTATTGCCCGTGTTCCTCTTTTTATAAAGTCATCTTTTATAAACGTAACCTTGCAGTCACCCGATTTTTACGAGTACGCGTATCATCGCACCGTTTATTCGCAAATTTCTCTCTCTCTCTCTCTCGATCGATCGATTGGCCACGTTTCGCGATATGAAACAAGGAAAGAAAGAAAGAAAGAAAGTTTATTTGTAATGGTAATTGAAAAAAATTTCTTTCCACAGACGCAAATGTGTCCAGTAATAATTAGCCAGGTTCGCGTCGTGACGCTATTAAACACTTACGGCGGCAGCCATTAATGCATCCCACGTGCATTTCCCCCGCGGCCACTAACAGGAAGCCCTCTCAATACGAGCAGGGGCTGTGGATCGTCTAATGGCAACTACGTAACGACCTTGCCTGCCGTCGTGGTATCTTCCGGCTACGAGGTTCCAGATGCCAGCCACGAAGCGGGCTCGATCGTAAAAGTCAAAAACTTCTGGTCGGGAAGAAGAGCGTATCGCGGCCATGCTTTTATGCTCTCGAACAACCCAACTCTCGAAGAAATTTGCGCGTAAAAATCGCTCCCCGTAAGTAACGTTTTGCCATCTCGAAACAAGTTGGGACTGACAGCCGCGGTAATTGCAAATTTTTTCCTCTCCTTTTTCACCTACGTGCTTATTTCTTTCTTTCTTTCTTTCTTTCTTTCTTTCTTTTTTTGTCGAAAGAAGAAGATACTTTGCGACTCGGTTGGTTTGCTCGTAAGTTAGTTTTCCAAAGCCTCGCTTGTTCCCTGCGTTCATTCCCGCTTACAGGGATTATACGCGCGGTACACGAGTAATTGAATTTTTTAACGGGAGAAAGAAGGATTTAATAATGGTTGAACCAGCTTCGTTCGCGAAACGAAAGTTGTTTTTTTTTTTTTTTTTTTTTTACGACCGATGTTTCATAGCGACTTGTTCCCACGTTGAAAATTTCTATGCATCCCGTAATTTGCCTTCTAATGCCCCGCTTTTACGTATCACCGGCGTGATATTAAGAGCTGAAAGTGCATCAAAGGCTGACGAAATAATAGACATTCCGTTACCCACTTTCCCAACGAATGAATGAATCACGGTAAATTTCGTCGACAACGATTCTTCGTCATTCTTTCCTCGAACGCTAAGCGATCCTCTGCTAAGCGTTCCTTTTATCGTCGATTCGTTAACCCCCCTCCCCCCCTCCGGTGCCTCCATCGAAAATTTTTTAATTAACTCCCCCTCGAAAATTGTCTTTGACTTTAAGCCACTCGAGGCGGCCCGAATTTCCTGGAACGTGCTTTTCCACGATTCTTCCTCTCAACGAGAGGAGCACCCATCAGACTTTTTGGCGTGGAATGGGGCGCTTAAAGCCGAGGCAGCTTTATTTTCCAACCACGAGACAACGATTTTCGGCCGCGCCTCTATTCTTAGTCGTTTAAGACTAAACGTCGAAGTTTGTTGTTGTTCAACCTCCAAATTTCGATTTCTGCTTTAACCTTCCGCTCCAAATTTTTTCCCTTCTAACTCGCAAACGCTGTGAAAAATATTCTTCTTACCTCGAAATCGTTTCTCGCCGCCAATCACGCTTCCACCTCTTCGAATCTGAATCCATTGATATTCCATCCCCGAACCGCTTGTCATCAACTATTTACCAACGGTTGCACCCCTTCCAATCTACTATTTATAAGCTGATCAAACGACACGGGGGATCGAAACTCGTTCCGTTCGCGGCGATAAACCGGCACGTACCACTCGTGAATTTCATCCTGACTGAATTCTCTGAATTCGTCAAAAATCGAGGTTCTTTTTTGAATCGAGATTTCACTCGCGCAAATATTTAAAAAGAAATTTGCATTATTTTATTCGTTAGTCGATTCGATCGTATACCGTGAAACATAGCGATAGAAATAATATCAATTTTTAGTTAGATTATCAAAAAATAATTTTTTTTATCCTTATTCGAGCAAACGTATCATCGTTCCAAATAAATAAATAAATCTTGGAAAACGAGACGAGAAAGATCGATATCACATTCATCGTTAATATAAAGCGCATCAAACTGTGCCCGAAAAATCACGATCGATCGAATTATTCTTGACAATTGGATCAAATGCAAAATCGCGAACAAAATAATGGAAAATTAGGGGCGAAATTGATGCGATAATTGGTCGAAATTCTCGTGATTGCGGCACGGTCAAGTAGATCGTTCCTGTTTACCGATCGAAAGTAAATAGTTTATCGAGATTCGACAGTGCATCGTTTAGCGCGTGAATCATAGCAAATTGCTAGGTGTGGAAGTTGGGTTACACGTAGTTGCAGTATTTGCCTGGCCTGTTACCACGCCAAATGTAACGCAGGAACGGTTGTCTCTGCAATCTCGTGCCAAGCAAATTCGTATTATCGCGAGTCGAGCTCGATCGTAACGTCGTTTTACCGTCCCAATAAAACTGAATCACGGCACTTGATAAACCAGATATAAATTATGCGCGAATTTTTCCCGTATTCGAAAAAGAAAAAGAAGAAAAGGGAGAAGCGCTCGAATAAAGAAACATCGAATCGCTGAGGAAGAGAGTTTTCGCTGATAGATCCTCGCGCAAGTCTTGCCCTCCCTAAAGATAGATGCGTCTCGGAAACTTGGAAACCTTCTCGACGATTCTGAAACGAAGAAACTTGCTCGAATTGGGAGGAGGAGGAGGGAACTTTGGCGAAGGGAAGGGCGAAATTTCATTTATCTTGGACTTCGACGTTCGAGATTCACGTTGGTCCAAGCGAAACGGGCACGCGTTGTATACACGCGACGACCGCGTCAAATGTCGAAGCGAAAGGGAAACGAGCGCTCTTGGCGGTGGTCTTTAATGCCAACCGCTTTCAGCAACGCTCCCGTTCCCAATGGAATATATCTCGTGACGTTCGGTTAATCGAAAAAACTGATCTCTGATCGCGGCCACTACTGTACTACTAATTTCCGTAAAGAAGTTGGTGGTGGTCGCAATTGGACGGGAGAAGAGGATGGATAGGAAATTAGAATACGTGGAGTAAAGCGTGTCGACGACGCGTGAGACGCGGCGAAGTGAAATATAATTTAGGGCACGGCGAGACTTATCGAGGTTGACGGTCTTTACCCCGATGGGGCAATCGACATGGAAAATTTCATCACCGGTGGAGCACGGTGAATCGTGTCGAGACACAATTGGGGCAAATCCGGGCCCCATGAACGATCGTATTATCGATCCTCGATCGATTATGTCATTTCTTGTTCTGCCACCACGCTTCGCGTTCCGCTCCGTCGTCCCTGCTTTTTCTCCTTTTCTCGCAACGAACGAAACGTTTTGGAGAAGGGATCTCGTAGAAGGCGTTGCTTTTCGATTAGATGATGGAACGGAGTTTTAACCAGAGAAGAATTTCGTTTAAAGGAGAAACCGCGGAAATCGTTTCTCGAATCGAATCGACGTTTAAATAGCGTAAAATTGGACAACGGGGACAAGGAAGGAGAGGAGTTGTAATAACATTATTCGGTGTTCAACGATATCGCAAGAGTTGACTAAAAAGTGGCCAACCTCGGAGACCGCAGAAATGAAACCGAGTCGAATCGGCTCGAGAGTTTGTTGTGTGCGTTATACATAGGCAATATGTAACTGTAAACGCGACGATATGTATATACCGTTCGATTACTCGTGTTAGTTTCAAGCCCCTCGCGATATCTCGTCGCCTTTCACTCGGCTATACTTCGCGCCATTGTGCAGCCACGGGTTGCGCAACCATATTTTACTTCTCTTGCATTGCAAAATACGCGTATACACGCGTACGTGTACGATCGTTACCATTCCATTGTCTTCTCTTTCTCTCTCTCTCTCTCTCTCTCTCTCTCTCTCTCTCTCTCTCTCTCTCTCTCTCTCTCTCTCTCTCTCTCTCTCTCTCTCTCTCTCTCCCGTGACATTCCATTCAACCGCAGATTTCGTGGTTGAACAACGAATGCGAACGATCCGGATGATACGATCGATAGCATCTCCTCGTCGAATAAATAATCTTCACGGCCAAGTAGAAAGTCTCTCCTTTACACTTTCTTCCAATTGTCAAGATCGAATAATTAACAAGGATTGCGATTAAGATATATATAACTAATTTTTGTCTTTGTTTAAAAACAATTTCACGAATATCCAAGAACAACCTCGTACATCTGAGATCGCACCGATCGACGTCAGTTCCCATTCTCCGCTCGTCGATGTACAAAAGAAGGAGAGGCCCGCTCTCTTGCACGTTGTTTTACCGGATAGGTTGTAAGTCAAAGCCAACGGCTAATAAACCACTTAGCCGTGAAGGAAACACACTGCCACCGATGGAAAGCCGCTCGTCACAGTCGATTCGGAACGAATTTAATTCAGAAGCGCAAAGCTCGAAAAAATTTTCTTCTTTCTTAAAATGGTTAAAATTCACGGGCGATACTACCATTCGATATACCGAGAAGCACGCGTTTGTAATTTATTTGCTACTCGTCTCGATAAATCCTCTCGAGGGAAATACGGTTCTCGACTCTCTCGTTCGAGCACGTGTTAACGGACACGCGGATTAATTTTTTTCGCTTATTATCGATGGCGGATAAATATTGGGTAAAAATTATCCGGTGAAGATCGATCGAGCAGCATTTTAAGGCTTCGAAATCGCGCTCAGCTTGAAGGTTCGTTCGCCCTGAAGCTGAAGCACCTCTCGTCTCCACGTTTCGTCTCCGCGAGAAGAAATTCATTTTAAGTGTTCCTCGACGATATCACGAGGTTTCGAGCCGTGATTAAAATTTATAAGGTGGCTCACGTTCACGTTGGTAACAATGTGCTGCGACCAACGATCGATTCTCACGATCCTCCACCTAGAGCCTTGAAATTAAAACATCGAATCAACGATATCGATAGAAGGAGAGAGAGAGAGAGAGAGGAAGGGAATTGGAGCGACAGGAAATCGTAGGAAAAAGGAATTCCACGAGAAGAATACGTCAAGGGGAGGAGGAGGAATTGTCGAAGGAGAGAAAGGACGAAAATCGGCGGAAAAGGAATTAGGATGGATAAAAGCGCCGCGAGGCGAGAAAGAAATTTCAGGGATAAAGAAAGAAACAATGGAAAGAAAGCGTCGAAGGAGAAATTCTAGCTCTAGGAAAAACAATGTCGGGCCGCGAAAAAAGAGAGGGGTTGAACGATAAAGGGAAAGCGCAAGAGGGGAATTTTGTTCGCGATGAAAGGAGCAGAGTTAGATACGAGAAAGGCGATCGAAACGAAACGAAACGTAAAAAAAAAAAAAAAAAAGAAAAGAAAGGAGAGAGGACGAGAGAATAAGGAAAGGCGGGGCGAAAAGTGGACACGAAAAGTGAAGTTTCCAGTTGGAACTTGGTGAAAATACCGGGTGATTCCTGAGAATTGAACGTGAACTGCACGATCGACAATAAATGTGCATAAAATAAGAGCAGGCGATACAATTGAATTCATACGACTGCAAGCTTCGTTCGTTATTTCCCTTCGGCCGCGTTATCGATTTCACGGCGCCGCTCCGCTTTCGATAACTTGGATTACGACTTCATTCACGATTGCAACATCCTTCACGCTGGGAAAAAATATTTTCACTCTCGCCGATTCTCTGTGATCTCGGTTTATGGATCGGACAGAGAACGGGTCTGTGTTTCACAGAGAGAGAATTCCGATGAAGATCTTCGAAACGGCTTGTGGAAGCCTTACGATCGTGGATCGAACGTGTGATGTAAAGCTTCTGAATTTCTGTCAACCGCAGAGAGAACGAATGATTTCTTCGTATTTTTTAAACAAACGACGACGAAACGGCGATTCGTTTAACGGAAGCAAACTGTTGTCGTTGTAATGAGATAGATTTATCAACGATCGAGAAACGAGGTGGCGAAATCTCTTTCAATCTCTCTCATTCCAAAAAGTTTTCCCCGTTCGATATCGTATTCGAGTCGGCAATATCGTTCGACGTGGAAGAAGATCGTGGAATAAAACGCGTTCATCACTCGCTGTCGGCCCTGAACGCTGCTCAACCGTGATTTTCGAACAATGGAGCATCGAATAATGCGACTTCCTGTTTTAGCGTTCGCTTCCTTTTGATCCGTGCGCGGAAATTGAATTTAGTTTTTCTCCTCCCCCCTTTATAAATTCCACCGATACGTCTCCTGCAAATTGATACAGTCGTAGCGAAAAGTTTTTCGATCCGTTTCAAAGGGCGAGTTTGCAAGATTAATAATACTCGAATATAAATCACGAGAGGAGAGGCAATTTCGATTTATCGTTCCCATATCCCGTTTAGAATATTGAACTTTTCCAGCCCAGATGCAACACCAGATCCTATTAAATCCGGCTTAATTATTCGCCGAGATAGAGCTATACCGGTATACAAGTTGTATCGCTATCTTCTTCGCGTTGATTCTCCCGTCAAACCGCGCGAAACACGTCGGCCACGTAATCAGCGTTGGATAGACGTTGTCGCGCAGCCGGCCATTTACCAGAGCGTATTACGAAATCGTGCATCGGCTATCATTAGGGGGAAAGGTTTCGTCACTTTCCCTGCGGTCTGCTGCCACGATTCCGATTCCGTTCCTTCTCTAATTATAATCGTAATACCGTCCATTATCAGCGAAGATCGCCCGCCTAATTGTTACGTCTGATGCTCGCGGATTCGTGGAAAGAAAGTGGCCGATGATGAAATTGCCTATCTTGGCTCTCCGCGTTTTAAAACCAAGGAATGTAATAATGAAAAAAGAAAGGGCGGAAGCCCTTTAGAAGTATTAAAAATTCACATGGATAAATTCGTTTCTTTTGCAAGGATTGTGCGTCGCGTTTCTTTTTTCTCTTTTCTTTTCTTTCTTTTTTTTTTTTTCCTGGTTAAAGTCGCGCGGGTTTTATTTATTCGTCAATTTCGCATATCTGTCCAATGATTCAGGGAATTTTCCCGGCGCGCAGTTTTTCTTTTTGTTGGCGATCATCGAGGGGAAAAAATTGGGATAAGAGTGCACGATTCGAGGGAAAAATATTTAGCACATGGAAAATAAAGCGGGGCATCGTTGCGTAAAATTGCGTTGCTCGAGTTTCGCGAACCAGTTACCCTCGGCTTTGAACCATAATTAAGCGTCGTTTTTCCTAACCGACTCCCCCCCCGTCACCGAAACCTTTTCCAAGGGACTTGGATCGTTTCGGATTTTTTTTTTTTTTTCCTTTCTCTCTTTCTTTCTTTCTTTCTTTCACCAAGATTAAACTAATTGCCCGACCGAGAGAACTATTTAGATCGATATCGAGACCAGAAACGAGATTCAATTTCAATTTTCCAACCGGATCGCTCAATTCGCGGATCTCTCTAGATAGGAAACGAGCAATTAGCTCTTACTTTTAATTAAATTACACGAGTTATTCCTAGTCGGATATCTTTATTTTTTTCGTTTCTCGTTTTTTGGCTATTGTTTACTTTTTTTAGATCGTCCCAAAAATTCTTTTATAACATTCAAGATTTGATTTTTCCGGAATAGATTCTATAACATAAAGAGGTAACTCGATGTCGAAGAATTTGTTTCTCTTTTCGTAGAGGGAAAACTTTCTTAAATCGTTCTGAATTTCTTATTAACCCCAATATCGATTAAAAGCGTACTCGAATCTGTATTATTATTTCACGGTTGGATTCGATCGGCGTGCATAATTTCGTAATCATGGTGATCACAACCTTTTCAAGGACTCGAACCAGAGATTTCTTACGTGTCCCATTATCGTTTCGATCAAGGTCACCTCGCTTATGAATATTCACCCGCTCGAATCCGTGTCATTGCGCGCGCCGTATCAAAACGAACCGGTCGGCTTCGAATCGAACGAGGGCAGAAACTCGTTCCAAACTACGTTTTACTCTCGATCCCTCCTATAACGATTCTTGGACGGATTTCCGCCGATCCTTTTCCGATTGTCACCGAGCCAAACCTCCCTTATCCACCTCTTACACGATCACGACGAAAGAAAGAAGAACTCGAAAGAAGCTGCGCGTTAGTCACACCTGGAGGAGCAAAGATATACGATCTTGGAACTCGAATTTAAATAAAATAAAGTTTGCCGAGAGTTTTGGAGAGCGTCGTTGATAGATTCGAAAGTTTTATCCATCTCTCGATAGTTTCTCACCATTTTTCAAGAATTGATCAATCCGTTCGAAGGGGAGAAGTGGAAACGAAATAACTCTCGACCCGTCTCGAATCGATCAAGCCTTTCGACGATACTTCGAAGCATGGAATATATTTAAACGTCTGTTGATTATTTGAAAGAAACGATACAACTGTCGAACCTTCTTTCCAACGAGGAATTCGTTATCTCGAGGAGAACTCCGAGTTAAAACTCGCAAGAGTTGCAACGATTCGAGCCGTTTCAAAATCCTATCGCGACGAGGTTGTCTATCGGGTGTCCGTATCGTCCAGCCATTCCCTCCTCGCGCTTTCCCCTACCACTTTGATGTCCCACGACGTGCTCTCCCGCGCCTTTCTTCGCGCTGCTGCACCGCGTGTCAGTTCGAAAGCGGCCGCGGACAATAACTGGCAGGCAACCGGTCAGCGAAGCCAGCCGTTCTGGCTGCGAAAACCCGCGTTCCTTTCCTTTCTCGAAGCCGAGACCGATTCCACCTTCTTTCCACGAAAGTGTAGCAAATATGACGTGTTAATCTCCGATCAGTTAAAACGTGTGAGCTACCTTTTTACCGAAAAACAAAAACATGGATACGACGAGCGAATAAACGTGGTGAACGAGGAAAAGAATAAATTTTTCGTGTTTCTTGGTCGACGAGTGTTAGTTCCAGTGTTCTCCAACGACGAATTATATATATATATATATATATACGAGCACGATCGGTGCACGATCGGAGAAGAATCAGTGCGGACGATCGGTTGCCATCGGTTGACCGATGCATCGACATTTTCAGGTACAACGAAGATTCGAGGAGGGTGGATTGCAGAACGAGCGAGTCGATTGAAAGGGGAAGGGGGGAATAAATAAGGCACGAGTTATCGAACATATGTTATCGGGATGACACGGCTGTCTCCGACAAGAAGCGGACGTTTCGGGATGATTTATCAACCGGCCCTCTCTCCCCCGTCTTTTTTTCTCTTCGGGAAGGAACATCGAAACCCTCTGAAATCTCAATTGTTTCTCTCGCCTCGTTTCCTTCGAAGCGAAGAAACGGAATTCGGCGGTTGTTGTTGCACGGTTGCTCGCAGCGGTGTGACATTTAAATGTCAGCGAAGCGTCGTGAGATCAATTTCAGGATTTTAAATGCATTCTCTCGATACCTCCTCTCTCGTCCGTTCCTTCCCTGGAAGGGAACGAGATGATAATCTCGCGCAAGAAAACGTATTAATTAATTTTTCAGCGGGAGGGATATAAACGATCCGATCTCGGGGAGGTGGTATGGCTTTCGGGCACGCTAGGTTAATTCTCCTTACAGTGGCCGGATTATTTAGAGCATAAAATGGCCGTCTAAGGCGAGAAAGAGACGAGACGAGGCGGCGGACTGGTTGAAATAATTATTGCTCCTCGATCGAGGGGAGGGGAGGAGAAGAGAGAGAGAGGAGTTTTCTCCGGTCGACGGATAAGGCAAAAGGGCCTTAAGAGATTAAGACTTTTCCTTCCATGGAAGAGTAATGGTCGTGTGGCCGTGCATCGAGAGAGAAAGAGGAAAGGGGATCAAAGAGGCGCGTAGTTGAAAGTCGTAAAAACGCGAGAAGATGGGTATCGCGGTACGAGGGAATCGAGAGCACAGCAGGGTTTGGCGCAGCGAAAGAATTTTCATGGAAAAAGAAAACCTCGTAAAGGTCTGAAGGGGGTTGGTTGGTGGAAACGAGCGAAAGTGGTCGTTACTTAACTCTTGGTCCGTCTCGCGGATGAAAAGCGCCTCCTTCGGAACCGGTAATTAACCGGAGAAAAATATTCAAGGATCGGCGGTGTGCTGCCGCGCGTCCCTCTTTCCTCCTTTGCTTTCCACCGCCGCTTTAATCTCCGCGAGGCTGTCTCGCTTAGCGATGCAAAAACGCGCGGAGCCTTGTCCTGGCACACCCAGTCAGGGAGGAGAAAGAGGGATAATATACGCGGCAGTCGTTGACTTTCGGTTGAAAGAAGAAAAATACCGAAACACGGCGGCGTGTCGAGCCACGGAAAAGCAATGAAATGGACGCTTTAAACTTCGGTTTAAAATCGCCCCGCGTAAAATCGCCAATATTCCATTCCTTTTTTTAAGACTAAGTTTTTATTGTGAGTCGCGCGACTAACATCGTTTTCTTTCTTTATTTCTTTTTCTCTCAATTCATTAATTCGTTTCTTAATTCGAAGAAAACGACCGATCACGATTAAAGAGATGAAGCAGTTTACTCCTTTCGTTATTACTTTTTACGGTTATTTTACGAAAAAGAAAGAGAGATGTCACGATTCATCGCTTCTTCAACGAGACTGCATCGATATTTGGAAAAACGATCGAGTTTTCACGACTATATATATATACGCGAGGAGAAACGAGTTTCGATCGGAGGTGATCGGTTTATCGCGTCGCCGGTTATTCGCGCAAGGCAGCACTCGCTAGGCAGCACTTTCACTACCACCGCGCGAAAAGAGAAAAGGGATCGACCGAATCGCGTTACATAAATTGGGCATTTCCATCCTGTTGCATCGTAAACTCCATCATTTCCATCACGTTCGCGTGTCTTACGTTACGTCTTGCTCTCGTTGGAAAATTTTTACTCGGGTGGCGTGGAAAATTGCCTTCCGCGTTTTTACCGCGAGGAAAATTAACGAGAAGCTACGAAAAGCGACAAGTGTTTACAAGCAAGGAGGGAAAGAGAAAGAGTGTAGCGCTTAAATAGGACAGAATGAAGCGATTGACTCAAATAGCAATTAGACTGGATAGACGGCAGATAAATTAGTAAACGATCTTGGTCGCGCGCTACAGTCGTCGAAGGCTCGGGCGAAAGTCACTGACCGATATTCTTTTTTTTTTTTTTTTCTTTTTTATCTCCCGCCGTATATCGTGCGCCACCACGTTACGTTCCATGCATGCACCGGTGCCGCATATCGTATTCGCCCCTCCTTTTCTCTTTCGTCCCATTAGAACTCCCATTCCCCGGGAAGGAAATGCATAGCTGCTCCTCCTAACCGACCTCCTGAACAGGAGTTTTTCCAAGAAACGCTGATGGCGTGAAATGGCGCGGGAAGGGGTGGTGGTATCGCTCGTTTTAACGAACCATTTGTTGCGGAATCGATGAGTGTGCAAACACAGACCGCTCGAACAGCAGACCGATCCGAATTTATTTACTCGCGAAAAAAAAGCACGCGTGGAAAGGCGATGTTACACTCGTAAGGCGCGGAGAAAGCTGTGCTCAGGCTCAATTTCCCTTCGTTCGGTGACGCGTGGATTCGATCGATTCGAATTCACGTTTCTCGGCAACTGCGTTGAGCAGAATCAACGTGTTCTAATCGACGAGTTATACACCGTTATAACCACGTTGAAAAGTTACACAGAAGAAGTTGTTGTCGTAATGGAGAGGATGCATTCCGCGTTGAATCGGCGCGAGCCGAAACGAAAAATTGGCGAAAATTTCCCCTCCGCTGAAATCCCCATCTGCGCGTAATGAAAGTCGCTAATTCTTCCCTCCCCTCCACCTTCCCTTCTTCCCGTTACCACCGCGCGTGTGTACGGCACCGTTCGAAAGAATGGCCGAGTTTCGCTCGATTCCTCCTCGTCTCTCCGGTTGGAAAGGCGCGGCTCTATTCACCCAACGACGCTCATCCTCGTTGAGGAGGAGTAGGGACGTGCGCGTGGAGGAACGATTAAGGGGATTAGGCGCTACGTTTTCACGGACGAGTATAGGTGGAAATTTCTTCCCTCCCCCCCCCCCCCCTCTTTTTTTTTGTCTCGCTTCCACTCTTTTTCCTCGTAAGCGAGCTCACTGGCTCTTTCCTCGGCCCGGAGACGTATGATAACACGGCACGCGAAACTCGAGCGATTTTTCTATTGTACGCGGCGAAATGTGTCGGTTAATGTGTCTCTCCTTCGAGCCGCTTTTAAAGAAACGGAGCGATTTTCAGCTGAAACCGGCAATTTCTTCCCCCACACGGAGTCTCGACACTTTCCTCCTCCTCCTCCCGGTTACTAGCCGGGATTTCTTTGAAAGGTTGGCCTGAAACTCGCTGCTGGAAAATGTGGTGAAAAGAAGTAGCTCGAGATCGAGAAGAAAAGTATCTGTGTGTATGTCGAGGGAACGATACGCATGTCCTCTTTCGATCGATCGAGGAAAATTCATAAGAATATTTACTTATAGAGATATAATAAAGTTCCTACTTTTCAAGGAAAATGTTCTTCACGCTCATTGTTCGTTTTATATATACACTTCTTTCGCTTGGTTATCGCCATTACGCTTTGACACCCTTAGGGAGGCTCGCTTGAAAGCGCGTCTGATCATAAACGGGCAAATCTACTTAACCGTGAAACGCTCCTCGCCCAATACCAATGCCCTCCCCCCCTCAATTTTCCGGTGTCTTTGAACCACGTCCCGCGCTTGGCAAACGAGACGCCAAGTCTCTCCTCGTTCTGCTCGCCTCGACGAGATTCCTTTTCCCGATTCGCCGACGATGCGCCGTCGTAAAAAGGCAACGCTCAGCACGCTCGATCCCACGCCGCGTGTACCCTAATAAAGCCACGCGCTTTCGTATCCGCCTACGCGTCACGATTAACAATTAACGGCCGGCCCTCGAATACCAAACACGCGCGTGCATCGCCGAGTCGAGCCCCAATTATTCATCGAGTAACGGACGACCCACGAGGCATGCGACGCGCTTGATTTTTAAAAAAAAAAAAAGAAACAACAACGCGTCGCGTTCCGGGCGATCGTTGGAATTCTTTCTTCTTCCGTCGGTCGATCGTTTCCCTCTCCAAACTTGTAGAAAAAGAAAAATCGTTCGATTATCAGTTTTTTTGCCTTGCAAATCGTTTTTCGATCAATTCAAAGCTAATGACGCGATTATTCCGCATCCTCTCTTTGTGTCGACGCACTCCCACGTTTTCACTGTTCGCGACAGGGACGAGAGGTTTTCGCGGTGACGACCGAAAACGAGAGTCCTTCTTCTCGAGCTTGGGGAAACAATGCGGGGGTAATTAGAACGCGCGTATTTATCGAATCCTCCATCCATTCCCTTCCCTTCCAGGGAATATAATTTAACGAGTAGTTCGAAATCGTTCTCCGCCAATTCGAGGATCTTCTCTGTTTCGTTTAAACTTTCGATTCATCGCTCTTTGCGCTTCGAACGAGAGGTGTGTTGTTAACCTTCTCGAATTAAAGAGCCGAAGAAACTTTTCAACCGTGTTTTCAAGCTCGTTTTGGATACTTGTGTATCTTTTTAAACGGAGGGAAACGGAGGTTTTGAATAGCGATGGCATCGATAGCACGGTACGTGTCGAAGTTTCATATGCTCGCAGTATCCATTTTTCGAATCATCGGCTTAGCAGCAATCATCGCGACCAACGTGATAATCCGACAAAAATAAGAACATAGAAGTTTTATATAGTTCGATTTGATATCGGAGAAATAATATCTAAAACTTGATTGCTCGTATCGAAACTTATCGATATAGACTCGATTCTCTAACGATTTCCAACTTGCGAGAGCTATTCACTTCGATTCGATCGAAGTGGTAATTAAGTAAAAATAGGGGGAAAAAAAAAAAAAATGTAGAAATCGCAAGGTAAATGATGCACGATCGTAAAACTGGAAAATAGCGGAACGAGCGAGTAGAGAGTGAGCTTCGTTCCCTCCTTTCGGAGATTATCTTCGGGCCGGAGTTAATCACCGTTCGGCTCGGTGATTTGGAGGCATGGCGAGGCATCGATAGTGCAGCGAACTCGATCTTGGCTCTACACACTTCCGCCGGAAGCTGCCACCCTGAAAGTTATTCGAGCGTGCCCGATCGGTTGCGTGATCACGAACGACGTGTCTGTTCTCCTCGTCTCGATCTGTTCGCGTATCCGCGTAATTTAGCCTTAATTCCTCGACGCTCTTTCTGATTAATCCTTATTTCTCTCTCTCCCTCTCTCTTTCTCTCTGTTTAAATACAACTTTTTCTTCTGATAAAAATTTCCCTGTCGACTGGACGCGTAGGTAAAACGCGATACTTCATCCGCCATTACTTTCTTCCTTCGCCTTTTTTCGCGAGCTTCGAGATCATTACTCGAACGATCCACGAAGGAGATGGGACGGTGAATGACGTTGATAGATCGAGAACACCGTCCACTCATTACGCTGAATATTCATCAAGGCGAAACCTCTTTGCTCGGTGAATTTAAATCGAGAGCAACTAGAGGGTGGAGGAGGAGAAAGAGGGAGGGAGGGAGGGAGGGAGGAAGAAAACGAGAAATTCGTGACTTCCTCGAAATGATTCGTAGCAGATCGGGAATACCGATCTTGACCCATTCGACGAAAGATCCTCGGGCTTCTTTAAGCGACCAGAGACGCTCTCTCTCTCTCTCTCTCTCTTTTTCCCTTCCTGGCCATGCCATGCCGGCCTTTCGACCGATCGATATTCCGTCCATGTGCCAGTGCAAACAGAAATTCAATCTGATCGTGCTTCGAATCATCTCCCCTCCTCTCACTGACCCAGATTATTATCTCCATCGGTGCTCCTATTTTTAATCGGTCGATCGTGTCGCGTTTGGCACTGAACTTGCACCGTTTCGATTAAATATTTCGCCACGGTTGGAAATTCGAAGAATAGCCCCTTTTTCGTAAATCGTAAAAATCGCCTCGAAACGAGACGATATCCATCCGTCGTTTGCGCCATTCCATCCAACCGTGTTTCCCTGTAACGATGATATAATAATGTAGAGCGCACGTGAATTTTGGCCGCGGTTTTATCATCGGATTCGACGGAACGATTCGAGGATAGAAACGGCGAGGGATGCAAGAGGCCCGGTCGAAACTTATTCTCCTATAAAATTTAGAATCCTCTCGAAGAGAAATCTTCGACTGTCTTTTTCCGCGAGGCCGAAAACCGACCTCCACTTTTCCTCGCTTCTTGTCGCCTTTTGTCCCAATTTTCGGCCTCGATAATTCATACAAAAAAAAAAAAAAAAAAAGAAGAAAGAGAAGAAGACAAAAGAGGATCTTGGAACGATACTCGATGGCTGTTACTCGGTGTGTGTCGCGAGTTGAGAGGCGAATCTTTTTTTAAGAGGGGGGGAGGAAAAACGCGGGGAAGAAACGGGCGAGTTTCCGAACGGATAGCTGCTCCAATTTTTCTCTCTCCACTTTGCTCATCCCCCTTAAAAGTAGTTCTTCCGATCTCTCGTTCGAAAGAAACTTTTGTTCCTCGAACGAACAGTCCTCGCCCGCCTGCGTTTAGCAGACCGTTCTCGGTGATTCAAGGAAGAAAAGAAGGGGAAAAAACGTGGAAAATGAAATGAAGAGCGAAACCGGATCCATTTGTCTACGCGGATTTAACGAAAACCCACGATCAATTCCAAAAGAGAGACAACAAATCGGTGTGTGTGTTTTATGCTCGTATAACTGTAACGATACAATATCTACTACTTCGTTAAAAATGCGAAAATAGTACGGGAGTAGTTGGTAAAAATAGATAAACCGATATCGGTGATAATCTGGGTCAACCGAGAATGAGATTGATCGGGCGAAACCGCCGACGGAGAATCGAAATTCAACGCACGACAGTGTCGGATAGACGGAGGCTGGTGGTGGTGGCTCATAACTCGTTCCCGATACGACAACAGGGTGGTTGTTCACCCTGGGAGAAGCTCGTTCGAGGCGGTTTCGATTCGATTAAAATCGCGTGACCACCCCTTCGAATCCCACGCGAATCGCGGCTAACTTCTTAACGATTCCTCGATTCTCGTCGTAATTCGCTTTTTTTTGGGGTCGTCGATCGCGAGCGACCAGTCTTTCTCGAATTTCGTAACTTGGTTTCGATGTTATTTTAAATATTTCGATTTCGAAGAGAGGGACGACGAAAGAGAAAGCACAGAGAAGGGAGTAGAAATCGTCGAGTTTGCGATTTTTGCACAGGTTCTCCTCTTTCTCGACTTCTCAACGAATTCGATTCGTTATTTCGAGTTTAAAAAAGAGAAGCACAGTAGCGATTTTCGAATCAATGTTATAAAGAAGAAGAAGAAGAAGAAGGGAGAGAAATAAACGACGAAGGAAAGGAGGGAAAATAAGTGGTCGAATATGCGCGCTGAATATCGAGCTCCCTCGTTCTGGAATCTCACAATTTGTTGTTCCAACGAAAAGGAGAAATAAAACGTGGAAATAACTTCCGCAGAGAAGCGGTGGTGGCGATCGAGCACGGCGTTCAAATGCGCAGCGAGGGGAGATTATCGCGGGGAAGCGGCGAGGAACAGGTGGAATGTTGACCCAGTGATCGCGAGTGTGCTGATTTGACATTCTCCGCGGGCGAAAAAAATGCGGAACGGCGGCCAGGCGCAGCAAACGGCGGTGATGGCGCCGCCTCACTTGAACGGTTCCGCGCAGTTCGTTTCGGCCGGTTACGTGGGCTACGTGGCGCGTCAATCGTGGGGCCAGTTTCAAGGGGGGCCCCAGCATCCCAGGAACACGGCCAGGCCTCTGTCGCATCCGCCCCCGCCGCCCTCCAGAAGGGGGGAGAGCCAAAGGGCTTCCGGCAACGGATCCGCCAATCCTAAGAGCGCGTCTCTTCTGCATTCCTCCAAGCCTGGAACGCACAGGAGTACCACACCCTCGGTGAGTGACGTCGGCCAACGTCTTTTATACGTCATCTTTCTTTCTTCTTATTTTTTCTTTTTTCCCGTGAATTCCGTTAGAATTTGCGCGAATTTCGTGATTCGGAACGGAAGAGGACAGGATTGCGAGGGAAGGAAGGATGGGGATAGAATTATCGGAGTTTATTCGTTTACACGCGTTCATACAGGGGGAGGAAGATTATACAGGAATCGTCGTTTATCGGTTTACGCGCGACCAGGTTTTAGTCACCGCGTGCGAGGATAAAGCGGGCAGAGAAAGAGAAAGGCAAAGGAGCACGAATCTTTTTTATGCGTGGCGAGTGTGTGGAAAAACACGGCGTGGAATACCGTATGAGGCTTAAAAAACCGATCGTGAAGGAATGTCGAAAAATCTACCCGGTGGCGTATCTATCCGATGGATTCGACGAATTGAGACGAATCTCTTCCCTAAGTATCGAGAAATGTTTTCCTTCGAGCGGATGGAATCAACGCCACGCGTTGATCTTAACGAATGTACGATCGTCTTTCCAGAGAGAGAGAGAGAGAGATACCAGTTTTCTTCGTGAAAACTTCGCTTAACCCTAACCTCAAAGTCCCGTAGGCAACCCGAGACAGGACGCGATGCTAGAAAGTGGTCTCGGTGTTGCGTTTCAAGCAATTCGATCGAATGCTTCGAAGATGGACTGCCACCGAGAATGGAACGGAGAAGAAACGGTTCCCCAAGTAATTTGCGGTTGAACGAAAACCGATACCGGCTGTCCGTTTCTTCTCATTCCCCTTGACAGAAGAAGAAGAAGAAAAAAGAGAAGGAAGTGCATTATGAAGTTGGAAAAAAATGTTCAAAAACCCAAGAGGATTGGATAAGGAAGGAAGGAAGGAAGGAAGGAAATTTGTCCCAATTCAATGGATGGATAAGAAACCATTTCTCGCTTCCTCCTCCACTTTTTCTCCGCGAACATTTAGCCGCGAGTAATCGAGGAAAAGCTAGACTCGAACGAGGAGAGAAGATATCGATAAAAGAATCCGTCTTATACATATTATCCCGGTGCAATGAGGAAATACCGGTGTAACAGGATTCCCGAGGACCGTAAGATATCTCGGAGGCTGTGTGCTCCTTTTTTCTTTCCCCCTTTCGCGCGAGAACAGCCGAGGCCAGCGCAAGGTCGGCTCCTTCCTTTTATTCCTCCACGCGCCTCCAAAATATTTATTTTGGAGGAACGAGGATTTCGATCGTGCCAGTCACTCGAATTCCAAACATTCTCTCGTACATATTCCCGTGGTTTGCGAAAAAGATAGACCTCCCCTCCCCTCCCCTCCCCTCCCCTCCCCCGCCGCGCTTCGAATCTAAAACTATTCCTCGATTTGCGTGTTTGGCTTTGGAGGACGCGCTGTGTCCGTCGCGATTTCAATCGTTGCATTCCGCGCATGATCGTCCATATTGTATCGGCGTTCGTGCGTCGGCATACATAAATAAACAGGCACGGGTGTGTATCGGTGAGTTTCTCGCGGCACCAAGTATCGTTCTTCAAGCGAGAGAGGCGAAGAGTGGCCCGTGAGCCGCATCGAGAAGCGTGGCCGGCCGGCTGCTGCTGCTGCTGCTGCTATTCCGTTAGATTCCGTCGAACTTTGTATTTCGCTCCGCGGTGTATATTCGTTGAACGTGTTTTGTCGGTAGCGCGTGCTGGCTACGCTTCTTCGAATATTAATATTCCATCCAGCGTTATATATTATCGCTCCTCGTTCACTTATGCATTAACCACGAGGCTGGTGGAAGAAACAGTTAACCAGTTAATGTTTCATTTATCGTTTCCTTCCTCCGCGAAATAAGAAGAGCATAAGACGAGT
This sequence comes from Apis florea, assembly GCF_048593485.1. Taxonomy (NCBI): domain Eukaryota; kingdom Metazoa; phylum Arthropoda; class Insecta; order Hymenoptera; family Apidae; genus Apis; species Apis florea. Next base: position 3,697,599 of record NW_028256789.1, read on the forward strand.
CTCTATCCTCTTTGAAAATGAGGCGGGGGAATAAAGAATTCCAGACTGATAAAGTTGGCGATCGAATTAGCAAGCTTTCTGGCGGTGCTTTCGAGATAATTAGGGATAACGTAATAATTGTCGTCGAGGCAACTCGTTTAGGGAGAACTTGGGGGCGCGTCTGTGTCATCGTCCCTCTGCACGCCGTGAATTCGAACGAATCCCTTCCTCCTCCTCCTCCTCCTCCTCTTCTACAATTTCCGTTCAATTCAATCTTTGGAGAGAAATAACAACGAAACGAAATGAAAGAACGCGGATACCGAGAAAAAGAGAAGGGGGGTGGGGAGGGGGCATCTTTTGAAATTAGAAACGCGTGCGAGAGTTTTTTAACGCGCGTTTTGATCTCGTTATTAGAGCGAGGAGGCCGCAGGGGAACGCAACGCGTGCTGTTTGCCGCCGATTTTCGTTTACTTCGCAGGCACGCGACGCGCGGAAAGAGAGAGAGAGAGAGAGATGAGATCGAACCCTGAAAACCCGCCGTTTTGAAACTTTAATTTTTCTCTCCGCCTCCCCGATAAATTACTCTCGCAACAAACGAGGTCGGACGACACATGGCGCTAACGCGCGCGCTCGTTGAACTACTTTCGAACACCGTTGAAGTTCACCGAGCGCGGCCGAGCCTCCTCTTCTCGAGCCCAGAATCCTTCTCACCGGCCCGTTCCCCCCTCCACCACCATCCATCGTAAATTGGATTTTTATGGAAATGCCGCGTTGTAACGGCGTGCCAACCGTCGCAGAAATCTTCCACAATTACCTAACGACCCCGTTAGAAAATCGTCTTGGTCCACTTTTGCCCGCTGCGCGTCGCTTCGAGGAATTAACACGAATTTTTTTCTTCCTCCTCCTCCTCCTCCTTCTCCTCTTCTTTTCGCAAACAGGATTGTCCCGCATTTCGATTCGATCCAGCTTCCAACGATGCCTCATTGTTTATCGTCGCACGTGTCTATTTATCGTGGCAAAGATCTATCGAGATCTTCTCTTCTTCTCGTCGATACTTTGAAAAAGAGAGAGAAAATAAGATGACAAGGGAAAAGAGAGATCGATCGATCGATCGAAGGGCACGATTAAAAATACCTTCTCCGTTTGACCGGGCACAGAACCGATCTCCTGTTACTTTCTCCCGGCCGAAGTTAAAGGTCGGTGGTCCCTTTTCATCGGCTCGACTCGTGTCCGTGAAAACGGTTTTCCACTTTCCCTAGCAATTCGATCGTGAATCGATAATTGATCAGGTGGAAAAAAGAAGTTGGCTGTGAGATTTTCGACCAACTCGTCGACTTGTTAAGCGGCTTCGTATCTTGGAGGTGTGGTACGCGTTGTAATCCCGTGGCGCCAGATTTTGTTTGCCCGTTCTATTATTGCCGATGTTGACTCTGCTGATTGACCCTAGAACCGGGTGGCTGCGATATAATACGAACCGTTCGCAGCATCCGTCTCGTCGCATTAATCTCGCTTGCTTGCCTGGCTGTTTAGTCGAAAAAAAAACGTGGCTGGTAAACTAAATGATCTCCTCCTCGGTGGTGGAGGAATTGCGAATGTTGCAACGGCGTGAAATCTCGCTACGGAAATTTGTTCGTGAAATTGGAACAATAAGCAATCTCTGACGGCGGAAAATAACGGAAGGTTGCTCATCGATTTTAACCGCTCGTTCTTTCAAGAGACGAACGCCGTTTGGAAGCGGTGAGTCGACAAGACGGATAGCTCCGGCTCGCTAAAATAGACTTGTAATGTTGCGAAAGTCTGAAGCGGCGTAAGGAAGTTGGCAAACGAGGTTGGCTTCGACGTTCGTCACGAGGATATATTTCGCTTATACGCGTTTCAAAACTTAACGACACGGACGCGCATTCCTCTTGATTCGATTCCTCTTCTCGAATTCTTCTTCTCTTTCTGCACCTCGATCGACAATTTTTCCACGAGAAATTTTGGAGAGAGAGAGAGAGAGAGAGAGAGAATGACAGTGATTCTATCGCACAATCAATGTTGTGGAAACGTTAATTTTACACGGCGTCGGTCAATTATATAACATGGAGCGAGCATAACTGGGTTGGCAACGATACGAGGCGTAACACGCGACCCTTTTAACACGAGGTTGTTGGATAATTCAGTTTCGGAGTGGATCAACTTGCCCATCAGAATTTCTCGTCTGCTACGAGGAGCGGAGTAACGTAACAGGATCACCAAGTTGGGGAAAACAACAGACGCGCGGCGCTCTGCGCCAACTTTCTCGCTAATTGTCTGACCACGCATCGGTGTAATTCGCTGCCTGGGGCGCGTCTCGACCCTTATCAGCTCGAGGGGACAGACGGAGGCATACACGCGTATCTTACAATTTTTTTTTTTTTTTTTTGACCGATATCTTCCTCGTTTCCCTGGAAACGTGCAATCTTCGATTTACGAGTGAGTTCTCGCAACGTATCTTTTCTTTACGCGCACCTTGAGAAATATAACGTAAAACGAGGCGGCTTATTGCTCCGATTTTTTCCTCCGCTCGATCGAAATTTCTTCGTGTCGTGAGGAGAAATAGCGTGTGGATGGATGAAAAAGAAAAATGATAAAAACTTGGATCGTTCGTTCGACTTTACTTTCTTAATCCCAGCGTAGTAATAAAAGGCGTTTAATTGTTTACGCCTGTAAAACGCTCGAAGACGAGGAAGTGAGGAAGGTGAAATGTTTGATCGTGTTCCTTCTTGACGTTCCAAAAAATGAGCAAGGGAGATCAAAAAAATAAGTATCGAACGTAAAGAGTAAAGAGAACGAATTATTCGATATTCGAGTTTAGCATTGAAAAAGGTCTTGTTTCACGTGAAAGTCGCAAGGGAAAAGGTCGCGCTTTCCACTTGAATTTTCCCTCGAGAGGCGAGTCACGGATCAAATTTCCAATGGATAACAACGTATTTCACAACGATTAATAATAAAAAGAAATGAAAAGCAATCGATAAATCAAAAGATATGACCAAGAATCGAATATAAATTAAAACTCTCTCGATTATACTCTCGATCTTTCTCGATTATATCATCAAGGATTAAGAAAACCTGTAGAAAATCAGAAGGAGAAACGTCTCTCTGTCAGAACGATGATCTTCAGCTTCCATTGTGCTTCAACCACCTATCTGCCGGCTCTCTGTGTCGTTGGCTATGTTCGTTAATTATAATTTGTGAGTTTCACGCGACAACCAGACGGGAAAAGAAGTTGTAAGACCTGTGCCCCACCTCTCCGCTTTTATTGCACGGAGCAACGTCACACGGACGTTGCAATTTGTCTCCTCGTCGTTCGTGCTCTTTCGTGGCCGGTCGTTCGTCCGTGCAACACCGTCCGTACGCAACCGATTTTCCATCCTTCTCCCCTCCTCTCCGGCCCCTCCGTTTTTCATCTCTCCTCTTGGCCTATCGGGAAACGCGAGTAGCGGCCGGCTCTAATCGCCGTAACGACAGCGGTTTACGCCGACGGGGGGGAAGGAGAAAAAATAAGGCAAGAAATCGAGGCCGTTCGAACTTGGTCGAAACTACTTGTTCTTTTTTTTCCACTCCTTCCCTTCCTCCTCCACCTCCATGATTCGCAAGCATGACGTTGGTTCTCTCTCTCTCTCTCTTCTCTCTCTCTTTCTCTCTCTCTCTCTCTCTCAAACTCGACTTCGTTTCTTCTTCTCCATCTACTTTCGTTACCTCTTTTCGAGGCAATTTCGATTTCGGCTACGAGATGTTTCCTTAAATGGAAACGTGATTGGAAAACGAACGCTTACTTGCCTAAATTTTCAACGATTTCGGATCTTTCGTATGTGTAGAGAGATCCGTGTCGAAATTAAAGCGAATGCGTGGCCCTCGGAACGAGAAAAATTTCGTCGAGATGAAAGCGGCGGCGATAAACGGACGTTCTCTTCTGTGTTTCTCCCCTCCTTTTTTTTTCTTTTTTTCTTTTCTTTTTTTTTTTTTTTTTAGAATCCACTCGGTGTGTTTGCGAAAGGCGCGCGCGTGGAAAGTCACGTAGATAAAAAGCTCGCATCATAGAGACCGGATTGAAGATAGAGAGGAGCTGACGGGGGTGGTGGGCGAGGAGTGGTATAAAATGCGCGGTAGACGGCCGGTAAAATGCGGAAAATCTGCTTTGCAAATTTTCTCACACGGTGGTGGTGGTGGTGGTGGTCCGAGCCAACATCATCACAGTCGCCAACGTTCGAACGGAGCGCGTTTCAAACGCGCCTCGATTAATTTTGCGGGAGATATCGATTTTATTCTCCCGGTTTTGCCGCTTTTACGAAACCTCCCCCTTCCCTCCTCCTCCTCCTCCTCCTCCTCTTTTTCTCATCGACGATCCTTTGATGATTCTTTTCTTCCTCGATATCGCGTTCATTGTTTCGTCTGTCCGAGCGTCGTTCATCGAGTTGCTTTTCTAGGCAACTAGGGACGAGAGATTACGACTGATGTCGAACCGAATCAACGGATTAGTCAGTCGATACGCCGCATTTCTCCGCTATCCGCTATGACATCACGTGTCATCGGTTAGAAAGGAGCCAAGGAGAACTGCATTTCTCACCGACGTGACTGCATTCCTCGACTTTCGAAGGACGTGCGGTTAGAAAGAAAGTCCCACGTGGATGGAGATTCCTCCTGGGACGAATCTTTTATTCCTCCTCCGTGAGCAGGATCGATCGGCGTAATTTTATCTCCCTGAGCCTATTCTCTCTCTCTCTCTCTCTCTCTCTCGCTTTACTAATTTTTTCAACACTTTGAAGCGTGAAAGAACGCTTGGAATTAACACGCCATTCGACTCACTCTACCCGAAGACATAAACTCGAATATATGGAACTCGATGGACGCCTGTATATTCTTTTAATTCTCTCCAAGTTCTCCCCGAGCGGGTTTTAAAAGTTTGTTAGAACGCGCCGTGTGCGGTTTCGGCTCGTTGAAACGAAATTTGGTAAAACGGTGTCCGCGATCTCGGAGCCAGGCCTCCGAGTTCAAATCCGTTCAAACTTTCGCCATTGTAGCATCCCCGCGAAGCATTTGGCAAAAAGCAAACGGCAAATTGCGGCTTTGCCAAATCCTTTCCTCTCCTTTCACTCCCCTCCCCCTCCCTCAGTCTCGTCGTCGTTACCTTTTTCGAATTTTCATCCGAAGGGAGATAATTTTCTGTTTCTGTTCCCAGAAGGTGGACCCCGAGCTGATATTCACGAAACAAGAACGAATTGGGAAGGGTAGTTTCGGAGAGGTGTTCAAAGGCATCGACAATAGGACCCAGCAGGTTGTCGCCATCAAGATCATCGATCTCGAGGAGGCGGAGGATGAGATCGAGGATATACAGCAGGAGATCATGGTGCTGTCCCAATGCGACAGCCCATACGTCACCAAGTATTACGGGTCCTATCTCAAGGTAAGTCGCGCGACCTCCCCATCTCTCTTCAACCCTTTCACCAGCTCTGCAAAAGATGCCGCGCATCGAGTAACAATTCTCTAGTAGCGTCGATACTTTGTTTTCATCGTCAATTGTTTTTTTTTTTTTTTTTTCTTTTTTTCTTTTCCAATAAACACACCGTTCCAAGCAACTCGAAGCGATCTCTCTCTCGATGCGCTCGTTTTTGGCTCGTTGAGCGGGAGAAGTCGCCCGTAGCGAAAGGATTAATTTCCGTGATTCGCGATACGCATTTTACCGTGGTGCAACAATAGTTGGGATAGAACGTCGTAAAACAAAATTACAGCGATGAAAATCGCGTGTGTTGAAGCGCGTGCGGCGCGTCGAATCGAAGCAGATTCGGTAGAAAAATACAGCCACGCCTTTGTGTCGCCGTTCCGTTTCGATGAATTTTCACAATATTTTCGGAGGAGCACCCTTTTTCGAAGCCCGCTATTACGAACACTCGGCCAACACGGATCCGTCATTTTTCATACGCGAGGAATGGGAAGGGCTCGACGGTCGGTTAACCATCGTTTCCGGGTGGACAGTGTCGCATAGACGCTTCCGCTTCCTGCCGCCGCGGGCAACGTGCTGCTGCTGCTGCTCGGTCGAAAGCCCGGTTAAATAAAATTGCATCGACCGCGGCACGGGTTCTAACGTTACAACGTTGTCGTTTTGCTCCCCTACACTCTTTGCAATGCTCTACATACGGGGAGGGGGGAAGGTACGCGCAAATTTAAAAACTTTGGAGAAGAGAAATTTCTCGCCTCTCTTATGGAGGAAGTTCGATCGAACGAATCTGCACGCGATTTGGCCGAAAGAAACGATCGGTGGAATCAAGCAAATTTTTACGCGTTCTCCTCTTTGTAAATTTTCCATTGGTATCTCGAGATGATTTTGAAAATACGGAGAGGCAATTAACGATCGCTAATGATCGCTTCGCGCGGCCATTAACGAAAGTTCTCCTCGGGGAACTTAATATCGGACACTGGTTCATTTCATAGGTAATCATCTTAATTTTCCGCTTCCCGAGGCCGGAAACGAAGAGAATCCCCCTCCTCCCTAATCCGTTTCCTCGTCTCCCAGCCTTGTTTCTACCCTTGTCTCGCAATTAACGCTCCCCCTTATCCCCCCTCGTAGCTATCATGAAGGATAATGATCGTTTTGATTCACTCTTCGCAAAGTGCATTTAATCGGTTCTCGTGTTCTAATGGCCTCGAATTATGCGTGTCCATGCACTGCCTGAAAACCACTTTTCATCGGATGCCAGACCGTCGTGTACATTGATCCTAAAAAAAAAAAAAAAAAAAAAAAACCAAGAGACTTGAGAAATTTGAAAAAAAAAAAAGAAGAAAAGACGTTACTTTTCTCGTTGCAAAAATTTGCATTCGATCGAAAAATTATTTATCGTTTCTTTTTCTTTTTTTTTTTTTTTTTCAACAGCTCGAACTCTTCTATTAGCATGGAAAAGAATTTATCGCGAAGCAAAGACGAGAGCGTGGATGTTCGTATGCATAAAGAGATTTTTTTACAGTTTACACGTGGCGGAGGGAAAATACGGGGCGTATTAAACGGATAGGATTAATCTGGTAGGATTGGCGGGTATTAGGAAAAGATTAGAGCGTTACGTGAGGAGCGAGGTATGTCTTCGATATTGATTTTTCGGAGGAATCGTCGTCGTAATAACGGCATTAAACTTATCCATCCTCGGCGGTGTGTTGCGTGGACGATCGTATCCCACGGCACGCGGCTATTGTGCCGCCATTAATCACAGCCGCGCGCACAAAAGGATCCTCCATCCTCCGCAATCTCATTCCCGATACGTATTCTCCATCGATGCCGCGGAAAGAGATGCGAAACGCTGAACAAAAGCATCGGCTTCTTCCGCACATTTCTTCGCTCGCCTACGCGAGATTTCATTTTCCCCTACGCTACCCTTCTTTCGCACCTCCTAAAGATCCTCCTTTTCCTTTTTCTTTTTTTTCCTCTCCTCTTCCCTCCATCCCAATCCGATGCAAAGAAGGATCGATGACAACACATCCGTGACAATTGTCGAAAGTAAGCGATGCCCACGCGACGAATTAAAATTCAGTTGCAAAAGACTTGGTGTGTTGCGAATACACGTTGAATGATTTCTTTCTATTCCCTCGATGTTTTGCATGTATGTACTTAACACAAGACTATACGACATAACGGATAATAGAACATTAAAACGTTACAGTGTAATATAAAATACATAAAATAATTCACTCTACGATATTCCATTCCACAGTCTGCGTACTCGATGTTTCCTGTAAAACGAAATTATATAAATTATATTTTGTTCGGAATTTACTCGTACTGAAAACTTTTGCGACTAACTGTACACTCTTATGTCGTAGCTTAACGGATCTATCCAGTTCCTCCCTCCCTCCCTCCTCCCCCCCCCCTTTTTTTCCCTCCCCTTCTCGATCTTCCCCCACTCGAAGAAAACCTCCTCATTAAGTTCGTCGACAACAATTGCTGCAAAATATATCATCCCCCTCCTCGCGAAACATTTTATATCGTCCCTCGATTTTTTTTTCCTTCGACGAGAATCCAGCCCACGAATATCGATTTCAACCCTTTCCATCAGCGTAATGAACTAAAGGTTAATTCAGGTAGCTGCGTGGGCGAGGTGAGGAAGAAAGGCAGCGGGCGAATGAAAGGCGCTATTTTTTTCTGCCAGTTTAAAACTCGGGCGTAGCCGTGAGTTTTTCCTTTTTCCTTTTCTTTTTTTTTTTTCCCCCTTCCTTCGAGCTGCAACACTGACGCTGTATTTCCCCGGGTTTCGAAATCGCGAGAAACGATGGCTGGGATCCGAGAAAAACGGGGGGGGGGGAGGTGTATTTCGACTCGGTGAGCAGGCCGAGGCGAGCAATAACAGCGATCGCAGACACTCCTTAACGTTTCTCAATCCGGATGCATCGAGGATGATGAGGGGCGTCTCGTCTCTCTTCGCTGCCTTCGCTTTTCCTCCCCTTTCTCTCTCTCTCTTCGCAAAAGCGGATTATTATTGTTCCCCGCGTGCCTGTGTGTTGAGAATGCCATTTATTTATTCTCCATTTTTCGAATCGTCGTTCATTTAACGCGAGTAATTACGAAACGCTCCCAATCGAATATTTTTCCAACCCTCCCCCCTACTTCTCACTCGATTATTCGATTATATTAATTGTTCCTCCGTCTCGGCTAACTTCAACTTTCAACCAACTTGCTCGCGCAACTTGTCGTGTTTGGAAATAATTAATCTCTCCTCCCTTGCGTTCTCCTTTCTTTTTTTTTTTGGAGAGAGAGAGAGAGAAAGAAGGAAGGAGGAAGAAAAGGAGTCGTTGTGGCGATTCGAAATATTATCGAAAATACGGGATCCAGGCGTCGAGAATCTTGCTGCCGTTCCCCGTTGCCGCCTTTATTCTCCATTATGCTCGGTTCATTGTTTCTCGAACAAAAGACGATTCTCCGTGGCGCGTACTTGTGCCGGGAGCTCAGACTGGAACGAGCATCTCAGATTTTATGAATGAATAAATCTAATTGGACGCTTATTACGGGACGCCGTTTCAGGCCTCGAAAGGCTAAAATTGCCGGCCTTTTAACCAAATTGCGCGTCCTTGTCCTTCTTTTTTTTTTTTTTTTTTCCTTTCTTTTAATCATCGATCACCTTCCGCGAGGTTTCCATCTTCAGTTCGGAAACGGGACTTGCATCGATCCGATTGAACGGACAGCAGAACTTGGAAGAAATTAACTATGACAAAATTAATAATTATTCGAAGGAAATAGTAGGTATAGTCCCGAGATAAAGTCGACTTTATGTAACGGGTTATGTCGTCCATTCGCGACCAAGCCTCTCCTATTATTAGCCGACCAATTTTCTAATGGCTCCGATTTGCCTGATTTGACCACGATCCAAGAATCGACAACGCGTTGCCGCGCCTACTCTAAACAACCGACTAATTCCGATCCTCCCTTCCTATTCCCAATTATCTCCCAAATTATACGCTTTCACTTTCACGTTGAACATTTACCAATCGCCGATTCGTCGTATCCTTTGTGCGGAAGAAACAAAACTGAATCGCTTCGTATGGAACACGTTCTAAATCGAAGCGTTGCTCAATTTCCAATTTCTTTTTCGCGGAAGAAGGAAAATAATTGTCGAAATTTAATAAAAAAAAAAAAAAAAAAAAGCGCAATGAGAGGAGAGGATATTTGAACGAGTTCAGCGAGGATTAAAAGGATAAGAATAATCGTGTGGTGATTTCGAAGAAATATTCTTCTAAAGCCGGTGCAATTATTGCTTCGTTTCGGCGAAAATAGGAGGAGCACGGCGGGCGAGGAGAGAAGATTAATTCCGTGGGATCGTTGATCACTGCCTGCCACACGCCTGCCGTTTTGCGAAACGCGGGAACAAAAGGACACTCGCGATAGGGAGAAGCGAAATCGGCCATTAATCACACACGTTCGTCCACCGTTCCTTCGCTTCTTCGCGGCGACACTCCGCTGTTTTCAACCGCGCCTCCTCCCCTTCTTCCTCGCCCCTTTCTTCCCATTCACGAACACGGCGCGACACAATGGAAATCGCGCAATATTTGCACGGCCATTCATTTTCTCGCGCTTATCTCATCAGCTGCTTTTCCACAGATGGTGGACACGCGGGTCGAAAGGCAGTCAATCGCGACTACCTCTATGCTCTTATGCTTTAATTTCATCCTTAGTATCGAAATTTCTAATTGGCAGACAGAAATTCGCGACACATTTCGCTCTCGGATGTTTTTTTTTTTTTAATACGACGCGACATTCGTTAAAGCGAAAAGCACTTTCTTCCCCATCCTCTTTTTTTCTTTTTTTGTTTCACCGTCTGTATGATCCGCGGGAGTAAAAACTTTTCGCGAAACAAGCAACTATTTTCGCTCTCCCCCTCTTTTTTTCTTACATCTGAAAATCGAATCTTATTATTAAACACGTTCCCGTATCAACCGTTTTATTTATACAGGATCTGATCCCTAATCTTCGCCTGATCCTCTTCCTTGATTAAAAATATCTTCCTCGTCTAACGCTTGTCCTGCGAGAAAGAAGAAGCATTCTTTCTCTCCAGAGAAAGGAGAGGGAGAAAGAAATTGAAGAGGCAACTTGTTCTCCCCGCACGTCGAGGCGAAATCCTTGGGAAGCGGAAAAAAGGAAGAATGATAATACTTGGAGCGAAGCATCCAAGAAAAAGCATCGCGCGACGTTTTTCCTCCGCGACCGCCCCCTCTCTTTCGAGCGTGCGAAGGGGGAGGGAAGCTGCGTCTGCCCGGATAGGGGGATGATTTAGCAACCCCTCTTTCTGGTTCCGCGGAAGGGTGGTGGCCTGGTTGAAAACCAGGTTGAACGAACCCTCGCCAACCCACCTACGTACGCGCGGTGGATCTACATGAGAATGAACGCGACCGCCTTCTGACCGTGCTGGGACGATGATAAATGGTGCCCTTTTCACGCCCTCCCCACACGTTCGTCCGAACTGGACCAGCACCGCGTGAAAATTATACCCCCATAAAGTGTCAACCTCTTATCATCCCTCGACGACGAGTGGGACACGATCGAAGAAAATGTTGCCGCTTCTCTCCCCCTTTTGATTTATAGCCTCGATATAATATCTGGCCCGAATGATACTAATGGATTTCCGTAACAAATTCTTCTTCTTCTTCTTCGATATCGCGATACCCATCGTCGTGATATCGTTACCAATTTCTTCGTTGTAATGATGTTCCTTCTGACTGGATTCAGTATTTTTTTTTTTTTTTTTCTATAGATATCTAGATAGGAAAGATAGTTATTGAAAGGTAAATTAATTGTATGCGATTAATTTCATTCGCTGATATTAAGGATAAATAATTTCGCACGTTATTTTATGATATGATATCGAGATCGAGACATATTGTGTGTGTGTGTGTATATATATATATCAAGGTTTCACGGGAGGCCAGCTGTGAAAGATTGCATCGATCCATCATCGATTAAATTTATTTGTCTCCATCCGGTTACCTTGACTATCGTTTTTCCATCGCTCGAAGATGATCGAGCACAACGTATCGAGTCATCGTGTTGCTTAATGACTCCTTCACAACCCGGTGACCAAAGAGCGCGAATCTTGAGCATCCTTGTGCACAACCATTGATTAATCCATCGATTAGGATGCGATTATCGGCTAAAGCCAATGAATCATCTTTCAACCGGTGCAGAACGATTGGACATGGATGTATAATTATCGATAAAAGATTAACGTCAGCAACGAAGAAATAGCGGTTCGAGAATAGCGTAAATATCTAAATTTCTAAATTTGCTCGATCAAATCTATCGTGGATCAAATATCATGGAAGCAAGTGTGGCAAGTGTTTCCGAGCCCTCCCCCCCTCTTATCCCCTAGTTTCCCAAAAATAGATCAGCCTCGCGTTAAACGCGTTTATTTTCGCTTTAATTGGCCTCATCCCCGGATTTTCATTAACTTTAATTCACGACGTGTGTGTACATATAATTGGCGTCGTCACAGCCACGATTCGAGCGGAAAGATTGGCCGACAATCCCGAGGCCGAGACACACTGGCAAAGTTTCCAGACACAAAGCAAAGGATGTTTCGCGATGGATCTTTCTCTTTCTGTTTGCAGGGAACGAAACTATGGATTATCATGGAGTACTTGGGCGGCGGCTCGGCCCTGGACTTGATGAAGGCCGGTAACTTCGAGGAAATGCATATCGCGGTGATATTGCGCGAGGTGCTCAAAGGGTTGGATTATCTTCACAGCGAACGGAAGCTCCATCGCGATATTAAAGGTGCAACGGGAAAAAATTTAAAAAAAAAAAAAAACAAAAAACAAAGAAACAAAGGAAAAGATTAATCTGCTCTTTCAAAATTTGTGAACAAACTGAACGAATATTTTTTCTTTTCGTTTCCTTTCTATTTTTTTTTTTTTTTTTTTTTTCGCCTCCTTCGACTCTCCTTTCAACTAACTTTCAATCCCGTTGCTTTTCAAGCGGCGAACGTTTTGCTGAGCGAGATGGGCGACGTGAAGCTAGCGGATTTTGGCGTTGCCGGACAATTGACCAATACGACCAGCAAACGAAACACATTCGTCGGGACGCCGTTCTGGATGGCACCGGAAGTCATCAAGCAAGCTTCCTACGATTCCAAGGTAATCGTTCAGGTTATATATCCCCGAGTTTCTCGGAGTTTCTCGGCGTATATTTCATTTTACTGTTTCTCTTCTCTCTACTCGAGAACATTACTCGCGAGCCCGTACAGTCCGGTCACGTATACCCAGAGATTTAATTTTATTACCCACCTCTTGACTTTCCATCTTCAACTCTGCTTACCTCTGTTTTACCTTTACTTTGACGTTCCTTCCCTTCCAAACCCTTTTTTTAAAATCCGACTCCTCTTCACGCAGCAAAATCATTTAAAGATCCATCATCCATCTATATATATATATATATTTTCATAGAAAAAGCAAAAAAAAAAAAAAAAAAAAGAATTATAACCGTTAAATCGATCAAGGAACGATCGAGATTTGCATTTTAGAAAAAGATTCTTTAGAAATCTATCCGATCCGTTACGCATCCTGCTGACCTCATATATGCATATATCGCTGTGAAACAATGTGTGAAAAGATGCGGAGAACGGTAGCTGCGATGATTATCGCTCGATTAACACCTCTTTCGACCTCTTAAAACGAAGGCTTGTTTGTGGCAGGCTGACATTTGGTCGCTAGGCATCACGGCGATCGAATTGGCCAAGGGAGAACCACCGAACAGCGAGCTGCATCCTATGAGGGTACTGTTTCTGATACCGAAGAACAATCCGCCCCAATTAACCGGAAATTATACGAAGCAATTCAAGGAATTCGTCGAGGCCTGCCTCAACAAGGATCCCGAAAACGTGAGTTCGATCATCATCCGGCGAGATTGTCCACGCGGCCGTTTCGTTGTTTATTAATTTTCGCGCGCGTTCTCTTCCCTCCGAGACAAGAATTTTCTGAATTGGAGCAAGAACCGTTTGGCGGAAGTTGTATAATAATTCTCCTAATTATCCGTTTCCGTTCTTGCGTTTCAGAGGCCGACGGCGAAAGAACTATTGAAGTTCCAGTTCATCAGGAAGGCGAAGAAAAACTCGTACCTGATCGACCTCATAGACAGATACAAAAAGTGGAAGTCGCAGAGAAGCGAGGAATCCGAGACGGAGAGCGAAAATTCGGACTCGTAAATTTCCATTTTCGTCGAATATTTTTTATCCTGCAGGGTGTTAATACAACTCTGTGTGCGGAATTCTTTGAAGGATTGATTCTACGGTGTCTGCTAATGAAACGAATGCTAATGAAAAAGGCTTATGCGGGATGGAGATAGAACGAGATGCTACCGTACCGTCTCTCACGCCAACGTATTCAACGTAGAATCAACTCTTCAAAGAATATAATATTTAACAGTATATTCAAAGTGTACTCGATTCGAAGAATACGATCGAGCTCTGGTTCCTCTTTCAGGGAAGAGTCGAAGCAGGATAGCGATATGGACGATCCGTGGATAATGACGGTGAAAGGTCCACACGTGGTTAAAGGACCCGTGGTTCCTATGCTACCGTTGGACGAGCAGCCACCCTCGTTGACCCTCACACACACGCCGAATCACAGATCGACGAATCACAATCAACAAGCGAAGCCACACGCGAACGGTACTTCGAGATCTCCGCCAAACGATTCAACGTTGAATCATTACAGGAGCGAGTCGAGGGACTCGGTTCGCGATGGCCAAGCGAAGCATACGCCGGTGAGTTGTAAAATTAAATTCGATCGAAAAAAAAAAAAAAAAAGAAAAATAGATGACTCGACTTGTTGTTGTTCATCTGTGGATTCGTTTTACCATTCTTTTTTCTCTCTCCTTGTTTATGTATCGGTGATAATTTAATCGTCGGCTTTCAGTCCCGACCGCACGAGGCTGCGCCACCGCCGCCCGTGGATACGCGAGAAAAACGAGAGGACCGAGACTACCGCGATTTCAATCGGGATTCCTCGTTGAGGGAATTGAAGGAGATGCGGGAGAGCAGGGAGAGCAGGGACAGGGATAGAGAAGGACGGGACAGGGAGAGGGAGAGGGAGTTTAGCGCGAAAGAGAAGAGGAACAGTAAACCGGACGTACCTGTCGTACCTATGGTGGACCATAGGCCCGGTGAAGACAAACAGAGGCCAAGGAGCTCGCAGGAACTGAAGCATTCTCGAAGCGCGGCTCTTTCCGGTGTTGTTTTACCTCTCCTGTCCGAGGTAAATATTTTTTCTAGAGAGAGAGAGAGAGAGAGAGAGAGAAGCGTAGTTCGAGTCGAAGAGAAATTAGAGAAAAGTTGATTAATCGTCGGGTTCCATTTCCTTGTCTGTAAGGAATGGATGGATATAAAGATTAATTCCTTTGTTTCCTGTGTGCTTATCGTATAGCTTCAAAGGAAACATCAATATTCGGCAAGAGACAATAACGGTGAAGGCGGAAGCGGCATTGGCAAGAACGGAGGCGCGATAGAGGAACTGCGCAGTGCTTTCGAAACAGCGGAACGCACTTCGCCAGGAATGACCGAGGCCCTTATCAGGGAGCTCCTCAAGTCTTTACTTCCTGCCAATCACTCGGAAGGTTGCCTGTTTATGCTGATGGAAAAAGTTATCCTAAGGTGGCTAAAGTAAAACTTTGCTCCCTCATATTTTTCATTCGCGTCATTTTACGTCACGTTTACATGATCCAGCTTTCGCTTTCGCAAATTTGTAACGGATTGTATATTCGTTTGAATGTTTGAATGTCATACGATTGTCGTTTTTTTTTTTTCCAGGGATACGTAGGGACGCGAGAGAGCGAGGGTTCGCAAGAGATTGTGGTCCGAAAACATCCTGACATTGTAACGATTCGTTATTTCTCGTTTATCAGAGTAATTAATCCGTACGATGCCGGTGTATATGTTGTTGACGATTACCGGATCCGAAGAGAAGAGTAGATGAAGAACGTCGCTGCAACAGCCCGGATATTTTCTTTCCCTTCGGTCTGCAGAGACTGGGCTCGACAACAAAGCTCGTCAAATTGTAACTTTTATCCGATTATCCCGTTTCCAATGTCCAATTCAACGCGAAGTGCTCGTTAGATAGAGAGAAATAAAATATTAAATAGCGACATATTTTATCGCGCGAAATTCACACATTTTAACAGCGATAATATCGATTATTTCCGTTCGAGAAATAGAGATTTATCTACTACAGTAAAAAAAAAAAAAAAAAAAAAGAAAGAAAGAAAGAAAAAGAAGAAGAAAAAAAAGGAAAAAAGAAAAAAGAAACAAAAAAAAAAAGAAAAAAAAAGAGAAAATTATACCATCCAATTACCCTCGCGCGAGGGTAACAGTTACCGTTAATTCTTAAAAAGATATTAGTCCCCCCGATCGTTAAAAAAGTTAGTATTTGGAAAAAATTAAGTAAAAAATAAAAAAAAATTTAAAAAAAAAACAAAAAAAAACAAAGAAAAACCAAAAAAAAAAAAGAGCAAGAAAAATGTAGGAAATAGTTGAAAAATATTTTTGCAAATCGTGCAACCACCCGTTCAGAATTCTTTGTACGTTCTTCGTGTTCGGTATCGACGCAACCTTAAAGAGCGGATGATATAACATAGGTACAACGGTGGTCCGATGGATGGATGGTGAAAAAGGGTATTCGTTGAAGGGATCTTGCCTCATTGTAGATACATCCGGAGCATGCACTATCATTTTAATAGAATATCGTATTGCGCCGTATTGCGAATTTCTTTCGAGTTGATTTCGATTTCTAACAAGGAGATTTGTTGTTTTTTTATCGCGGCAAAACATAACTTGAGGATACTTTCATTCTTAACCGCGAGATTCGGTTCAAGGCAATTTCGGATCCGAAATTTGGCAGGAAGAGGAAAAAGAAACAAAAAGCTGTCCTTTAAAAATGAATGCCTTCCCATTGCTTCCCGCAATGCTAGTGCATGTTTCGGATCCAGGAAACGAAATCGAAGGGAAGGGAGAACGCCTCCGTGGAGGAGGTTTTGTAAATATGTATGTAGCACGATAAGATAGTCTTATTGTTCTAATGATCGACGTCTCTGCCAGTCGGTTGCGCAGCTCCGTAACGCGATCCCGTTTTACCTTGATATTTCTACTACTATTTTCCGTAATTGACGAAGTATAGAGAGAAAGTGAGAGGGCAAGGGGTAAAACAAAAAACAAACAAACGAAAAAATCATGCGTTTATGACTGACGTCCGAAAGCGTACCCGGTTCAGGAGAAGTAATCGATATATATAAGCGATATATTCATCGAGTAGTTTATGCGAAGTGGTAGCGCGCGAACCATGCGAAAAATGCTCTTTCTTTTCTTTTCTTTTTTCTTTTTTTTTTTTTTTTTTTTTTTCTCTCGAGCTAGAGTTCTTCCATTAGTTTCGCCCGCATAAAGTTCTTAGTCGAGCCGTTCCACGATCGAGCCTGAGCTGTGATAACTTCCGCGAGACGTCGTCACTTAATCCACGTTGTTTGTAAACTAATGTATTTTATAAAGTATATTATATATATATATATATATATATATATATATATATATATATATATATATATATATAGAAAGAGAGCGAGCGAGAGAGAGAGAGAGAGAGAGAGAGAAAGAGAGAGAGAAAGAGAAGAAGGATGAAGAAATTCCTCGTAACGATCGAATAGACAAAGAAAAAGTTTAATAAATCGGAGGGAATCGTTGCGTTTACGCAGGATGTTCGCAAACGAACAACCATCGCGGCAACGATCGTTTATTATTTTTTCTTGTTTCTTTTTTTTTTCTATTTTTTTTCTATTTTTTTTTTTTTTTTTTTTTTGCGGGACGTTCGCGTGCTATCCTGTGAAAGATTGAAACAGAAAAAAAGAAAAAAATGCAAGATGGGTGATAAGAGTGCGAGAGCGCGAGAAAGTGAGAGAGCAAGAGGACGTATGTGTGGAAACAAGAATGAATAAGAGAAGAGAGATAATTTTAAAAGAAGAAGAAGAGGAAAAAGAAGAAAAGAAGAAGAATAAAATTTTAGCATTTTGCGCGAAGATGGAACTATAGCGTTAAAATTATAACGAGAAATATAGTATTAATTATCAGTTAAAGTCGTGCAGAAAAAGAGAGACGACAGAGAGAGACCTAACTATCGTAAGCCCGCAATACAATATTACGTAGTTGCGTTTTATTCCAGTCAGCGAGGCTGTAATTGGGAGAGAGAGAGAGAGAGCCGTAAACTCCTACGATTATTATTATAATATAATAATACGACGATTACGAACGAGATAATTGTTAGTACGTTGAACACCTTTGATCTCCGCTCTACCACACCCCTTTTGTTCTCTCTTTTTCGACTCGTTCTCCTGCCGCCTGTAATATTTCTTTGTTTTTTTTTTTTCCTTCATTTTTTTTTTTTTTTTTTCATTCTTTTTTCCGAAACGATGGAAGAGGAGGAGACACGACACGCAGAAATACGTAGGATGATTTTACTATTCTTATTAGTTGAATTACGTTAGTTTAATTAATATCACTACACACCCTATTGTTAATATTATAGATTTATTCGTCTTATTGTTGTTTCACCGTTGGGTTAGGTTTTCTTCTCGATGACTTTTACGACGGTCGCTACCCCAGTCATCCTCATAAAGCTGCCATAAACGCTTACCGGCTACGCTCTAATAAAGAACTCAGAAAACTCGAAAGGTTTCAACGAATTATCTTCCCGTATCTCTTCTTCCGATCCTTCTTTTTTTTTTTTTTTTTTTGCAACGAATGACCCCAATCCCCAGACAGAAAAATGCGAGTTTGAATTTGGTGACTGTTAAGTCGTTAATGTGTGTTCAACTCCTTCCGAGCATAAATGCGGAAATTTCGAATCGCGAATATCGAACGTATGGCTGTGTAAGCAGTGTGTTTAAATCGTCGAAGATCTGAGGCGTGGCGGTCCTATGTTTAACCGATCGTATCATTATTTTTAAAAAAGAAAAATTCTCGAAGGGGTGGTGCACCATACTCATGTTTTTCATAATGATTAATTTTTATAATTTTACCTTTCTTTTTTTTTTTTTTTTTTTTTTCCTCTCTCGAAATTCAACAGCAATAAATTAGATAGTGCGCTGTAGTCGTAAATTAGTAACATTTAAAAAAAAAAAAAAAAAAAAAAAAGCAGGACTGATGAGCGAATTATTTAGAGGCGCTACCAATTTTGAGAAAAAAAAAAAAAATATTATCTTTATCGAAGAGTCTCTCTAAATTTGTGCACGCTCATATTCCCGCTCAAAGCGGGCTGAAAGTAAACGAAACACCGAATCGAACCACGTTCGTGTCATGATATGGTTTACTTATATACTTTTGCATAGCCATACGTAATGTTATAAAAAAAAAAAAAAAAAAAAAAAAAAAGCTTTTCACGTTCTCCTCGTTTTTTTTTTTTTCTTAATATTTTCTTTTTTTTTTTCTTTTTGCATCGAATCTTGTTATCTTGTAAATCTTTCGACAAGCAAGAGAGCTGTGATTTTGAAGATTTCATTTTGAAGATCGTTTTACTTTCGATTACGTACGTGAAGTGAAACTCTGAGAAAACAAGGATCGTTTCTTTTGGCGTTATTCCGAAGGAACGATGATAAAAAAAAAAATTAATTAATTAATAAATTGCACCACGTTCAATCCGAATTACGTGTCCTGTACTGTAATCAGCACTCTTCTTTGTATTATATTTTTAGCTATTATCCATAATATATTCAGCGTTATAACATCGTGGTAACAATAATATTAACTATCGACGTAGAATATATAAATATATAAATATATATATATATATTTTTTGTATTTTACTTCTACCTTGGCTGCATTGGACTGTATCATATTGATTGTATGTGGCATGCTAAGGGCGTGTACAAATACGAAATAAAGATCAAATAAATTACGATCGTCGCTAATCTGTACGTTCCTTGCATTGTACATTATCGAACGGACGAGAGATACAATTGCCATTTATATATTCTTATATGTAAATATAAAGATTAGGATATTATTATTTTTATCGCTGATCGCAAACAACGTAGTACGCGTGGATGCTTAATGTATGCAACTGAATTGTAAATTCTTGGAACAAGGTTGGACGCGTCTTTTTTTTTTTTTTTCCGTGTTTCGAAGATTGCTCTTTCCCGAGAAGCGACGTTTCTCGTGCGTGCAACAGTCACGAGTCTAGGATCCATCCATCCAACCAAGAGTTGTACACGCAACGAAGAGGCAATCGAAGTGTTACGAAACAATACGGTTGAAAACCCACGCGCGGTCCCATTACATCTTCATCTACGCACCCTGAGTCGACAAAATCTTGCATCAATCTCGTGGATCTCTTTCTATGCATTCCAGAAGGCAACCTCGTTGACGTCTTCTGATTGCTCATCGGAAATACCTCGACCCGAATATCTCGTCGAACGGATGATCTATCCGAGAAAGAATACAAGAAAGCATCGCTTCAAGACGAAACCGCAAAGGATTTATGAAACAACGTGTAACGAGAAGAAAACTGCATCGTAAGAAAGTCGGAAAGTCGTCGAGAATATCATTCTCTGCTCGAGTGGTGTGTACAAACCACGTGTCAATCACGACGAAACATCCAACGTGTTTAACACCTTTCGAGAACACCTATCAGATCACAAGGGGAAAGGAATAAATTCACGTCACCCTTATTATTTAAACGTAGCCTTCTTTATCACACCGGTCGATAAAAGTCAGTCCGTGGAAGTGGTCGTGTCGTGATTGCTGCGAGCGAGTGCAGCGGTGAAAAGCGCAGGCCCATCGGTTGGCGGGCTAGGTGAGAGGCGAGAGGGTGAGGGGGTTGGAGAGCATAGGGGGATTTCCTCGGCGCATTTCGTTGCAGTAGTCGACAGCATCCCGCGGGTGGTCGCGATCGAACAATCAAGGGCGGGAGAGCTGTCGAGCAAAGGGGGTTCAAAGGGGGGAACCCTTTCTGTCTCTCTTTCCCTCCCTCTCGTCCTCCCTCCGTCCACCACCGATTCGAAAATAGTAGTAAGGTGCTTCTGCTTCGAAAGAGGAACGCGCGTCCACGACACGTGATCGCGTGCACGCCAGTGCTCGTCCATATTTTTCTTTTCCTTCTCTGTTTTTCCTTTCTCCCTCGATCGTAAACACCGGTGAATTGTAAGTAACGAATACTCGTCGAAAAGGGGATCGAGCAAATATTCGAGGGAAAGAATCGACGAAGAGGCCGACGAGGGGACGCGGAGGATCCTGGCACGCCTCCAAGCACGAGCTTTTCCTCGTCGACAACGCCGTCGATCTGGCGTCGATGTCGGCGGCGGCACACCAGGCCGCGAAGTGTGTCGTTGCTATTTTCAGGTAGTACGTATCACACCGGCCACGCAAATATCATTGGTCGTAGCAGTAGAAAGACAGCTTTTGCAAAGCTTCTCACGCGGCCTCTTCCCACTCGCTCTCCGATACGCTGTCGGTAATAATGCCGCTCGGTAGTTTCGAGCACGCGCGCGAATCACTTTCAGACACGCACCCACGTTTCTTGCCTCGCCGCGGCCAGACGGACGATTGATTAACTTTTCACGAGGTGACCGCGCGCGCCTCTACGCTTCCGCCGCGCACGTGCTCGCCACGACGTCGGGACGTCGCGAGAGTTGGCAGTTCCCGAAACGCACGGTGCTCTGTGCTAGAAGAGTCGTCGATTTATGCTTGGATCGAATGCAACGGGCGTGGATGGTTTCGTAGATAACTGTGGTGGTGCGGCATCGGTCGATGATAAAGTATCGTCGAGTAACTGTCGAGTATTGCACGGTGGAAGAAAGATATTTGATGATTTGAAACGATTTACGTTATCCAATCTTGCGTTAGAAATAGAAATCGAAGAGCAATTTTTCAAGGTGGGATTCTTCTCGAAATATTTCCTCTCTCTCGAAGAAGAAGAAGAAAAAGAAGTGGGATAAAACGAGGGGGAGTTTCGTCTTGATAAAATTCTCCCCGTAAAATTGTCGTCCCACCCGCTCTATCACTCTTTAATCGAATTAAAACGAGAAAGAGAGGAGAGAGGAGTTAAAAAGGTGGAAATTCACGATCGAACGATGTTTAGATGCTGGTCTGTCGAGCACCGGTTTCGGTAAACCGTGACGGTACACGAGCGGTCGCGTATTTACGCTTTAATCACTTATTTTTTTTCGCGCTGCTCCAAAAAGCCAACGATGTGTGATACAGGCTTTTGTTGTGTGCTGCGAAGCTTCTGTGTGCGCGCGTAAAGCGCAACGATCGTACATCAAAGCCGGCAGTGAATCTCGGCGAGCCGCAGAGCGCGGACGTAATACCGCGGCGAAGCCGCGCCAATCCTCCTCGCCGATAGTGCGCGAAAACGGCGGCTCTTCTTCACCTTTTCTCTCCCCCGACTGTCTGTGCGTCCGTCTAGGCGCGTTCCTCGACCTAATCGATTCGTTACCGTTCTTCGCATTTTTGAAATGCTAATGGAACTTCGAGCGAATCCCTCACAGGTGGCCCTGATGGTCGTCTAAATTTTAATCCGTGGAATTTTTTTTATATCTTGCTCGCAAGTGTGCCGTTCGAACCGTCGTTCAACCGTCCCTGCAACCTTCCCACCTCGCGTTTTATTTTTATCAAGATCGATACGGTAATTTCCCCGATCGAAGGGTGGACAAGCGTGATACACGCGTTGAACGGGAACTCGAACGAATATGCAAGGTGGTTGGATCTTTCGTGGTTCGTTCGTCCAAGTTTGTTAAAGAACGTCGATCTTCTCGAACTGTTCTTCCTCGAATTATTCCGCACTTTCTTCTCTAATTAGAAGTTTGCGTCTCAAACGGAACACAGACGGTGCAATTATGGAGATCCATAACACTCGCGATTCGACTCGTAGGCCTCGATTATTATTCTCGAATTAATTAACGAGTTAATTGCAACATATGAGTTTCGAGGGGAGAATGTTTCGCGTGCACACGCATCCGATGGATGTTGACTCTCGATGACAGTAACGCGCGCGAATCGATTCGATCTCTCGCCGCGAAAATCTCACCAATCACGAATACTTACCGCGATTTCAACCGTGTCGCCTCTCTCGAATGGAACAGGCGAACTCGTTCCTTTACGCTCTTCTTACCCGCGAAATACGATTCCTCGTGCTTAACAAAAGGCCGAGACACGGTTATTGTTTTAACGTCGTACGAAACGTTAAACCGATCCTGCTTAAAATCGAGAGGAAAAAAGAGAAAAAAAAAATCTAGATACACATACACCGTTTCATTTTTCGAGCTCGTAATCGAGACGAACGAGAACAATTTCAAAACGATTACGCACGAAGACAATCGTCCAATGTGATCGTGGTCAAGTCGTGTATTGTCCTCCTTCTAATCATAATTGACGATTGCGCAATCGGTGCTCGAAAATAGGCGTCTCGATCACGCAGTACGATACGATACGAGAGGGAAAACAGAAAAATCAATGGTTAATATCTTTCTCTCTTTCTCTCTCCGTATTTAGGAAATTGGAATCGCCGGTTTTTCGAGCAACAGATAGAACGTGGCGGATGAAACCACACAAACGAGCACAGAAACTGTAGAAACGCGCGACGAAAAAGAGAACAGGAGGCTCGTAAATGTGAGAACAGGTTCTCTTCGAATATCGCGAAGTGCAAATAAAGAAGAGGCATACTTCTTTTTATACATACACATATATATATATATACATACGTATATATCGTCTCTTTAAATTTTTTATATACCAGAATCGTATATATTTGTACACCCTTTTTCCCCCGAATTTATACGTATCTATTCTGTGACGAAAATTTTTACTCGAGTGGACGATAAATCGAGACGTAAATCTCCCGGCGGGGAAGATTCTGTGAAGCGTCTCGAGAAGTGTGGAGAAAGCAAGAGAAACGAAGTGGATCGGAACGATCCGATCGCAATTACTACTTTTCGCGATATCGCGTTCGTGCATCGATGCACGCGCATCGATCCCGATTCCGAATGAATGAACGAACGTGACCCGTGCAATTTATCCCGTACGGATAAGAGAGAGTTAGCAGGCACGTGCTTCGTGAATCCGGCGAAGATTTGCGATGGAATGACCGCGCGTGCCAAATGCCTCGATAGAGAGAATCAACCGTTATGACGTGATACGATAGCAGAGTGAGAGAAGTTTAGGAGTAAGAAGTGGCTCAAGATTCCACGACTATTTTAAGAACGAGCATAGTTTCCGAGAGAAAAGTAGAAACGGACCGGCGAGATCCCGAGACACGTATCTCATAGATAGTCATAGATAACGCCGTTGTCGTAGTCGATAACGAGGAGTGGAAGAAGAAAGAAGGATCTCGACAATTTTGCTTACAATTTTTTTTTACTCACTTTTGCCAGTGTCAAAGTGTAAAAGTCGTGAAATATTATATATATATATATGTATATATAATCGCGCGAAGAATGGAGGGAAGACCGAAAATCGAAATCGTCCGCGTACCTTCGAACGAGCGCGGTAACTTCCGGTCCCTGGACGGTGTCCGTAATAATTACATTCGTGTGGGTACGTACTATCCGGAACCGGAAGTCAAAGTGGTAGTTTGTGACAGCAAACCGCCTATCGAGCAATCTCGGAAATTCAAAAAGTGAGTATGTTAATTTTTTCTTTTCTTTTTTTCCGTCCGAAATAGAAATTTTATTCTAACGCTAACGATGCGATTGTATTTCAGGCATTTGGGACCAGTTTCAAAATTGCTTAGACGTCGTCATCACGCGACATATCTTGCGACCAAATCCTGTGATAATATTTATAACGTGAATAGAAGCACTAGCTCCTTAGACTGGAGGGTTAATCAAACGACGAACGAGAAAGGTGGGGAATTCGAAATATTTCGGTTCGAACGATCGGTATTATATCGTGTGTACCGTTATTTGTCGAACCGAGCGTTGAGCGTTACACGAGCGGCATTCGAAATTATTATTTCAGGCCTTCAATCTCGTCAGAGCAATAGCCTAGATTGGCGAGTAGGAAGATCAATTAACAAATTGCATTGGAGGGACACCACTCGTAGCGCGGAACAGCTTTCAAGAAGTGGAGCGATCAGTTCTGATCACCTTCAAACACCAAGTACAAAGTACGTTGTTCTATCTATTTCGTTCTACTACGTTCTGATAGAATAGAAAGATTCGTGATAACAACGATTCGTAGATCGAAACTCATTTCGCTCCTTCGACGACTCTCCCCTCGACTTTCTCGACCAGGAAGCAAAAATTCCTTGCAAGCGTCGCCGACCATTTGTCCTTGGGTGCAGGTGGAATACTCGTCGGAATCGATTAACGACGGGTTACGCGAGGATTCGCAGGAGAACGACGTGAGCTTCCAAAGAGAATTGCAACTGAATGAACTGAGGAAACGCATGGCTGGAATCCCTACCGCTTCTCAGGTGATTTGTTACGATACGTCGTACGCTGTATTTCGTGTGATTAAAAACGATCGATTATGGTGTGGAACAAAGGTAAAAGGCGAAGAGACGTGGCCATTGATGAACGTGTTGCGAGTAAGAAAAAGAAGAAGAAAACATCCGTGTTTAACGATACCGTATTTTTATCGCGTATTTAATAAAATGATTTTTATCGAGAGACTTTTTTTTATCTCAGGTCACCACAAAAGTCGTTAAGGATGGGAAGGAACAGCAAAGTTCTACAGCAAAGATCAGGATACAAGTGCAAGAACCGGAAAACGATTATACTAACGCCTCAAACTCGTAAGCTTAATTTTTTTTATTTTATTTTTATTTCTTTATTTATATTTTTAGAATAAGAATTTTTAATCGCTTTTGCATCGAAACAAAAAAAATTAAGAATTTTCTCCTCAGAATCTAAATACACCAATACGTATATATACGTGTGTATATATATATATATACATACATATATATATTTATCTCGAAATCCTCGCATGCGACCTAATTGCACCTAACGTTAGTTCCGTAAGTAAACGTAAGCGATAGATGTATGACACCTAATAAACGAGAATGTTTTCTGCACTGTGGTCTTAATCTCCATCTTAGTTTTCGTAAGAGACGCACGACTATGTTATCCTTATTTGGTTGACTCTTTGCATCCTAAATACAATGGAATATTGTTAGTAGTAGGTAACTAGGTACGTAGAAATAAATAACAAAAAGAATATTGCTCGAAGATAAATACTGACAATTTTATTAATACGAATACTATGATACATGTGAACGTAGACACTTTTCGCCTGCCATTCATTATACAATTGTCAACTCGTTTAAAGAGCATACGAGACGACACAAGTCTTATGTGCAATTATTATTCATAATATGTACAAATCAGATTGTAAAAATAATCTGTACAGTAATGAGTCACGTATTTATGAACACGACATGTACTTAATGTTTTATAAACAAGACAAAGATGGTTATCTTTCGTCGGCACGTGAATTAATGTGCCCTCGAGCTGTTTGGGATTTACATAATCTATTGTATATTCCTCCTCGGCCATATGATTCGTATTAAATTGAATAATTACATCTAGAGCTCCTGTATCGGATGTATTCGCATCATCCAAATCTTTCTCCTGATCAGAATTTTCCAAAGAATTGTCCAACGGATCGGAAAGATAATCCCCGATATCGGATACGTCAGAATCATCCGTGTCCAGAGATCTGGCTAATTTCTGTGGGGACGAACTGTCCAGTTTGGACAAGGAGGATTGTCGCGACAACTTCTTCTTCGAATTTGAATTTGAATTTGAAGATTTCTCTTTAAGTATTTTCTTTAATATTTCATCTTCGTCGATATCATTATCCCCCTTCATACTCTCGGGAGTATTGGACTCTGATTGTATGCTTTTACTTTCGTAATTTGCTGAAGTTTTTTCTTGGTCCTCTCTGCTTTTTTCCAACACTTCCAACGATGACACTTCTGGTATTTCTTCAGTTTGACTAAGGCGTCCGTAATTGCTTGATCTTCTTTCATTTATATCGGCCAATAACGTGTAACAACCACTGGACCATCTCTGAAGCTCTATAGCCATCTTGGGATTCATAGTTTCCGTTTCCGATATCAAATCTAATTCCGTGTAATCTTTCAATAATTGAAATATCGTGACAGATTTAAACATGTTATAAAATTTCGACAATAACTCTGGCAAGCTCGTTTCATCCGCCACTTCGTAATTACGAATATCGGCTGGTCCAACTTTTTTCCAAACAATAGAGTCGGACGTCAAATCTATGGAAAGTTTTTCGTATACGTCGTCTTTGAAATAATTAGATAAAAGTGTAAACGAGTCTCGTTCTATCTCCTTCTGAACCTCTTTAACGATACTAGGATATATGTAACACTCCGTTACCCAATCCCGCAAATTTATTCGATCGTTTAATGGCTCTATGTAATTGGGTTCAATTTCAGGTCTTGGTGGCCTAGTATCTTCTCTAAGCGGTCCATGAAACCAACCATTGATGGACCAACGTGATTTATCCGATGCAATTACTTCAGCCACTTGGTGATAAGAATTATCCGTAACTTCAAAAAATACAAGGGAATTGTACTCTGGTATCAAAGATTTTACAACATTTCTAGGCAGTCCATTCTCATCCGTGTCAAATAAATCTAAAGCACCTCCATCACTTGCAGACCAATTTTTTGAAAGATATAATACAAAAGCAATTCTACGATCACCCATATTGTCATCATGACAAAGTAAATAATCCGTATCATAGTAGCAAGAACTTGACATTGATACTTTTTTATTAAGTTCTACCTTAGTGATTCGCTCCATCCATACTGTTAAATCTGTTTGAAATGTCTGATAAAGTAACCTTAAATATTCTGAGTCAATATTAACAAAGTCACTAGTTTGTTCAAATTGATAAAGATCTAAACAATTTCTTCTACATTTAACATCCAACAATTCATTCTTTATTTCATCCATGACGTCTTCGCTGTAGAGAAAGTTTGAAATTCTGCACACTCTGAAAGGTTTTGATATAATTTCAATGTTGTCTAGTTTCACATCTTTACAATTGTGCCAATGCTCATCAAATAATCGTTGAAAATTATCCGTATAGATAAAATCAGAAATGACAGATGGTCTCAATTTTTTTGATTGCGGTTCTTCTTCAGCCATTACTCCGGATTTCTTTTCAAACAATCAATCAAGAGTTCTTACTTACTTGTATTCTTATTCTATCAGTCTTTTTTTTTTTTTTTACTTCTATCTTTGCATCAACAGTACATGTCCCTGATATTTTTGTTACTTACAAATAGTATTTTTTATAAATTTGTAAACTATATCACATTTTTTTTTTTTTACCTTAATAGACAGATATGTATGTATCACATATTTCAATTACATGCATATATCGTCCATTAAAATTCAACCTTTAGTGAAAAATATAAATTCTGTTGTCATTCGTATGTTTATCTTTTTCAAAATATCATTCTACAAGGTTATCGTGTTTGAATTCAGTTATCAACTGCCAATAGTTGTTCTAATTGAGTTTTTATTCAGAAAATTAATGTTTCATTCTTTGCAAAAGTATAGCGCTGATAACAGAAATATCGCAGCTTGTCTAAATACACTCACCGGACGATGCGGCACTTGCTTTTCGATACATACGGCCCACGTGGTTGTTTTCAACCCGCACGTGTTCTGAAAACAATCGGTTGAAAAGTCGGTTAATAAAATTCCCCTTGTCCCGCGATATTATATTAAATGTTGAAACGATTGGCCGTTAAACAAGTTAAATTTCTTTTTCGGCAACTACGTACCAGAAATTGCACGTGTGTCCAAATTTAGCAAATTAGATCCGTCGTTCCGTGTCACCACGCAGTTGCATTCTGCCCAGGGACTACTAGTACCACTGGCGAAAACGTTGATTCGATCGAAACCAGGGACGTCGCGAATTATTCGTAAACCCTGACCATATGCATGCCTCTTATATACAATTCGTACTTAACCTTATTTCGTTTCATTTGACGTCATAAAGTACGATCCAATACCGCGATTGTTTAAAATCTTTATACGAAGTAAACTTTTTTTTTATACGAATTTATTAAATGAAATGATTCTATACTTATGATAAGGATTAATAAAAGACTTTAAAAATTTGATCAATTTTGATATTTATAATAATATTTTTAAAAAAAAATAAAGAAAAATATGAAAACGTTAATATCGTAACTTTTTTTTTTATCGTTACAAGTTCTATTTCAATTTGCTATTTTTTCATGATACGTAATAACAGATTCTACTACATATTTGATTATATAATTTTCACGTTTTAATAAATTTTACAATTTATAATGCTTATAATGCTAGCAATTATTCTTTTATGTGTAACAATAAATATTAATATTATTAAAATATCTAATAAATAATAGAAAATTTTAATCAAATTTCAAATTTGTTACGATTAATATAGATCTTTCGTATTGTCAATTTAAAATATAATATGAATTAATTACGATTTTGTGATTAAAACAATTTTTTAAAGAGTGAAAAATTTTGCGCAAGAAATTAGAACGGTTTGAATCGTCCGCGCAATTTTATCATAGTTCAGCAATTTGTCAACCTGTGTCGCTATAATCGATCATATCAAGATGGCGACAGTAGTTCACATTTGACGGGTGCCGTTGGTCGCATGGAAATTCGGGGCACACCCTGACCGTTAAATTGTACAAAGTGTGATATCATCAGATTTGATGTTCGATTATTGTGAAATCTTTGTGTAAAGAACTTGCTGGTAATCCTGGAACGCGATAACAGGACGGCTTACGCATACGTGAGTAACGATACACGAGTGAAACTCGCATACATACATCGTGACAAGTCTCATCCTTTCCGTTTTTTATCCCTCGAGATCTGTCAACACATTGGCCTTTTTTCCTGAAAATGTACGTTGCCTGCTTGTCGTTTGCCGATAGGTTCGATAACTAAAGGGTGGGGTTTTGCGGTTGAAATTAACGATGTAAACAGGCGGTTAGAATACTCGGGATCTCTTAGTCACCTTTTGTTTGTGTCGGAATCACGTTGTGCCGGGACAAGTTTAACGAAGCGAGGTGATATTTAATGTGATTTTTAAAATTTCGTCTCGAGCAATCGTTTTACCTAATTTACCTTTTCATTATCGAAGATTTATTTTCGATTCAAATCTCCACCGATTCGTTTATTCTCCTATCTACTATCTTGGCCTTGAAACCGGACTCTTAGTGCCCTACTGTAACGATTCCGATGTGAAGGAGCTTTCGAATTTTAAAATTCACGATCGTGCGTGGAGAACGAAGGTGAGTCAAATGGTATTTTTATATTATACATCAACCTCGCGACATTACATTCTTTTTCTTTTTACACATCTGTCGAGATTCTATCTCTGTCTAAGTGACTATCGATTGCTATAGGAAACTAAACTTTTCTTTAACGTTCATGATTTGTTTTTCTTTGATCATTCTTTGCTGTGTTTCTATATCCGATAGCGATCTCAAAAGAAAAAAAAAAAAATCTCAGGTTATTACGCATTTATATAAAAATAGAGAAAACTACAGGTATACGTACAATGCGTACGTGACAATCGCTTTTACATTTTGTACCGTAATGATCATTTAGATAAGACGGAATCATGGAAGTTTCGAGTGACTTGTTCGCGATGAGGTAGGTCATTCGCCTTTTTTTCTCCTTCGATGGAATACCTTCGACAAGATGCCAAGTGGCTCGTTTAACGATTACGCCACTCGAACCACTAAGCTTGTCGGTCGCAACATTAAGTGTACTGTTAAACTCAAAGTACGTCCATTAATGTTGCCGTGTAAATCTTTCTTATACATGATGGTTTATCCTATTTAACACCTTGGTCTAATTTAAATGACTTTTTACGATTTAAAATTCTTTTCCTATTTTATTTCCCTAGAACGTTCTTTAAAGAAAAATGTGTCGACGCACAATCGTTTTCGTCGTCTATGTCTGGGGAATAAACATTCCTCGAATTTCTTCTCTGTCAGGTGTCGACGTTGAAAATGTCAAGACACCTGGTATACGGGCGAACCGTTACCTGTTTCATCGATACAAAAAAATATAATCCTATCCTCCTCTGTGAAGACGATTTTTTCACAGAGTTTTGCGAGTTTTAGCATACATTCAACGATACATTCGAACCTCATTGATATATTTTTCTTCTAAATAGGGTGATCCGAGTCGGAGCAGATTATAAGATTGCGTGACTGGCGTAATTATCCTCACGTTGAACCTGCTGCCGTGTAGCTACGCCATCGTATATGGCATTAAATTCCAGTTATCGACCTCGTAAGATTGTTTTTTTTTTTTATTTCCACGGAATCAAATTAATTCGATTCGTTCGACTAATTTCACCGAAACGAGAACTTTATTGAAATTCGAGCAATCGAGTAATTATTTTTTTTATCTTTGCTGACAATGCAAATAGCACATTTTTTTTTTTCTCTTTATTTTTCATCTTTTTCACAATTAAAAAGTTACGATTTACGAATTAAGTATAGCATAATTCTCTCAATTTCAATCCTTTCAACTTGTCTAATTGTGTAATTGAGTAGTTAAGCGGGGGAGGGCGGGGGAGGGGGAACTTGCACGGAATGTATATATGTGGAAAATCAAAAAAGATTTATGGCAAGCGATAATAATATGAAACGGCAATAATAATTTCGTAAGCACGTGGAACGGCGACACGCTCGACTACGCGGTTGGCTGCAAAATATACTGAACGCGTTTCCTCTTTTCTATAGCTCGGAGAATATCGCGTAGCGGCACTCGAATCGCTTATGGCATTGTTCGTCAGTAGAGTGCGACGAGATCGAAGGCGATGCGGTGTCGTCAAAAGAAATGGTTCCGGCCAGTCCAAACTCATCGTGGTTATCGATTCCATACTAACCCCTCTTGTCTTTACTTCCTCTAGAATATTTCAAGTACTTTTGTTCGTAAGTACTTCACGAGGATATTCTCCATTGTCGCGTAGAGACCAGGTGTGAGAGAAAAATTCCATTGTAAAAAAAAAAAAAAAAAAAAGAAAGAAAGAAAAAGTGGAGCGTCATTCTCGTCCAGGTATCAACAGTGCATTTATTCGAGCAACGATGTAAGTTTCAACAAAACTAATTTCTTCGACTCGATCTCTATATTTTTCCTTTTTTTACTCGATGTAGATAAGAAGAAGAATTCGTAAGAATCGTTCGTTAAAGTAGGTAGAACAACATGTGAATGGAAAATAATATTTCAAAAAATATTTCGGTAATTGCGAAATCATCTTCGATCCTCAACTATAACGAACGCGCGATTATAGAATAATTCGAGCCAGTTGGAGCTGAACAACGATGTGTTATTTTATGCAAATTGCGTCGTAATGCAACTGGCTTTCGTTTCCGTGCTATCAATTTGGATCGACGAGAGAGCAGAAGAATGCTCTCGGAGCAAGAAAGCGCTCTTATCTTCGGTTCAAGATGAGCCGAATCGACCGCGTGGTATCGAATACGATACGAACGCAATAAAAGGCACTTGGCCACTGCTCGGCAGCTGCTGCATTCTCGGTTCACGCGTTCCATCTACAACCAGCTGATTGCGACTCCTCTTCTGCATTTTACATCGAATCTTTAAACTGTATAGATGCAAAATTTCCCCCTTTTATTCTGAACCGTTGTTGCACATGCCGTTCTCACTCATTCTACCGTTCATGAAATATTAATTCGTAATCCTTTGGTTGTCCGGTGATTCGATTTCCTTTAATTCCCTGAACGGTAATTCGAAAGTTCGTAGTATCGTGGAACAGTGGCAGAATGCAGTTCTCTCCGAGTGATATACAGGAAGTTCGTACAATTTCCGTGGGAACATTGTTTCTCCATTACTCTCTCGTGCAGATGATTAAAAAGTGGTTGAATCGCGTGACGTCGAGCAGCGGCGACCCATTTTCCGTGAGAAAATACTCTTTAACGCTTCGTTCTTTTCCCCCTCCATTTCTTCTCAACCTTTTATTTATTTAACATTTCGAGGATTATTTCGTTTTTTTCTTTAGCCAGAATTCATAATTACAACGGACGACTCGTACTGTAAGCTCACGGTGCAGAAATTGTGCTCCTCCTCGGAACCCTTGTCCCGTGTTGCGCTGTTCGTTTTGCGTGGTACATACCGGTTCTGGACGATCAATAAAAAGGAGATAGAGAACCACAGGATAGTTCGCACTCGGCCATTTCTTCGCGAAAAAAACACTTCGCCCGTGGACTTTGTCCCAGAAAACTTGTCGATCCCGTCCTCGAAAGTGCATAGCGCACGAGTCACTCGCATTCCACACGTCGTTCCTCTCTCTTGAAAAAAAAAAAAAAAAAAAAAAAGCTGGGGGGATCGTCATCACGCGATATTTGCTGAAACGTGTAATTTAATTGGATAGAAGCTGTGATTAACAGAAGTCACTCGGTTTAGACAATTATCGATGATACGTGTTCCCCTTTTACGGGATAACGATTCAATTAAAAGCGCATCATCCGTCGTAGCCGTGGCAACGCCGTGTTTCCCCTCATCGATTCCACTCGAAAAACGAGGGTTTACGCGCTCGATCGCGACATTTACTTTTCGTTTGTTCGATATCTCGCGAACAATTTGGAACAGGTTTATCGGATGCAGCGAATAGGAGGAAGGTTTTATTAGTAGGCGAGCAAGGGGTAGGTTTATACGCTCGATGATAGGATAACGGCGTTACGATTAAATGAATGAGATCGCGGGATAACCCCATTCACGTTTTATCTTTCCGTCGGGTTATTGGCCTGCCAATAACCAAGGGAGAAGAGAGCAGCAGCCCCCCTTACTCTAAGAGTTACTGTTCGATTTTGTATCGCTATCTGGATTCGAAACACGGCAAAATTTCTTTCCAAACTTAATCCAATGTTTCCAAAATACGAGTATATCACAAGTTTATTACAATTTTTCCTTGTTATAGCGACGCGTAACATACAACGATAAAAATCACGCGACTAGGCACGCTGTAAACGAATCCTGTCGAATAGACGGGAAAACGCAAATTTCTCGGAACGAAGTTTTATTGGTTTTATTCCGAAACGAGCGCTAGTCAATTTTATGCCCGCTCGCCCGGATTAATATCTGGAACGTAACAGGTTCTTTTATGGCGACCCCTTCGCTCCCGCCTCCTCGTATAATTTATCGCATTCGCGTGGGTGCGATACGGACACACAGGCAACCTGCATCCCGAGTCGCTTTCCCTTTTTCGGAAATCCGGTCCCCCGCTTTCTTCCCTCTCCAACCCCAGTGGAAGGAAAAGAGACGACAGAAGGAAAGCTCGCACGTCCGCCTCTTTCGAATATTCTTTCGTCCCTCGCGTTTTTTTCTTCTTTTTTTTTTCTTTTTTTTTTCCGAATAAAAATAACGTAACGTCGACGCAATCTGGAGCTCGCTCGCGGGAATTTTAATTGAAAAGGAAAAGGCCGAATTCGTTGGCGAGAATTTCGATCGAGGTACGAATGAAAACGGATGAGGAATCTTTTTTTTTTTTCTTCTTTTTTTTTTTTTTTTTTTTTTTATGAGGGAAAGGTGATAAATCGTGCTTTCGTATATAGTATGCGGGAAGGGACAGACGATACGCAATAACGAATGATAATTAATCGCTGCCTCGGAGAGCAATGATTACAGCTGCGCCGGTAATTTTACGATTAAAGATTATTCGACGCTGAATTAACTCGTGTAATCGTAACCCGATTTTGCAGTCTGTTCGAAGATAATTACTGCGAGAAATTAACGTTCCCTTCTGTCGTCCCTTCTTGTGTTTCACCGTAATCCAAATATTGTTCGATTGTTCTTTAGCGTATATATATATATATGTGTGTGTGTGTGTATGTATTAATTCTAAACATAATTCGATAACACATAATCGATGTTAGAGTATATTACTTCACGTAGTTTGTGAGGGAAATAACATTAATGAAATCGAACAAGTAAAAGTTTTTACAAATTGTTTTAAAATACGAAGGGTAGTTCTCGTTTTGTTCGTATTTTTATTCACGTGTTTTTAATTTAAACGAAAACGTAGACATGGCTCGCAAACATTTTCGATCCAGTTACAGAACCATCCTACTGTTCATTATAGCTGAACGACGATAATGCACGCAATGTTTAGTACTGTACATGGTCATACAGCAAGAATCGCGCACGAAATAACAAGTTTCTCTCGCTCATTAACATTCATGATCATTGACCAGAAATGTATCACACTTGCACGTAATTCCAAATTGGCACGAGTGACCGTATCCCTTTGTATGTATATTCAACTCGAACGAGCTCCGATGATTCATTGGCCGGTTTTCCAGCCAACTTTCATTCATTTTCCCATCTCGAGACTCGCAAAAACGCGCCCATGTTTGCTTCGAACGAAACTCGGTGCGAATTTTTCAACATCGTCGCAACAAGAGGATGCCGCGTCACGAACCACGAGCCTCGATTTATCCACTCCACGAAATTTGCAATTCGAAATTTTAAACGAGCCTCCTCCACTCGATCCTCCCTCGAATGGACGAAACCCAACTCGGAAAGGAAGGAAACTCGAACGAGCCATGGGTGCAAGAGTAATCGTGGATTCAAATTTATGCGAGTTCCTTTTTTTTTTTCTTCTTTTCTTATCTACGGTCAAATCCCCGTGTGCACGCTCAAAAGAAGACAGCCTCGTTGTCTCGATTCTGGGTCGCGAACGTGTGCCCACGCTCAATTTATGCAAGTATGGTATCAGAGGCTGGAAAGTAGCCCCAATTGACTCTAATTTTTCGAGTTTCTTCGTTAAAATTATTCCTCGCACAGCTGGAACTGTGGGGCGGAAGGAGACGGTTTCGAAAGAAAGTTTTTCGAATGTCGTCAGAATGGCGAACAGAATCGCCGATTAAAATCCACGAACGTAACAATTTCACCGCGATCGTTCGACACGAAAACGTGTGGAACGTGATCCGTCTGAAAAGTAATTAAGACTCTCGCGAATCATATTAATAACGGTTGCGCCGTAATAATCGCGTTGCCCGAGTCGTTATGCATTCTTCCGTGTGCACGCCTTTTATTTCCTGCCGCCGATCCACCATCGCGCTCCCGATAAAAATACCAACATTCCAAATAAAAATCTCTCTCCTCGCGAACCAACTAGCAATTTAAAATCCTCCAGACTCACCGAGAGATCTATCTCTGAGGAATGTCCATCGATTTCGAACGGATGATGGCCAATCTCTCTCTCTCTCTCTCTCTCTCTCCTTCGACGATACGGTCGTCCACGCGTCATTTATAAGTAATTTTCGATTCTCGTGACAAAGTGTTGTCGAAGGTATGGAGAACAAGCGACGGGATATCTGGTTGTCGAGGTGAAAGTCCGTTAATGAATTCGCTCGCCACTTGGTCGACTCGCCGCGGTATTTCCGCGTTTCGTCCTGCCCTGAAAAGTTACTCGTCCGTCGAGGAAGTGTATTTTTTTATTTTCAGCCCGAGAGTGGCTGAACAGAGGAGCGTTGTTTGTTGGTTGGTTCGAGCTTCCGTTCGCGATGGATCGAAGGGAATAATCCGTCACTGCTCCGCGTTGGCAAAGTTAATTGTTAATTCTTGCCGCGTGGCGAAACAATGCTTGCGATTTCCTCGCGCTGCTTCATTAGAATCGTTTAGGTGGAGGAACGTTACGATATATTATTGTCTTGGTGATATTGTCGAGGCGACGTCGCTTCCTTCAACGAATTACGCATTAGTTGTTGAAAGAGAATTGATTGCGGCATCGTAAGAAAAAGCGGATGTCGGAGTAATGATCTCGTTTGATAAAATGGTTTGGAAGGTTGGAAAGTAAAACTTTCTTTCAAACACGTTTGTGGACCTGCGTGGACGCGAAATGAGTCACGTTCCGAAACGGAATCGTCGATCGATCGTTCCATTCGATCGGTATTCAAACCGATCTTTAATCCCTTTATCCTTTCGAAATGTTCTTTAGATATGACGTTCGATTGAAAAATTCGAAAAAAAAGCTATTCGAGTTGCTTAATTTTCGAGATATTTGCTTCCCCCTTCTTTAAATAGAGAGATGGAAATTTTCGATCGGTCCGATCCCAATTCCAATTCTCAACGTTTTTCTCGAATATCTTTCGACCCCGTTTCTCGTCTATCTTAATTGCGGCGCGATCGATTTCGAAGGGACGAAAAACAAAAGCCGGCTTTCTTGGCTCGAGAGAAGAAGTCGAGTCCAGTTTGACGGGGGATCGATTAATCGTTCGTTTCCAATGTAAACGAAACCGCGCGAAAAGAAGAAAAAGAAAAGATGCCCGTTCTGAAAGCAGTTAGAGAAGCCGGCGTTCTCCTAATTTAGCTGACACAATTTTTCTCGGCGATCGTCGCGACGCTGCAACCGCCGTTTCCCTTTTGGTACTCGTCGTCGTCGTCGTGGTCGTCGTCGTCGCGTCCCAGAGAGAGAGAGAGAGAGAGGGATCGACGATCGCGCACGCGAGGACGGAGGGGAGAAGCACGGTTCAAATGTCACTGTGGTTTATTTTCGTTTATATATAGAAACGAGAGAGTTCACCCGGTGTCACTTACCCCTGACTACCGGCGACACTTGGAGACACGGTGATTTTCGTGAAAAAAGAAGGATTCGTTGCCTCGATTCGAGGTTGTTTCGATTCGAGATGATCCTCCGTTTGACACCTTTCGAAATATTTCGTTCGATCTCTTCCTCCTTCTTCCGTCGATTCGAAGGATTAATCACGCGATCGAGAGTTGGGATTAATTAATTATTCGGTATACGGAGTATTGCAGCAGGCAATTTAAGAGGCGAGGTTACTTTCGAACGTAGGCAGCCACCGTCCATCGTTGTTGCGGCTCGGTATAAACGGAAGATCGTCTTAATGTCGGTATTTAAACCGTGTCGCGGTGGCAGTGGCTCTCTATTTTAGGCTCGTCTCCCCTCGATTTACCGTTCATTTCGTAACTCAATATACTTTGCGAGTGCTCTCGACCACGGCGTTTGGATAGAGTTACCTAGCACCACCACGTTGTCGTCCTCTTCCGAGGGAACGGACTCCTCGCTCGAAACGAAGCGTTATTTCGAGCACTCTTTCGTTCGAGTGGATAGATGCCATCTTTGAAAGAAATAACTTTCCACGATCGATTTATTCGTTAATAATTGATCCCGAGGACTCGCTTCGTTCGAATTCTCGCTCGAGGATTTAAACGTTGCCCGCAAAGTGCATGCAAATATCTACGCGTCACTGTCTTCGCATTTAATGTCTCCTCGCTGACACCTGCGCGACTTGCAAAATCTTGAACAACCATTCGACTTTCCGTTCACTCGGCAAACAGAAATGGTAGGAGAAATTGTTCGAGACGAGGCTGGTTACCCCGAGAAAATTCCAGAGGGGAATCGATAGGTGGATCGCAAGTCACCTTTTCCTCGTCGAAAGATTTTCAGATAGAAAGTAGTCTCTCGGATTAAGAAGGACGATCGAGGAGAATAGAACTGGAGAGGACGCGGCTCGGCATACTCGATAAGTTGATCTTCCTCGACGGACGCAACGCGATCTGCACAATAATACAGGTTGTGTTCAGAGAAATAAAGGGGAATAAATCGAAATCGTAATACGATTCTCGCTGTTTCTCTGCATTCGGCCGTAATGTTTCGCTTACTTTGCCTGGCCAACAGCACCGCGCTTATTAAGCCAAGTTTCAACGTTCGAAAACATGCCACCGAGCGCCAACCTCGAGCCGATAAGTTATCACGTTCGCGGCAAGAATCATTACTTAACCGCAGCGCGAGATAAGCCCAGGTGTTTTTTATTCCTCGTGCGCGTTGCGTTTTCTCCTCGGTTGTTCGAATACGATATGCGCTATATTTGCTCGGTCTCGAGCCGCCATTCAATCGATATTTATGAATGGAGTCGATAAACCAACGATCCTTTCCAACATTTTATCCCTTCGCCCCTCCCAACTATAAACAGAGACTATTATCAACGTACGTAAACGGACGATTGACCCGTGCAAATGACGAAGTGGTCTTCCGTTCTGACAGAGACTCTACAACCCGGTTTTTTCGATGGAGTTAGAAACCGTTATTGGCGATGCACGCTCCAACTAAAAACCGTTTAAGTTTTCTATGTCGTCCCAGCTGTGCACCCCATCATATTGAATGGAACACCACCGTCGGCCTACCATATTGCATTTGAATTCATAGCTTCGCTTTCTGCATTCCCAGACGGCAGCTCTTGTTTCACGCTACTCATGCGTGCGTCCCGACGCATGTATTTATGTCGTTCGAGGACTTTTTCGGTGACCAGGATACATTCGTTTCGGATCAAACGAGTCCCCCCCGCTTCAGACGCGCGTGGAATTTTTTCCTCCCCGACACGCGTTTAATCGTTTCGTTGAAAAGATTAGACCCTGTGGCGAGGGACAACCAGTCTGAACCCAGTTTCCAACCAGAAGAATCTGTACGATGGTGGATCTTCGGACTCTCCTCGGGTTTACGGAAAACCGTACGTCTATTTCCGTGTGGCACCGAGCAAATCCAAGGTGTCCGTGATTTATGGATCTGGTAATTGAAACCGACAAGCAACAGTAGCAGCAGTGGTGTCACTGCTGCCGAGGGAAAGAGTCACGAAGGTTTCTCGTCCACGTCGAGGGTCGGGGCTAACGATTCTTCCGTCAACACGAACGTTTCCCGAACAGAAACCGAGGGATAAATATTTAAATTTCGATTAAGAATACGGCGCGAACACTTTTAAACTACGGCCGAGAAATCTGTCGGAATTATTCCACGGATTAATTTCGGAGACGTCGCGCAAAGTGCTCTCCAAAGTGCTTTATCGTCCCGCGATGTAAAAATATCCAAGTAGGAATGTTAATGATAAAGAGATAATTGAAAAAAAAAAGAAAGAAAGAAACAGGAAGGAAGAGGAGGAAAGAAAGAAAGAAGAAAGGCCCTAGCTGCTTATACAAACTGTCGGCATTATTGAAGAGCGAGTGTTTGAAAAGGTCTCTCGAAAGAGAGGGTTATTAACCCTTCGAAACCTCCTCCTCGCCCGATACTTTGCCGCTCTTACGAACGTGAAATCGAACGCACGAGCTTCTCTTCCGACGCGTGAACTTCTGTGGAAATGGTGAACGCGTGCCAGACACGTGTTCAAGCCGCTAACCTCGTATTTTTCTACCCCACTTCCGCCACTAATAACATCTATTCATCACACGCACCTCTTCATAAACTTTCCAATATTCGTATATACATCTCGTTCTCCCCCCTCCTCCCCGTTTCATTCTTGTTTTTGCGCCAATAAGGGCAAATAACCGCCTCTCCCTCTCCAACGTAAAAGAAGAAAGGGAGGGGGGGGAGGGGGAAACTGAACATCTGAATTCATCTGTGATGCATTTCTCACTATTCTTCCTTCGAATACTTGCGATCTTTTTCGATCACTTTCGTTTCACTCGTTGCTGCGGGTTCTGGGAAAGGAACCGAGATAATAAAAATCTGTGAAACGTGCACTTTCTTTCTTCTTTCGAATGTGCACGAACGTGTAATGTAAAAAAAAAAAAAAAAAAGAAAAAGAAAAAGAGAACGAAAAAAAAATGGATACGAAAAGAATTCGAAAATCTCGGTTGATGGAACGAGATGATGCTTATTCCGGAGGAGCAGGGGGATGGGAGGAGGGGGGGGGAGAGAGAGGAAGCGAGGGGAAGCGGCTCGTGTGCTTTCGTGTGTGGTTTTTTGAGTGCTCCCGAAATATCCTGGTGCCGGGAGCACGAGGGAAGATAAAGAGAGAGGAAAGAGAGGGAGAGAGTGCGTTAGAGAGCCGTAGAAGAGAGAGATGAGATGGGAATGCCAGTCTTCGGTAACTAGTCATCCTAGCAACGTGCCTTCGCCGAGTTCTTGCTGCCGGTGTGACAAAAGGTCGGCCAAAGAGGAGGAAAGATCGGTTGCGTGTTATATACAGTGAGATTCTCCTCTCGTGTCCCTTCGACGATATTTCAATCGTCGTACGGCCACGTTTCTTTCCGTTCGAAGAGAAAATGATATGGTGTGGAACTGGATAATGAGAGAGGACGGAAAAGCACCGATTCCAAGGACTTGGATCTAAAGGCTTGGAAAGTTTCGGTGTTCGTTCGCCGCGATTGAACGTCGTGGATAAATGGACGATTTCTCGGAGCAGGGAATTTAAAGGTAGTAGCTCGAATCGATTTTGGAATTAGAGAAACTGGCCGATCTGGCTTCGATATCGTCGTTGGCGTGTAATAAATATTCCGGCTGCGAGGGGTCGAGGAAGATTAGGGAGCCCGGCGCGAGTCGATGAAAACACGATTGAAAATGCCCCTGAAAATCGAAAGTGGCACCTACACGGTGAACCCCGTAGCAAAGAAGAACGTCTCCAAGTTCCTGCTTTGGAAACACTGGCGTAGGAGGTATGACGATGCTGCTTTTTTTCCGTGTCGTGACGTTGTTGTGATTGATCAAGCTTGGCATACGATCGATTTCACGCGATCGGTATCTCGCGTTGGATACTCTTCAGTAGTTGCGACTATAAGGTTTCCATTTCTTTTTTTTTTTTTTTTTTTTCTAGATAAATAATGCATCGTGTACGCGATACGAATCTGATCTTTCATCACCGTATTCATATTTAATTCACCGTGAAATATCGTTTCTATATAACCCGATTTAACAGGCGTGTTCTCGCAAATGCAACGAACCGTTTTATTTATCCAACAACAGTTTCACTGTTCCCATTGACGGCTCTCTTGATCCCTCGTCTCGCGATAATCTTCTTTTCGCCCGTGGCCGGTTTTCAAGACGTTCGTATTCGAGAGAGTTACTCGTTAAGGTTTAACGAGGTGTAATTACTCGATTAAGAAATGAATTTTGACGAAGCGGCAATAACAGAGGCAACGAAGAATCTTTTTTCCCTGGGTGTCGTTTCACGACCGACAGGAATTTACCAAATTGTCCCGTGTGTCGAACGTTCGTCTACGTTCTTCATCATCGATTCACGATCCGAAGCATGATCCGATCACCTTGCACTATCTTGGCATACCTTTGCTTCGCTGCACGTCACGTACTACGCC
The DNA here is from genome assembly GCF_048593485.1 of Apis florea. Taxonomy (NCBI): domain Eukaryota; kingdom Metazoa; phylum Arthropoda; class Insecta; order Hymenoptera; family Apidae; genus Apis; species Apis florea. The sequence continues at coordinate 3,739,171 of NW_028256789.1, forward strand.
ATCATAATCCGTAACACCTTTGCAAATAGATGAGCCTGCACTCGACGAACTGCACCGTGTGCAAGAGAAAAGATGAACTTTTTGCAACTCGAATGAATGTTTCGAAAGAATTGTGTCGCGAGAAATGGTATCCGTGTTCAAATTGTCATTTGGAAAGCGTGATTGGTTGTATAATACCTCATGTGTGTAACTAACAGTCTTATATATACATATATATATTTTTAACAAAATCGAAAATCATTTTTCTTGTGAATGTGTATGTTTTTTTCTTTTTTTTTTTTTGTACGTTTCACACGAATAATGTAAAATTATCCAATTAATCGACGTGACGTATATACTTACTAATACAATTTTGGGATCGAAACGAATCCTTCTCTGTCTATGTCTCCCTCTCGATCGATTACTCGTCGCACGCACAAACCATTCCTTTCAAATGCATGCGATTCTCGAGAGTGAATCGTGATCGATCGAGAGCTTCACCGGCTTGTGATTCGCGCAAAATTGCCGCGGGCCAACGATTAGCGTGCAATTAGTTGATCCGATCGAAATAATCAAACGGCCAATTAGAAATAGATCGTAAATAGCGATGCTAATCTTTGTCAAAGAAATTGATCTTTCGTTCCATAGATCCTTTAGAGATTTAGACTCTTCTCGCTTTCAGCCTTAAAGCTTTCGTCGATCTGATTCTTTCTTCATCGCTATTTGCACGCATGTTGAAGCGCGTTGTGGGGAGAAAAAAAAAAAGAAAAAGAAAAAATTGGAAGCTCGTGCTATGCGCACAGTTACGTGTCGATTTATTACTACGTCTTCGTTCTTCCGCCGAATCGTGTACGAATCGTAAAATTAAAGGATGAGTTTACACACGCTTTATTTGCTTTTTAATGTCGCAGTACCATTGTCGGGGGGGACCATTCTTCTTCCATGATACAACTGCGATGATAAAACTGTGTTTGCTTAACCAGTGGCACGATTATACGCGAAATTATCAAGATTCACGGAGCATGCAATTCAGTTAAGCAATCATCTAATTGTTCCGTACGATTTTCCGCTTTGTTTTCTACCGTGAACGCGTTGGAATGGCGAAAGAAACGAATTACCATGTTTTTCTTTTTTCAATTTTCGAAACGATCGAAAGCAAATTCTTGACTTTTTTTTTTCTCGTTTAATCGAGAACGAGAGCGAAAGAGATCGTTGTTTGATCTATTTAAAGGAGTTCGGTGAAAGTTATAACATTCAGATTTTTTTTTTTCTGGGTTACGAGATAGCACCAGTTTCCAATTAATGGCCACGATGCCCTCGAGCTTGGTTCCATCGCGAAAAAAAAGATTACTCCACCTGCCGATGCGGTTTTTTTATCGCTGAAGGAGAAGGAAAACAGGCAGAACGAGTTGAAGCTCGATTCTAATTCGTTCCGCTTTCACGTAATCCCGCCGAACGTTTATACGTTGATAATAATAATTCTCTCGAAGATATAAAAAAAAAATTGACAGTTGGACAATGGATCGTAATCATTCGTCGCATTGGAACGTGAAATCGGCACGTTTCTCTAACGTTGACTCGAAGGAACGAGGCTCGAGAGCATCGAGAAAATTGGCGACAAAATACCACAACGAGTCGTCGCTTCGAAGATGATGGATTTTATAATAAAATCTCTGTTTAAATAAAATCTGCCTCTCAATACCATCACCTTCGAAGAAGCGTGAACGGAGAAAACGTTTCGAGATGAAAGGAAAATATTCCTCCACCTCGACACGTTTTCGCGTCGTCCGAAGAACGAGGAAACGTCTTCGTGACTGAGGAGCAAAATAAGAATAAAATAAAATAAAATAAAAAAAAAAAAAAAAAGAAACATGAAAGAGATGGCGGGACAAAAAGGGGGAAAAAAACTCTCAACAGTGTGCACGAGGACCGCGGGGACGAGGATCGTCGACGAGGTAGCGGTCAAACACGTGGTGGCGGCGAGGTAGCGGGCCTGGAGGACGTCGGCGACTGCTGCGCCGCGACGCTGACGCCGTCGGTCCCAGGCGCCGCCGGCATCAGATCGAACCGCCGCACAAGGCCCCTCTCCCTTGCGGTGCAACCGCTTAATTATCGCCGCCTCGATCCGGATCCGAAAATCGCCATCAACATCGTCACCAGCCACCATCCCAACATGACTAGCCAGGAGAGCATCGGCAGCTGCAGCCTGGACGTCGATCAATCCGCGTCCGACCGATCAGGTTGGCTATCTTCGATGTCTAGCGTTCCTTTTTTTTTCCAAGGGGTGGGGAGGAATTGAACACGGTGCACGTCTAGTCTTTTTGTCACGTCTTTTCATGCGCACCCGTGGTGGACGATAAAGACGATCGAGAGAAAAAAGTTAATAAGGGGAACGAGCAGGCGTGTTATTAGCGTTTTATCGGCTGAAATTGAATCGGGTAAAATGGTAAATGGTGAATAAGCGGCCGCGTATTTCAAAGCGGAGACAACAGTTTTTTCCCCCAGCCGGCAGAATGGTAGAAACGAATCGAACCGGGGCGAGAGTTGCCGAGCGGGAATCGCGTAGTTGGGTATTATATCCCGGTGGGGTCATCCCCAGGGATGACCTTGCACTTGACGCACTCGAAGGCCACGCAGAACACGGGACCGACCCTCGTCCGGATCCGAATGCAACGAATTTTAGACGAGACGATCTTGGAACGTTCAAGGTTACCCAAGTTCCCTCCACCTTGTTGCGGATCGTTTCTTTTTGCTCGGCCCCGCGGGTGCCGATCGAATTTAGATCGTAGACGAGCGCAGCAGCAAGTGCAGGGCGGCCAGCTTCTTTTCTATCGCCGGTGCCAAGAAGAGCAGAGGAGATAGAGAGAGAGAGAGAGAGAGGCGTCTCTCTCCTCTTTTGCATCGTGACTCGGCCAGCCTCTCGCCATTCCAGGGTTATTCCTGTGTCGCGTTTCGTACGGCGTGCAACATTTCAACATTTCCGTTTCGCCCTCTCTCTTTTCTCGTAATCCGCTTCTATTCGTAATCCGCCGTACGCTTTTTCTCATCTCATGTGGCTGGTTTCTTTTCTCTCACTCTTGATGGGATTCGTGCTCGAGTGTCGCATCATTTGGATCGTGCCAATTCCCAACTCGAACTCGAGGAGGATTCGAAAAACCTGGCGGTGGTTCGGTGTATCGCACCACGCCGCGACCCTCTTCGGCATTGCGTGCTTGATAAGAGATATTACGGGGATCGGTCGATACATCGAAAATTAGAATTGGGCAGGGAGTGCGTTGTGGAAATGAAAGAGGATAGAGCGTGATAGGTCTCGTCGCGATTCGTGAAGCGCGGCTCTTGTGAATCAAACGGAGACTTCTCTCTTTACAGAGAATACCATAGATACTATATCGAAGAAGACGTTGCACAGTCTGAATTTATCTTGCAACGGTGACTCAGTTTCCTCGTCGGATAATCTGGCAAACGGTAGCAGTGAGACGCTGCAAAAGTCGCATTTAACGCCAGACGAGAAATTAAACGTCAGCAATGGTCATCGAAGCAGCCCGGAACCAGAACAGCTGACAGTGAAGAAACCGAGTTACTTGGGCCTGGCGTGTAGCATCAGCGGTTATTCCGGGATCAATAGATACGATAGCAAACTCAGGGAAGGATTTCGATCGAGGGACAGTAGCCCTGGGACCAGGTTGATCACTCGAGACACTAGCCCAGCAAGCTTCAGGTAAAAAACATCTCTCCAACCAACTTCTTGATTTCTCTTTTTCTTCTTCTTCTTCTTCTTCTTCTTTCTTTCTTTCTAACCTTTTACCACGAATCTCCTCCTTCGAAATTGTTTTTCTTTTTTCCAGATCGAACGAATATCTCAACGTACCATCGCATCCTTATCCACCCAAGAGCCAATCAATTTCGCCTCTAGCTATGGACAGACAAAACGGTTTCTCGAACGGTTTGAAGGAAGAGTGCAAAGTGGAGGCTTACAGGGAATCCAGAAACTCGATAGGTATATATCAGGGTTACTCGGAAGTCGACAAAGGCGTGTTGACGACATTCCCCGAAATTAGTCCGGTCATATCCTCTACCCCTACGAAACGTAGTCCCGGAGTTTCGCAGATGATGTCTTGCAGCCAACAGAATAAACATTTCTCGGTAACAACTTCCCCGAAGCGAGATGCCGCCAGTCGTAAGTGTCTCGTAAGATAAAATTGTTGAATTGGGTTTATTCGTCGCGTTAAAATAAATTTTCTAAATTATTTCCGAAATTTCAGTCGCGAACGCTTCGCTCAACGAGACGAACGTATTGAACGGGTCGTCGACGGAGGAAGTGGGTAGTCAGGTGATAAGCAACACCCCGAGCAGCGAGAAATCCTTCATCCAACAGCGAGTGGAACGGTTGTACGGGCCTGGTGCACTCGCCCAGGGTTTCTTCTTCAAACGCAGCACCACCAGACTGAACACTAGCGACAACGTTTCCAACAAGTCTAGTAACAACAACGATGTGTCGGTGGAGAACGCAAATACGGAGGAATCGTTGAAGAACTTGCCCGTGTTGAGACACCTGAGACCAGAGTTTCGAGCACAACTTCCTGTGGTCAGCCCTAGAAGACCTACGGATGGCTCGGAACAAATTCTCAAACCTCTGCAAAGGTAATTCTATCGGCCGGAGTCGGATCGAAACTGTCGATGTTAATACGCGTTACGATGTTGAACGATTACGATTACTTTCTTTTTTTTTCTTTCCTTTTTTTTTTTTTTTTTTTTTTTTTTTATCGTGTCAGGGTGTCGCCAGTATCTCGAAAGGTGGAGCAGAAACCAAAAATACCAGCTGCTACGAATTTAGATGGGAATTTGACCGATAGCAACACGCAGGAATTAAGTTCTAGCGTGACTAGCATCCCGGATCAACAGCCAGCTGCGCCAAAAGTAGTCTTACCTGTCTTAGAATCGAGCGCCAGCTCGACAAATGTGGCGAAACAGGTTCAGGAGGCGGAGAAAACGGTCGAAGAGAAAAATGGACATTACTTTATGAAGGTATACCTAATTGGAACGAAGTTGGACGAAAGAAACGTTTTACCGACGACGTGTTCTTCCCCCGATTGTCACAGTTGCTGAAACAGGAGACGGACAGATTGCTCTCGTTAGCTGCGTTAGCGGAAGCGGAATTGTCCAGTAGCGGCGATACCGTTCCACTTCCGGAAGAGGCGGCAGGAAAATTGCGCTCAGCTGCTGGCAAAGCTAGACTGCTCGCTTCCCAAAAGATGCAACAATTCGAGGGACTATGCCAGAAAAATATCGTAATCCATCTTTTCTTTGTATTTTGATAAGAGCAATTGTTTATTGTAACTCGAACGATTAACAAGATTAAACACGTTCGTTTGATCAGAATCAGGTACCCGGCGAGGAATTCCCAACGACGAACGAAGATCTGGCCGGTTTCTGGGACATGGTGATGTTACAGGTGGTCCAAGTAAACGAACTATTCGATCAGATAGAAAAATTGCGCAGTTCTCATTGGCAAGAGGTACGTTCAGTTTCTGTTCATCCTCAGACAATCCCCGATTCTTTGAAGCCTGTTGAGAACAATTTTTATTCCCACGAGAATTCCGTAAATAACGTAAAGCCAGCTGAACTACCCACCCGTAAATACTGCTCCCAATCTGTTACCGCCAAACGTGTACGATTCGATGATAAAATATTTGTCAGGGAGGAAAAATCGATTGCGAATTACGTTAAAAAAGATTCCTCTGTATCTCAAATACAATTTCCTCTCGAGACACGTTTGTGCAACGATGTGTTCCAAGGTTTGAAATTTCCCCAAAATTTAGAGAAACGTGGGAACTATTACGAGGATTATGAAGATCTAGATTACGATCCGTTCCTTTGTGAAAGTTTAATCGAGACGCGATCGATGGAAAATGATAACAACATTCCTCTTAATCCGTGCACCTCGTACGTAATCAATTATGTGAAATCGTTGCAGCCTGACTTGAAATCGTTCTATTTTGAAAATGTCACATCCCCTTACAATTTATATCCCGGTGACGATTTTCTCGACAAAGATTTTTCTCAAAGGAAATTCGAAGTGATCTACAAGAAACAGAGTGGCGAGCTTAAACAGAAGAAAGATAATTATTCTTGCGACAAGGCACAGAGTTCTAATTCGTTCGCGAAAAATAGGCAGAATAACGTGCAAGAGAAGAAAAGTAATACGTACGGTACAGGTGGAAAGAACGTTTCTCAATTTCATAAAAAAAGCGTAGCTGAGGACAAGAAGTTGGAGAACATTCGACCTAAAGCTAAATCCTGTAGCCCCGTAGGAAGGATACTTAACAACGAGACTAATCGAAGAGCAAGATCGCATACTCCAGAGATCAAGCCTCAAAAAAGCAATTTAATTAAGTCACGTAGTGGCGACGTGCAAAAGCCTTGCAATTTAAAATCTGTCGTTACTCGGAAACGGGAAGAGAAAGTTTCGATTCCATCGAAAAGTGGCAAGTTTCCTTATAAAAGTTTCTCTCCGCGTAAAGAAAATATTAAAAATGTCGAGCACAGTGTGATACCGTTTCCAAACGATATTAAAGAATTGTCGAGAACGAGAAGGAACAATTCATCGGGTGATTGCAAAACCGAAAAGATTTTGACCAATGACAAAGTTAAAGATAAGACGAGTAAATTGTGCGCAGTAAACATATTGCATGGGAAGTTGGAGAAAAATTTTCTTGCGATAAATAAGAAAAACGTGAAAAAAATTAATCATAGCAAGAAGAAATGTAATTTTTCTATCGTGCGCGATATGTGGTCGAATCTCGATATTGTGGAGAACAAGTGCAAGTCGCAAAGTAAGCTCAACGCGAGTATGGAAAATTGTATTTTTTTTGGAATTTGGAAGGTGAAGAAAGAGCTGGAAGATTCTAAGAAAGAAAAAATAAAAGAGAGAGTAAAAGGATTGTCCAAAAAGGTGGTGGTCGAGCGAGAGTCTAGAAAAGAGCAAATAAAAGAATTGTCTAAAAAAATCGAACAAGAGTCTAGGAAAGAGCAAATGAAACAATTGCATAAAATGATGAAACAAGAGGCAGAAATTTCGTCTGAAACGTCGGATAACATTGCGTGGAGATTAAGCGATTCGAAGCCTTTCATCCCGTTATCCCAAGAAACTCTTCGCCAATTGAGGCAAGTGTACAATATCGAGCATCACTTGAATTTATCTGCAAATTTAAACAAATCGGAAAAACTGGAAAGAATGAAGGTTTACGATAAGAAGAGAAAAGAAAATGGCAAGTTTCAAGAAGACGAATTCGTTAAAAAATGTACTTCGACCGCGAGTAATTCTTTGTACGATACGTCAGACGATAATATTCCAGATCCAGCGAGCTCCGTAAATTTACAGAACGATGTGAAAACGAAAATCCAAATTTTAAATCCTATATCCGAGGTTGTAAATTCTATACCTAAAAATCGTGATTTTTCGATTCAATGCCTAATTTCTAATTTGACGGCCAATGCGATAGAAACCAAAAATGAATCGACTTTTTTCGCGAATAATATCACGGATTTGAATAATATCACGAAATTGTCTAAAAAAGATGAGAATAATACAAATAACGTCACGGACAATATTCCAAAATTGTCCAAGAAGGATGATGAGTTACACGATGTAAATAACAGGACGAATGATATCACAAAATTGTTTAATAAGAACGACGAGATACAGGATATGAATAACGACACAAATGATATCCCGAGATTGTCTAAGAAAAACGACGAGATACAAAATTTTTTGTCTACTTTAATGTCTTCGTTAAGTGCTGATATTGTGTCTAAAGTCGCGAATCGTAATACCTCTAAGTTAAAAAATAATTTAAACGTTAAAAAATTAAGTTACGGTTTACTTACTAAAAATATAAAATCGTCCAATGTCAATGCTAATGTCGTCATGGATATTTCGCAGCATGTTCATTCGGATTTCCTTATTCGTCCCTTGTTCAATCAAAAGAATGGGAAAAATATTAAATCCATCGATCTAAATAGTTGTCTACCGTTGAAAAAAGGATTTCACGTGAATCCTTATTTCGAAGAATTGAAATATATGCAATTGTTCCCGGACAATATCGAAATTCATTCGAGTTCGCCGAATGCTAAGAATTTCCTCAGAATGAGGCACATATATACGTTTCTCAAGTCGAATCGAACTCTTTGTAGATTATCGTTGTATTTATATGTATACGGTATTCTGAGTCTTGTTCTTATATTTTTAAAAATCGGCTGTTACATCTTGAATCCCGGCGTTCTATATAATTTTTTCTAAATTAAATCATTATATATAACAACGATCAAATGTATCCCCTTGCGTTTCTAGAATAAATGTCTTCTTCTGCCTCCGGTATTTCTTTAAATTTTTGCAAAAGTATAAAAGTAACGAGGGGTCAAAGAATTTGCTGCCAGTTTTAGAAAAATTATCAAGAAGTTCAAGATGGATCATACTTCTATATAAGTATGTTTTCCTCGTCATCCACATTTTCCTTTTAACTTTTCAACCTGACTCTCGACTCTCCTCTTTTCCTTTAAATTTCTTTAAATTTCTCCAATTAAATTTCTCTATTGATCGTATTGTACATATCGTATCTTTTCGCGTACTCTTTAATTTTATCTCTTTAATTTTTTTTTTTTTTTTTTGTTTTCCAGACCGTACCAGAAAAAAAGACGATTACTTCGATTCCGCAGAATGGTACCACGGCGAAACGTCGCGTCCCACCAATTCACAAATCAAAATCGACGGCCAACAGCGAGGCGAATAAAAAAGCAAGGGAAGCGAGGGAACAGGCTCGAAGACAATTGATCGAGGAGAAAAGACGAGCGATGCGCTCGAATGCGCAAAATTCTGAGAATACCGTAAAGATCTTCGCCCCCGATACGTAACGAAAAAAAAAAAAAAAAAAAAAAAAATTGGCGGCGGATCTGTTGAATAATTTTTAGCAGCGTTTTTTTTGGTGACGCTTACGCCTCGAGCCAAATCAAATTGCGGTATTTTTTATGCATTTTCTTGAACAACTCCGAGAATCTTATCGAGCCGTCTGGCGAACAATTGGTGGTCGGTCGAAGCTTTCTCATTGGCGATTTAAATACAATGCTCGTTGGTTTGCGTTTCAGCCCGACAAGCCTATGTTATTAATAGTTCGATGACAATTAAACGCCCAGACTGCTCGATATGGAGTTGATTATAAACAATTACCGATATGCTTCGATTACAATCAAACTCGCTTTATATCGTTAATAGGGTTGAGCGTTGTGGGGCACCACACGAGCAATAAAAGGCCGACTCGTGGTATATAATTGATAGATGATTAGGACGATCGAATTTTTTTTTAGAGATTGATTTTATATAAAATACGAAAAGAACTGGATCAGATTAAGAAATGAAGTTTTTTTAATGAAGTTTTACGATATTTTATTAATGATGTTTTTCGTCTCACGCTCTGTCTCACAACACACGTTCGTTTCACTTCGATTTTACACGCTGTGATGTTTCGTGCTAATCTTGTTACGTTTTATATCAATTTACGCTCTCGTCCGATTTATATAATACGATATTTAACGTTCAATCTTAACGAACGGAATAGCACAGTAATTTTGTGAGCATTCTCGGCTCTTTGTTTCGTGGTTTTTTTTTCTTTTTTTTTTTTTTTTTTTTTTTTTTGTAAAATAATTACGTCACGAAGAGATCGAAGATGGAGAAGAAGAAGTTATTCGATGAGAAAATAAAACAATCCGGAGTAAATGAATGATAAAAGATATTTTGATTTTTCGTATTAGAAAGAAACAATAAAGAGACTGCTCCTTGTCTATAGGAATTTTTTTATATATAAAAGAGTAAAAAAAAGCTAAAAAAAAAAAAAAAAATTACTCGAGCCGGATTGGATCGGATCATGTTTCCGTATTGCGTTTCTTCAGCGATCGCGATTCAACTTATATTTATATATAAATTGCATGTGGAAAGAAACGATAAATGAACCTAAACTTAAAGATCAAGAAGAGGATGACGATTTAGAAGAAGTTTATTAATTTATCCTGAACTTACTTCCTGTTAGTCACAAATTAGAAACTTAATAATAAACTTGGTTCAAGAATTTAAAATTTAAAGTAATACTTGAAACATATTGGTTGGCCTTGAACCAGATATATAATTCTTATCGCGTAGTTAATGTACATAATATTAACGATCGTTTACAAGCAAACTGCATTTGCCTAATGAGTTCTGTCGTTTGCGAAACGTCGATGAACGATCGAGATCGAGAAAGGATATCGTGAAGCTGCAAATTGAAATCGGAAAGATTCCTATTATTTTTATTATACGTATATGTCTACTTTCTTCTTTTTTCTCTCTCTCTCTTTTTTTAACGTCTCTAATTAATATTACTATTTTTTGAACTAAAATCGTTTAATTTTGATCGCATTTTGATTAACACCTCTTGCGAGGAAATCCCCCCTTCCAAAAAAAAAAAAAAAAAAGAAGAAAAAAGGGAATATCATAATCGTTGAATTAATTTTGCATAAAAAATACATAATAGACGGAAGGTAAAGCGTGTTAAAAGTGTGTCCTAGCGTCAAAAATCGCACGGATCCACGTTTGTCTTAAACTGACATTCCCGTAGAGACGGTCTTGAGATAGTTTAATTCCCACGTTAATTTTAAGATGATGTATCTGATAGATGAAGGTGGCGTTAGCTGGTGTAAGTAGAGCTCGTCCAACCAAATAACACGCGCTATCTAAAATTAAATACTCGGTATGGTGAGTGTGTCGCGATATTTTCACGATGGTGGATCGATTTTAATATTAATACGCTGATGAATTTTAATTCCGTGCTCGTTGAAGGGAAAGGCAGAAATAAAAATGAAATGAAAAAAAAAAAAAAAAGGAAAGGAAAGGAAAGATAGGAAGAAAGAAAAAGAACATTTTCCGAAGCGTCGTTCCGAATACACGCAGGAACGACGTGTCAAGCCGCGTTATTTATTGACTGTTAATTCCCTTGGTGCCTTGATTATTTATATACGTGTGTACATAAAATCGACTGACAGCCGACGATTCGCTCGTCGATATTTACGTTCGATCGCTTTCGATCGGAAGACAACAAACGAGTCGATAAATGAGAATGAAATGAAAGACACGTTTGAGAGCTTCTTTCTTCGATCAATTCGATCGATTGATTAATTTCATCGCGCACCACTCTCGATCGAGGAGGCAAGGAATCGAGGTTATTCACTTTTGTTCTCATTTATCCGTTTCGCCTAAAAAGAGAGTGAAGAGTAATTTTTTGGCAACGATCTATTCTAGATTTTTCTAGCGAATTCATCCATTTTTTTTTCTTTTTTTTTTTTTTGTTTTCTTTTTTTTGTTGTTACATTTCATCGTGGGCGATTACTTTTTAACCGCAACAATTAACCGGATGCCGCGAACGATTGTGTGTAATGGATGAGAGATTATTATGTGTGGCTGGAGAAACGAGCGATTGCAGGCAAATTAATTAATTAATTAATTAATCGTGTACATTTATAGAAGTCGATATTGTATTGGTGTACATTGGCCAGCACAACAGAAATCACACGTATCGCAATTTCTCTTGTTTTCTCTTGTATTCTTATTATTATTATTATTATTATTATTATTATTATTATTATTACTATTATTAATATTATTATTATTAGTTTTTTCCAAGAGTTGCATCTCGATATATCGTTTACGTGTACAGTCCGCGTTTAGGGGCTCTCACCTTAATCCACGCGTAGTAATTTATATTCAAGACAAGTTCCCCCGTTGTTTCTTTTTGTAAAGAAAAGACCATACACACCGCGATGCTTCTCGAGAGATCGATCCTAAGCGTATACGAGGACAATCGTCGTGACGATTACATTCATCGATACTTTTTGTGTCTCCGTTTTCTAATTTCTTCCTCGAAACTTTCGTCACAGGTGACTATTACGGTTTCTTTACGGAGAAAGAGTGTCCTGCGTTTTTATTTCAGTAAGAAAGTTTCGAACAGTTTATTCCTCCTCGGTATAAACGGTAGGAAACGCAAGTTTTTTTTTTCTCTCTCTCTTTTTCTCTCCTCTTTTTGGAACATATTGTTCGAAGAGATTCGATGTCGCATCGACCGTCGAATCCTTTCCCTTTTTGTCTTTTTTACACGAATTTTAAACAATTACGATTATTTATTATTAGATATAATAGTAAGCTGACCATACACTTGTTCTCAATGAATTAATAAAAAATGATAGAAAAAAACATGCGAGCGTTTTTTCTATAATTTATAAACGAACACGAAGAAGAAACGAATTTTTCAACAGTGTATCCTCCATTTATTTCTTCCTTGTATAATACATAATTTCCTCTTATACCTTATCTCCTATACGAATATCCGTGTCATGTACATTTGTAAAAAAATTGTAGTAAAAAAAAAAAAAAAAAAAAAAATACGTTCACAATTGTACTTATCGTAAAACAACTACAATGCTATATTTCGATAGAAAACTTGGGGAAGGATTAATTGGCACAGATTCATTTCTGGTGATAAGTAATACTCTCCGTCCGAGCAAAAATTTAATAACTTCGTCAAGAAGTATCACCGACCTTGATCCTCAATTTGGTCCCGCGACAAATTTCCTCTTTTTCTCTTTCTTTCGTCGAGAAGAGGAAGTAGTATTATTTGGCATTTTCTTTCATCGTTCATTTTCTGGCGCAGAAAATGGTGACGCGTGGATGTTCCAAAAAGCATCGATCAGATGATACGTTCCCCAATTTTTCTCGTTTCACGCGAGACAAATCAAAGTTTTCCCCTCGTTCATCTTGTCTTGAACTTTGTCGCTGGCTGTCGACTTTTCCGCTTGCCCACTGATTACTGCGCAAATAAACGTCAACCCGACCCCTATCACGGCACTATAAAAAGCCCAACCTGGAAGATAAAACATATTTTTCAGCCCTTTCTTTCCTCGGCGATCTCGGAGAAGGGGGCCAGATAAAGTAGAGAGAACTCTCTGTTCCTTTTTTGTCCTCTCTTTCTCATTTTAAATTTCTACTACCTAAGGAGCATTCAGCGAGGTAGAAAGCATCGGCTTCCGGTCCGCAGATCCTTTGAACCCTTTCTGCGCCCCAACCGGCTGGATACAAAATCATTCCCAACAGATAAAATATTCCTGCGGACGACAAAAGGATAAGTAGAATTATCGATGAAAAAAATAGAACGAAACAAATGTATTACAAGTGTTGTTGCAAACACATTATCGGAAATTTTTTTCTTACCAGCGATGACTTGGGCCACACCAGCCAAATTGAAGATGCTTTTTCTGCCGATGCTCTGCATGCAGCAGCCAACCAAAGCTGCCAACACCGTCATCGCCATAATCGCCAGGCCGAAAGACAAAAAGAAGTACGAGGCTTTCCAACAGCCTGGAAACACACTGGAATCCGTCGCGAAGCCGTCCAAGTTAAAATTCGCGCAATGAGTCTTCTTCCCGTGCAGCCTGATGCAACGATTGAAAATTCCAACTGTCGGTACGTAGGACTCTGATCCGTTCTCTGACAATTAGAAAAAAAAAAAAAAAAAAATAAAGTAAAATAAAAAGCTATCGATTCTTCGTTCGATATAATTTTTTGTTTCGAATGAATTATGCTAATTAAGTACTAACGAAAGAGCGTGGAATCTCATTAAAGTTCAAGTCTATTGCATCCCGTTAAGTATAAGCTCTTTCAATCGCACGATAATCAGGGAAAGAGAAACAAGAAGAACAAGAGGAAAATAGTTACTCGTGTCCTTCATCTGCGGTCCAATCAGCCATTTCGGAGTGATGAGGCCCGATAAAACGGCCATTAACGCCACCAGGGACAGCAACGTCCACAGCAAACTACGACCAGTGACTATCACATAGCACATGCTGCCGTTCAATTGTATGCCGCCTATGCTGCCATCCTTCGAGCTCCGATCTCCCGCTGTAACATTTCCATTCCATTGGATATTATTCTTGAAATTGTTCGACCACGATGTAAATCCACGATTCCCTTCGATCGTGCGCATTTCTCCCGTTGGAGAGGCTAATTGGAAAAGATGACTCGTGGACACCCTTATCGTGATTCAGTCGGCTCGAGGGGTCAACGAATCGACGAGAGTTTCGGGCAACTGCGCGAGAATAAATGCCGCTCACATATATTTCGGGGAAACGTTACGTACGGTCCCCTTTCCCGCGAACCAACCAACAGACCCGCATTAAAAGTAAAGTCGTAAGCTTGACCGCGCACCTCCTCCCTTTTTTCCCCTTACCGGTTTCGATTTTTTATTCTGATTTTGTGGGAATCGTAAACTCGTGCCCGCCAACAAAGCATCCTTTTCTTCGGTTCGCTCGTAAAACGTAGCGAGGAGTTCGCGACGATTCGAATCGAAATAGTTTCGAAATTTATTGCCGGTGATCGAAAACTGTGCTACCGTACTCTTAGAAATTTCCAATCTTCTATTCAACGTTCCATTCAACCAAAAATCTTTCAATACCTCGTTCGAGCGACGTTCGTGGCTGAGGAGAGATCGATCGGAAACCTGCCCCTCCCTCAAAACTGACCTATTTTGCTTTCTAACTTTAGATCGGCCTAGGTTCGGTGATGTCTGTGAGATGATTTATCGGGCCCTTCGCGTGCTCTTCCCCACGAGATTTTCGATTCTCCTCTCTTTAAACCCGCAATCTTAATCGTTTTCGTTCGTTCGTTCGTTCATTGCGCGGTCGGACGAGCGATTCCCCCCCTTTGATGTACGCCGCTACGTGTGGCGAATCGGTAGACCACGATCGCGGTATCGCGGTTTTCGTATGGAAAAGATGGAACGGATTCTGCAACTGTTCTCGTTTTATTCAGAGAGAGGAACGAACTTATAAGTAGTGAATAAAGTAAATGGAAAACAAAAAAAATGAAATGTTTGAAAATAAAAGAAGAGAGAAAGAGACGATATTTTTCTTTCGGAAAACTCTTGTGTTTTTCCACAAAGCGAAGAAAAACGTGAACAAAAATATTGAGATGAAATAGACAACGCCCGGCAAACGATCGCGTCGCATCGCCCTCGCTACTACTGGCATGGAAGGGAGGGGCGATGTTTAATTAAATTCGTTCACGTTGTACATCTGCCGCTCTTATTTTTGTCATTTCTTGCGCGCGACCTCCTCGACAACCACTCGAAGGGCCGAGTTTACTTAGGATCGCCCCTTAATCGCTGTTTGTATTTATACTGTCTCCGAGTTCGCGTTGGATTTAATGAATCCCCAACACCGGAAGCGTTGATTCATCGTACCCTAGAAACTCCGCAACTTCGCTTTTATTCTATTCCAACGATCTTGGTTTCGACATCGAACATCTGTTTAAAAAAAAAAACACACACACACATTCGGTATTCGTACAATCCTTTTTTTTTTTTTTTTTTTTCTTTTTTATTTCACGATCAAGTGTCTCGTGAAAATGTTTGGCGACACGTGATATCGATAAATCGCGCGATTCGTGTTATCCGTTCGAAGAAGAACGGACGAGATAAGAGCGATCAAAGCTCGCACGTAGGCCGACTACCATTCGACGGACAGACTCTCTCGTCTTTTTTTTTCTTGTTTTTTTTTTTTTCTTTCCTTGCCCATTTTAATCGTCGCGTCCATTGTTGGAGCACGAGCCACGCCTTGGTGGAGAGTGCAGCAGGGGCCCATTGTCTCGCCACGAGTCCCCCCCTTACTGAATTAATTTTCGACGTTTAATTCGTTGGAAAAGAGCGGAGTAATAAGGCTTCGAAACTAAGCGGAACGAAATTCTACGCGGGCAGATGAGATTCACTCAACTGGTCGTCGTTAAAAGTTAAAATATCCGATGGAATTTCTGACGGAATCAAGGTGAAGGGGAGAGAACTGGTACAGAAGAAGGGGATTTCCGCGATGTTCCTGAACCTCTTCCTCGCATCACGGAATGCGATATCTTTCCTTTCCTCTGTTCGTGGTCGGTGGAGAGGCTCCGACCATTAGTCATCGAGCAATGGGTCCTCTGTCCGGCAACTCGTTATCAGAAAGGCGTAAGTCGACGGCCAGTGCGAATTCCACACTCGTAAATTCAAATCACACGTTTCCGCCGCCGCGCCCCCTGCCCCCAAACCTATCGCTACACGAAAATACAAATCCTCTTCCTCGTCACCTTCGCACGTTTTAATCGTACATCTTGATGGACCGAAGGCTATCCCTTTCTCGAAACTCGAAAGGAGCGTGGAAAAAAATGGATGGAAGAGGATCGAGGACTGGCAAGATTGGACAAAATGTTGACAAAATTTAAAACAATTGGCGTTCGATTACAGAAACACGAGACACCTACCATCGTTGCATAATCTAGCAACGATGCAGACCATCTGCAAGGCAGCTGTTGGACAGGTGCTCCCTTACTTCTCCAGTCTCTCTCTCTCTCTCTCTCTCGTTCCCTCTTTCTATCCAGAGATTCTCCCATGCTCACTTTCTTCTTCTTCTTCTTCTTCTTCTTCTTTCTCCTCCTCCTCGTTTCCCCTTTTTCTTTTACCTGCCTCCTCGTGGCGTGCACACCGTCGATTTTATCCGACGGTAATTTATCGTGATTTCAGCCTGATCGTGCCCGATTAAATATTTCGGAAAAACGATTCCTCGAACCTCTCCCTCGTAAGTTGCACAACCTAAGTATAAATATTCTGTGCATCGTTTATAATTGTGATTTAGTAGTAATTCGTCCTCTCGTAGAACGAGAAACGGAAGGCGTAGTCTCGAAGGCGAATACGTTTCATAAACCCGTTTCTTTTCCCATTTAACTCATTTTTAATTCGGGGCTTCGTCGATAGCGGATTACCAGGCTGAATCCCCTTTTGTTCGACGGGCAGATTTACAGTTTCGTAGAACGATTTGCGTTCCTGGAACAGCCACGCCTATCTCCCATGAATCTCTTTCGAAAGGGGTTGCGGCATTCCGCCACGGATGTATCCTTTATAAAAAAAAAAAAGAAAAAACGTGGGAGGTGTTGCAAAGCAGTAACGCAACTGCTTCTCATCGGCACGCCTTTCCACCTCCGTTTCGACCGAATTAATCGGCGTTTAATCTTGAAACGTTCTCCTCCTTTCCAAATTCCGTATTCTCTCTTTCCCTTGATCGAAACTTCGACTTCGATCGAAGCAAACGTTTCACCATGATTTTCATTCGTTCGAAAAACTTTTGCCGTCGTGCTCGATGCTCGTTTCATACGAATATACATACGGGTTAAAGATCAACGATCGCAACGTCGATCGATGAGCAGGAAGTGCACGACTCTATTACTTCCGAGGCGAAATCCTATTTACAAGAGGCTCGTGATAACAGTTGGATGGTTAGGCGCCTTCCCCAGTGGAACGACCGAGGGGATAATTAAGGTAGCACGAGCAAGACGACCAAGCTTAACGGTGATTTCCAGCGCATCTACCTAGGCCCGGCAATTAAGATAATCGCGCGCTCTCGACTACGTCTCTCTCTGCTCTCTTCATTCCCTCCTTCCCCTTCATACGATATCGATACCTAGAATTCTTCCGCAACTTTTATTCCGTACAACTCTCCTCTCCTCTCACGAATCGTTCGCTCGTCACAGTTGCTGGAAATTTGAATAAATTTGAGATTAAAAATATCGGGAATCTGCCATTGTGAAAGCCATCTTCGTCTTCATTCTTTTCGACCTCTCCATTGACCCGCCGTTGCTCGAAACACGCGGAAGATGTTTGTTTTCCAGAATGTCGGCCACGGAATAAAGGAGCGTGTACATATTTTTCCCATCTTTTCTCCCTTCCCCTCTTTCTTTCTTCCTTCTTACTCCTCCACCGTTTTGTTCCCTCTCCCCCGCCCCGGCTCGCTTCGAGACCAGCATAGCCAGTCGCTGTGTCATCGAGCCCCGATACATCATAAATATAAATTGATTTCTGGATACGTGTTGGTACAAATGGGACGCGGCGCACACGCTTGCCGCGAAAGTCGTTGGCATACGCGCCCGGCCTATGGCTACGTTCTGGAATTTTAATGCGCCACGAGGAGGGAACACGCGCGGGGAAAATGACGAATGAATCGCACGACGACGAATTTCACGACGATCTTGCCTCGGCTGGGACAACTTTCCAACCGCTTCCTTCCTTCCTTCGTTGCATTTCGTCCTTCGAATACGAAGTGCCAAGTTGAAAGTTTCTTCCATCTTTTCGCGGGATCGATCACACGAGGTGTGATCCTCCTTTTCCACCCCGATTTTATCATTCGCAGAAAAAAGGGTTACATCGAAACGAATGGGAAACTCTTACGAGAGTCGGATTTTCAAAAGTGTTTCTCTCGAGTCCGTTTAATCGCAATAATCGCAATGGTGGAAGTTGCAAGTGGGCATTTCCTGAAGATCGCGATAAACCCGTGTCCGCGCAAAGTGCTACGAACTCTACGTAGCTTGATAAATCTGAACGAATCGCGCGCGCGATAAACACCGCCGATTCCAAATCTTCTGAAAAATTCTTATCAGGTAACGTATAAATAGAGTCGGCGGGACGGGTGTCGAATCCTCGTCTCGTCTCGTCCCGTCTCGTCTCGAGAAGTCGTTGTACCTTTGCCTTGCGATTTCCTTGGAAAACAAGAGCGTTTACGACGATCGATCACGAATCGGCCATTCGTAAGATCGTGGAGATCGGCGCAGGGAAAGGCTCTCGATAGACAACAATGTTGCTCGCGTCGCCAAGATTAGGAATGCATGGTGCATTCGCTTTTCGAACGAGTTGCACGCGCGTTGCACGTCACTATGAATAGAGGCGGTGGTGGATCCTATTCACTTTCAGTTTCTTCCCTCTTCTTCCATCTTTCGTCTCCTACGAATCGTTGAACGAAATCTTGGAACAAATTCGTCGAGAGCGTTTCTCGCTCTCCTCTCGAAAATGGGATCTCAATTTTTCGCTTGCACTTTTACTTTTAAAATTGGCACGTGCAATGAGTCACGTGTGGCCGATATGTGTGTATACGATAACGTAAGTAGTGCAGTGACGTAGCGACGTGTTAGTCAGACCGCACACGGAGTTTGGCGCAGTTAGCGGGTTTAACGGGCGCAGAAATTTCCGGGCCAGCTGTTTTCCAGCTATAGACACCAACGTTTCGCTTGCTTTTGTTACACCTTGGTTCATTTCTCGAACCAACTGTGCCATTCCAACCTATGTCTTCCAACTCGTCGAACGATTATTCGATAAAAAATATATTCCGTGCATCGATGAAATTTCATCCTTCATCGTGGGTGTAAACGATTGTTTCGAAATTGTTTCAAAATTGTTTCGACCAGATGACCGCGGTTATTAAAGGGAAAAGGGTTTAATGATCGAGGAGCGTTGATTATTTGGTGGAAATCCATTTGACCCAGTTCGTTCCCTCTATTCTACTCGCCGAAATTGGCCGACTCCCCTTTGTTCGTGTGCAGCTCCTCCTCGTACACGAGTCGCCCGCATTCCTCCGTTAGGTACTACGCGCTGGGGGAAAAAGCAGCCGGAGAGCTCTCCTCCTCTCTCTCGAGAGAGAGAGAGAGAAAGAAGGAAAGAAAAAGAAAGAGAGGGAAAAAAAGAGGTAGAAGAAAGAAGAGGTGAATTTACAGGCGAGCGCGGCCTGTAATGTAGTCAAGCCTGCCAGTTCAAAGCGAGCTCGCGTACGAAGACGCGATTCGATTCACGCTTTGAAGCGAGGAGATGCAAGGAGATGCGTTTGCGATTAGTTTCTTCGTCTCGTCGTCGCTCTGTTTCCAGCGGGGGGATTTTTTTATCGAATCGGGAATATTTTCGAGCATCGACGAGTTAAAAACGCATTTACAAAGCTCGAGTTTTCAGGAATATATCGAATAATATTATCGAAAGATATACCTTGGTTGTGCGAACGAGTCGAAGACCGTTGGTAGGCGCGTGAAATGCAATTTTCGAGCCGCGTGTTTCAAAGACACGTACACACAATCGCACACACAATCGCCTACCCTCCTCCTCTACATATTGATGACGCATCTCTCCTCTGTGTACACACAGAAGCCGGCTCGAATAAGCGCGCATACGTGTGCGAGCAGATTGTCGAGACGCGCGTGTCCACGCTCGCGAGGGTGATATCGAAATACTATCGCTTCCCACGCGAGGAGGAGCCTCGATTCTGTCTGGCCAGAGCTCCGTTCTGTGTTCTTTACGTGCGTGCGTAAAACCCCTCCTTATTGGGAAACTTTAATGGCTAGGCCACGGTTACACCACGCCGAGCATACTTTATACCTTCGACCATATTTGTCCCACGATTCATATCGTGACAGGATTCGAAGATGGATTCGGTAACGAGCCCCTTTCCCCTCGACTGTCCCGTTGCCGCCAACAACAACAATTCGATACAACTTTTCCCGCGACCACGCTTTCTAATTCCCTGTATAATTAATAATTAACCGAAGAATACAACTTTTTTTTTTTTACAACGCGCGGATTCCAATATCGTTGTGAAATCGTGTTGTACGAGAATTTTTTTCAAAATTACGATTGAAAAAAGAGACAAGAATCGGAAATGTTATTATGCGTGATCCGATAAATCTTCCTCTGTACACAACCGATCCAATTTTAATTCAAAATTGAATCACTCAACTACTTCGCTCCTCCTCCATATCCTATAAATATCCTTATTTAATATTTTTCTTCAATTTTCGGATAGCTGTGGAAGATTTTGCAAATACAAATAGGAAGAGTTCGTTTCCGCCCGATTCGCGTAAAATGGAACGTTTTATCAACTCGCGAAAGGCGAGGGCCGTGTTTCCCCGCCACGGAGGAGGCGTTATTATTACATCGTAGAAATACCTTGGCGGGCCTCGCCACGTAATAACTGTCATAGGCGTGTTGGTCGTGGCACGGGCCAGAATCGTCGCGGTTTACCAGATCGTAACCAGATCTTCGAGTTTCGAGGTTTACGGCCTCGCGCTGGGCCATTCGGGGATGGTGGGGGCGTTTCGCCTATCGTAAGCGAAATATCGCAAACGATTCGTGACGATATTTTTCTCTCTCTCTCTCCTCTCTGAGGAAAAGAAGAGGAAGGATTCGAAGAATTGCTAATTTTGCGGAAAGATTATGCGGAGGATTGTATGCGTTTGATTACGCGATCCCCCCGCTATCTCGTTTCAGACGGCGTTTCGTGCTGTCTCGTTGATTTAGAAAGAAGAAGAAGAAGTCGGAAAACGGGGAGCAGAAAAAAAGGAAGGTCCCAGCGAAATAAATTAATTAATCGTTCTGCTGTCGCTTTCGTTTAAACGTAATTCGTTCCAATTTAACGGTCTACCGTCGTCCAAAATAAATTCAACGAGAGAGAGGCGACATTGGAGTTAGAAACGTATCGAAGGATATATAAAGTGTGGAATTTCTTTTATAAAACGGATGAACGATTCGCGAAGCGAAAGTTGTGCGGGCGTGTGTTTTTTGTTGTTGATTGTGAACGAGAGAAGAAAGAGAGTCGAAACTATCCCGCGAAATGCATAATTCATGGTGGTGGTGGTGGTGGTGGGCCCCGTGGTTTTATGGCACACCCCAATGCTGGTGTAAACAGTCGTAAATTAATGCAATTGGCACACGTTTGGTTCGCCGTGTGCGGCAGAAAATGGGAGAGAGAAGGAGGAAAATCGAATCGATGCATATCCATCGCGAATTTTCTCCAATTCGAAATTCATATCGAATCCAATCGTATCGAATCGAAATTTCGTCCGTCGAAAGAAACAATTTTTACGATGCTCGGTTTTCAAAGTTCACGAATCTATCGAGTCTTACTCTCGCGCTCGAAGCAGAGTCAATTGCATTAAAGGATCGCGTGTGTCATTCGAGATCCGGCTATCAATGGGGTTGCCTGTTTTGCATCGCAAAGGACTGCTCGTTCTATTGTTCGCCTTTCTCGATAATTCCGTTTCTCCGCCGGGGAGCAAAAGGAAATAAATATTCGATCATCGAAGGGAACACGTATACCTATCCACTTTTGACTTGCTCGCCTCTTTCTCTCTCCGAACGAAGGAAAAAAAGAAAAAAAAGGAAAGAAAAGAAACGCGAACGATTCGAAATAAATTTTTCACCCACCTCGGTCCTCGTGTTTTCCTCGTGCAACCACAAAAGAAACCACGAAACAGCGAGAATCGTTTTCTCCGCTCGTCCGATTACTTTATGGAACAACTTTGATTTTTAATTTTTATGTTTAAATTATTCCAGTGGCCAAGTATCGGGAACTGCGAGGAAACAGCCGAGAGAGAGAGTGTTCCCCGCTGTCAAAAGGCAAAGCGCGCTCGACGATCCGCTTCCTACGCGCGACGCTGCGCGGTCAAAGCGCCGAGCTGAACTGAAGCTATAACCGCTCGAGATCACCGCTATAACGCGTGGCGAACGTGGACGGAAGACCTGATGACTGAGACTGGTTGGATCTCGATGCTAAGTTTTTGTCGATTGACCGATAATTGGCTGCAAGTGCGGCGGAAGGGTGGAAGGATAAGAAGAGAAAGTTATAATAATAAACGACGTGTTGGTAAAGAGGAAGAGGAAGAAGAAGAAGAAGAAGAAGAAAGTAAGAGACTTTCATTACGAAAAAAATTATTACCTCTTATTGGCTTGTAATGAAAATTTAATTAATAAAATTGATTGATAATAATGGCAAAAATATTGTATATTTCAAAGTAATCGTTAATTTAATTAAAGCTTCGAACCTAATCCCATATAAAATCCTGACTATTGAGCGTGATGCCAGAATCCCTTTCCATTACGTAGCGCTACCAGAAACCAAGGTCGATACTTTCCATAAGCTTTTTCCTCGTTCCATCCAATGGGGATGAATGTCGTTCTTTCGGCTTCGGATTACAACCACCATGGGGTGGATGGTTTACGAGAGAGGGTGTTCCTTAGAGGCGCCAGCATTTATGGGTTTATCGCTGGTGTTACGTTTCCATCGTTTCGAAGAATAGGCAAACATTTGTGCTATGCAATGTATTAAAATAAAATAATTTTTCCAAGGAATAAATTACTTAAGAATTATTTTCAATGAAATTCGACGTTCAATTGATCGATAGATTCGTGACAATTTATTTTTAACCTCGCGGATTAAAGTTGTAGGGAGAAAGTTTTATAAAAGGAAATATCATGGTAGATAGAAAAAGCAAATACACTGTTTCGGCTAGAGATAAAATATCATCGTTAGGAGGTAAATTTCTTGAATATTATTTTCTTGAATGAAAACGATCGACGACACGATTAATTTAATTTAGGCGATACGTTGAAGAATTTGAACGAAAATTTTACTACTGAATTTTTGAAGTATGCAGATGAATACAACGTTTATCCCTTGCCAAAAATTGTAGTGAGTTTCCGGTTATCGTATTTCCTTAATTTTAGTTTTCTTGAAGGAAATTATATTTTTTAAACAAAAAAAATTTCGTTCAAATTTCAGAAAAACATGGATTACCGTATATCCAGCGTATCAACAATTTCGGAGAAGTAATCATTTCTAAATGATTCGAAATTTATCAATAATTTTGATCGAGAACTTTTATTTTAAGAATCGAAGATGATGAATCTCCTATATTTCATTTAACGTATACGAACAAGAAATTCCTATCTCCGATAAAAATTGAAAGCAAAGATAAGTATCTTTATAAAAATTTCTTACTAATAATAATGATAATGATAATGTGTATCATTTGATCTAATTCTTTTTTTCTTTTCGCCGTACGGCGCGAGATATCGATCTGTGTATTAGATGCATTGAATTCTACGATGCAAAAGTATAATACCATCACAGTATTAAAGTAAATCAAACGATCATTTCCTTTTCGTTACATGCTTAAAAAAGAAAAATAAATATTTTTATCGTGATCTAATATCCTACAAGATTACCGAACTGTAAAATAAACGCATTCGGCATCATGCAAATTGCGGAAATGATAATGAATATAAAATGCATCAAGGATTTAAATTTAGATATGAATCCGAACACGCAAGAAAATTATCATTTGCTCTGCACACCTGGAGGAAGGTAAGTGAATAGTAAAGTTACACGTAAGATCGTTTTAATAAATAATTTAATAGATAAAATATTTAGTTTGAAATATCTCTCTTTGAGACTTTGTGAAATAACTGATAATGGAATAAAGAAAATTGCAAAAGAATTAGAATACCATGATCCTCCGAATAATCCTAAGTTAACTATATTAAATTTGGCATATAATCATATAACGAAAAATGGAGCGAGTCATATAGGAAAAATGCTTCGAACAAACAGGTAAATTCATCAGCATTATATGTTATATATATATATATATATATATATATATATATATATATATATATATATGTATTTATAGTTATTTCACACTCACTATTCCCAGATTTCGTCCCAGATCATTCCTCTTTTTCACAATCTTTAACAATAATTCCTTAAAAATTCCACGATAGAAAATATTATTAGAAAACAAATTTACATATAAAATATATATCTTTATCTATAAAGTATATAGAAAAATTTTACAATATATGTATATTTTTTAATAAATAAAAGTATAGATATATTTCTTTATATACATATAAAAAACATTCAAATAAACTTCATTATAATTTTTAATCAAGGGATTACGATAATCAGAATGCAAACAAGGAAAGTTTAAGAAAAATGGAACAAAGATAAAAGCTAGAATAAAAATTGAGAAATCAGAATCAATAGAGAATATCACAAATGAAACATGTATAACTATATAAACTATAAGGATAAAAAATATTAGGAAAAGGATAGAAATAGAATAAAAATTAACTATCATCACCAACAATTTTGGAATATCAAAAATATTTCTCTAAAATGACGTTAATATTCAATTCTTATCTTACTTTTTATCTTACTCTATTTTTAATCAAGAGATGGTAATAACAGTCAATTATTACTCTACCTCATCTTGCTTTTAGCTTTTAGCAGCCAAGAAATGACAAAAAAAGTCAATTCATTACTTTATTTTATCCTGCTTTTAGCAATCAAGAGATGGCAATAATAGTCAATTCTTACTTATCTTAATTTATTTTTGCAAGTCAAGAGATGGCAGTTACAATCAATTCTTACTCTACCTTATTCTACTTCTAATAATCAAAAGATAGCAAGAGAAAGTCAATTCTTACTCTATTCTAGTATATTTTTGCCAATCAAGAGATGGTAATAACAAATAATTCTTATATCTATCTCTATCTTTATCTTAATATTTACTTTCTTTATTTATATGTTTCATTTATGTATATCATAATAATAAAGATGACGCTGATTTCACAATTTTTACAATGTTATTATATTCCTTCTACTATTGTTTTTCTCATTTATCTTCTGATTAATTTCATTGGTTCATTTTTTCTAATTTATTGATATATTTATTGATATATTTTATTATTAATGAATTATTATTATTGATATATTTTATTATTAATTGCAATAATTTGTTCTTATATATATATATATATGTATATATATATTATAAACGATACATTATTTGCATTATTACATATGCTTATTCTTTTTGTACTACATCATTATGTTTATATATCTTATATATAATTATATTATATCTTTATGTATTTCCATTTTTTATACACATTATTCATATATGTCACATATATATTTATTATTGCAAACATGTAGAATATGATTGCTATGATTAAAAAGTTGAATATATAAAAGTAATTATAAGAAAAGAAAGTACATTAATTTTCATAATTTAATATTCTATATTTCCATAATTAATACTAAGTAAAATGCATAAAAAATACATAAATGCTGAAATATTATCTTTAACAAATAAATATAAAAGGTAAGTACAAAAGATAAGTATAAAAGTTACTTCATTTAAAGTTATATTCTCCTAATATAAAAATTAATTTTATATTAATACCAAAACTTTTATTTTACTTTAAGAATTTCGATAATTCCAGGAATTTGACGTCAAGAACTGCCACAATTTCTCGAAATGTTTCTGTTCAATTTATATTTCTATAAAATTTACTCAAATTTTCTAATAATTTTTAAATAGAATAATATAATTGAAAAAGAAAACAATATATATTCTGTATTTACTCTTTACTCTTTATTTACTTTACATAACTTTAATATTTTTGATTGATTAATTGATAATGATTTTTCAGAAAATATTTTTTAATAATTTACTTAAATCTAAAGGATTAGAAGGAATGTAAGAAGGAATAAAGGTTTTTAAAAAAAAATTCATACATTTATTAAAAAGTAACATTTATTGAACATAATATACAATTAAAATTATATATTAACTAATTATTAATTGACTCATCTTGGCATATGAATTTATAATAACGTGTATAATATGTGTGGAAAAATTTTAAGAATTTGACATCATTTCCAGGAATAGGCAAAATTCCTAGAAAAATTTCTCGAGCAACTTCCTGTCAAATTATATTCTCCTGATACAAACTCATATATTCGGTCAAAAATTTCAATCTTAAAAATTTGGAAATTTCCGAGAATTTGACATCAGTTCCAAGAACTTTAAAAATTCCGAGAATTTGACGTCATTTCCAAGAATTTCAGAGATTCCGAGAATTTGACGTCATTTCTTGGAAAAATTTTTCGATCGACCTCCAATCGTATCATGTTCTCCTAATACAAAATCGCATTTTTGGACAAAAATTTTACATCGATCGGGGAATTTCGATGGCAATCTTTTTTATTAAATATCTCGCTTATTCTTCACGATATTAAAAAATACTTCGAACAAAAGTTGCATGGTTTCGAAAGGGCTGTATTCCGGTGCCCTCAATTTTTTTGTAACTCAAATTATAAAAAAGTTATCAAGGACACCTTTATTTTTTTAAATAGCACTATACACTTTTTTATACACCAATCTATGCAGCTTGGCATTCTCCATAAAAATGAATAGGGGTATTTTTTGTAAAAAACCATTAGTTTAGAAGATATTAATTATCTCTTAAACTATAAGTTTTTTGCCATATATGGCTTAGCACTTTTTTATAGAGAATACTAAGGGAAAACGATTGATGCATTAAAAAATGTACAGTCCCATTTAAAAAAACTACATTCGCGTTTATAACTCCTTAACCCTTCAATTTATAAAAAAATGAACAGCAGCAAGACATGCCCCCCTCGAAACCACGTAACTTTTATTCGAAACATTTTTTCATATCTCGAAAAATAAGCGAGATACATCGAAAAATGTCGATCTAATGTTCGAACACTTACGAAAATTTCCAAGAATTTGACGTCACTTCCAAGAATTTTAGAGATACACAGAACCTGGCCCCAGTTCCAAGAAGTTTAGAGATTCCCAGAATTTGACGTCATTTCCAAGAATTTCAGAGATTCCGAGAATTTGACGTCATTTCTTGGAAATGTTTTTCGGTCGACCTCCTATCGTATCATGTTCTCCTAATACAAAATCGCATTTTTGGACAAAAATTTTACATCGATCGGGGAATTTCGATGGCAATCTTTTTTATTAAATATCTCGCTTATTCTTCACGATATTAAAAAATGCTTCGAATAAAAGTTGCATGGTTTCGAAAGGGCTGTATTCCGGTGCCCTCAATTTTTTTGTAATCAACTTATAAAAAAGTTATCAAGGTCACCTTTATTTTTTTAAATAGCACTATACACTTTTTTATACACCAATCTATGCAGCTTGGCATTCTCCATAAAAATTAATAGGGGTATTTTTTGTAAAAAACCATTAGTTTAAAAGATATTAATTATCTCTTAAACTATAAGTTTTTTGCTATATATGGCTTAGTACTTTTTTATAGAGAATACTAAGGGAAAACGATTGATGCATTAAAAAATGTATAGTCCTATTTAAAAAAACTACATTCGCGTTTATAACTCCTTAACCCTTCAATTTATAAAAAAATGAACAGCAGCAAGACATGCCCCCCTCGAAACCACGTAACTTTTATTCGAAACATTTTTTCATATCTCGAAAAATAAGCGAGATACATCGAAAAATGTCGATCTAATGTTCGAACACTTACGAAAATTTCCAAGAATTTGACGTCACTTCCAAGAATTTTAGAGATACACAGAACCTGGCCCCAGTTCCAAGAAGTTTAGAGATTCCGAGAATTTGACGTCATTTCCAAGAATTTCAGAGATTCCGAGAATTTGACGTCATTTCTTGGAAAAATTTTTCGATCGACCTCCTATCGTATCATGTTCTCCTAATACAAAATCGCATTTTTGGACAAAAATTTTACATCGATCGGGGAATTTCGATGGCAATCTTTTTTATTAAATATCTCGCTTATTCTTCACGATATTAAAAAATGCTTCGAACAAAAGTTGCATGGTTTCGAAAGGGCTGTATTCCGGTGCCCTCAATTTTTTTGTAACTCAAATTATAAAAAAGTTATCAAAGTCACCTTCATTTTTTTAAATACCACTATATACTTTTTTATACACCAATCTATGTAGCTTGTCATTCTCCATAAAAATGATTAGGGGTATTTTTTGTAAAAAACCATTAGTTTAGAAGATATTAATTATCTCTTAAACTATAAGTTTTTTGCCATATATGGCTTAGCACTTTTTTATAGAGAATACTAAGGGACAACGACTGATGCATTAAAAAATGTATAGTCCCATTTAAAAAAACCACATTCGCGTTTATAACTCCTTAACCCTTCTATTTATAAAAAAATGAACAGCAGCAAGACATGCCCCCCTCGAAACCACGTAACTTTTATTCGAAACATTTTTTCATATCTCGAAAAATAAGCGAGATACATCGAAAAATGTCGAACTATGTTCGAACACTTCCGAAAATTTCCAAGAATTTGACGTCACTTCCAAGAATTTTAGAGATACACAGAACGTGGCCCCAGTTCCAAGAAGTTTAGAGATTCCGAGAATTTGACGTCATTTCCAAGAATTTCAGAGATTCCGAGAATTTGACGTCATTTCTTGGAAAAATTTTTCGATCGACCTCCTATCGTATCATGTTCTCCTAATACAAAATCGCATTTTTGGACAAAAATTTTACATCGATCGGGGAATTTCGATGGCAATCTTTTTTATTAAATATCTCGCTTATTCTTCACGATATTAAAAAATGCTTCGAATAAAAGTTGCATGGTTTCGAAAGGGCTGTATTCCGGTGCACTCAATTTTTTTGTATATCAACTTATAAAAAAGTTATCAAGGTCACCTTTATTTTTTTAAATAGCACTATACACTTTTTTATACACCAATCTATGCAGCTTGGCATTCTCCATAAAAATGATTAGGGGTATTTTTAGTAAAAAACCATTAGTTTAGAAGATATTAATTATCTCTTAAACTATAAGTTTTTTGCCATATATGGCTTAGCACTTTTTTATAGAGAATACTAAGGGAAAACGATTGATGCATTAAAAAATGTACAGTCCCATTTAAAAAAACTACTTTCGCGTTTATGACTCCTTAACCCTTCTATTTATAAAAAAATGAACAGCAGCAGGACATGCCCCTCTCGAAACCACGTAACTTTTATTCGAAACATTTTTTCATATCTCGAAAAATAAGCGAGATACATAGAAAAATGTTGAACTATGGTTCGAACACTTCCGAAAATTTCCAAGAATTTGACGTCACTTCCAAGAATTTTAGAGATACACAGAACGTGGCCCCAGTTCCAAGAAGTTTAGAGATTCCGAGAATTTGACGTCATTTCCAAGAATTTCAGAGATTCCGAGAAATCGACATCATTTCTTGGAAAAATTTTTCGATCGACCTCCTATCGTATCATGTTCTCCTAATACAAAATCGCATTTTTGGACAAAAATTTTACATCGATCAGGGAATTTCGATGGCAATCTTTTTTATTAAATATCTCGCTTATTCTTCACGATATTAAAAAATGCTTCGAATAAAAGTTGCATGGTTTCGAAAAGGCTGTATTCCGGTGCCCTCTATTTTTTTGTAACTCAAATTATAAAAAAGTTATCAAGGTCACCTTTATTTTTTTAAATAGCACTATACACTTTTTTATACATCAATCTATGCAGCTTGGCATTCTCCATAAAAATGAATAGAGGTATTTTTTGTAAAAAACCATTAGTTTAGAGGATACTAATTATCTCTTAAACTATAAGTTTTTTGCCATATATGGCTTAGTACTTTTTTATAGAGAATACTAAGCGACAACGATTGATGTATTAAAGAATGTACAGTCCCATTTAAAAAAACCACATTCGCGTTTATAAATCCTTAACCCTTTTATTTATAAAAAAATGAACAGCAGCAGATAAAGATAAGTAATTTTAGGTATTTTATAAATACTTGAAAATTTTCGAAATTTTTTTAAATAAATATTGAAAATGTAAATAAACAAACCGAAAATGTTAATAAACAGACCATATTTTATAAACAAATCAAAATTTTATTTCCCAGGCGCAATATTTTTAAAATTTTCGAAATTTTTTGTAAATAAACATTGAAAATATAAATAAACTGGTTAAATTTTTTAAACAATCCAAGATTTTAAAAAATATAAAAAATATTAAAAAAATTCTTACCCTATACTTACCTTATACTTACCTTTTACTTATCTTACAAATTTTTAATGTTTCCAGATTCATTTTTTAATAATTTACCTAAATCTAAAGAAGGAATATAGGGAATAAAGGTTTTTTAAATAAAGAACTCATTCATTTATTGAAAAATAATGTTTATTGAATGTAATTTACAATTAAAATTAGATATTTTTTAATCTAAAACATTATAGGAATATAGGAATAGAAGGAATATAGGGAATAAAGGTTTTTTAAATAAACAACTCATTCATTTTTTGAAAAATGGCGTTTATTGAAAAATTTACAATTCAAATTACATATTTTCTAATTATTAATTAATTTAACTATATTTACATAATTATAATTATTGTTTAATATATTTATAATAATTCCATTTAATTTTTCCAGGCGAAATTCTTGAAAAAATTTTTTGAGCGATTAACTTATATTTTCTGATATAAAATCATATGAGGTCAAAAATTTCAATCTCGTTCAAGAATTTGGGAAATTCCAGGAATTATTTCTAAGAATCCTGGAAAAATTCCAAAAAATAGAATGTTTTTATCAGAAATGTTTAATTTAAAGGAAAATACAATTTTAAAGACAAAAATTATCTATTATATATTTACCTGTTACTTACTAAGCTTACTTTTTACTTAAGCTGCTATATTGTTTAGGATCAATTATAAAAATTGTAATTAGTTTGCTTTATTATAAATATTGATGCAGCATTAAAAATATAATATAACATAATAAATATAATCATATGATAGTATAATATCGCAAGATATTTTCTATTGTTTTCGTTCATTGTTCATTATTCAATAACCATTTAAATAATATCTGTAAAAAAAACAAAAATATTTTATTATTTATTATTATATATTAAGCGCAACTTATAATTACAATTAAAGTCTAAGTTTTTTTGTTATTACAGATCTTTAAGATGCTTAGTTTTACTTGGCAATAGAATATGTGATGAAGGAGCATCATTAATACTACGGGAACTTCAAATGTATTATAATTTATTCTAACTAATACTATATTGATTAATATCTAACATTAAATAATATATTTAATCGATGAGTTATTTTAAAACTAGAATTACTTTAAAACACGAAGAAATTGTAGAGTTGCGTCGTAGAAAATTCGCTGAATTGGCATTGCTGGATGAATGGGTAATCAAATGTTTATTAAACTTCTTCTATAGTTTTAAAAAAAATGAACAAATTTTTTTCATATAATTATTAAATATTTAATAGATGGAAAAGAAGAAAATGGAAGAAATTGATAAAAGCATAAATGGAGAATCAATTAGAAAAAATGTTAATAATAAGTTTAAAACACGACAAAATCGACGATCTAAAAAATGTGTATATCGTAAAAATTATATATTTTTCTATCTACTTCTTTTTATAAAGAAATAAATTATTTTTTTAGCTCTTCAGGATTCTTCGATGATAATAAAAGAAGAAGGAAATATAATTGAAGATTCAGATATTATGCATGTAATGAGTGAAATTTATAGAAACTATTTAATGACACATGATCTAGATTAATCATTTTTTAAATATTTAATTCACAGAAATTTAAAACAATAGTGGAAAATGAAATACCATGCCATCCTTTTAGGAAAGAAAGTTATCCAATACATGGAGAAATAATGGCAATTGGAAATTTGGAATTGCAATACTTAGATTTAAGCTGTAAGTATTTATAATTTATTTTGAATATTATTTATTGAATATATATTTTGAATATTATATATTATTATAATTTATTTTGAATAATGAGGAATCTGAAATAAAATCTTTTTCATTTAGATAATCATTTAACAAGAAATATTTTAGAAGAATTAATAAACTGTCTCTATTATCAGAATTATATGTTACGTGGCAGCACAAGCAAAGGTCTTTTATATATTTTCATCGAGGTAATTAAAATTCTGTCTAAAATTAATTTCTTATATTATTATAAATCTAAATTTCAAGGGAAACGATATTAAGAAGAAAGAAGAAAAAGAATGGTATATATTCGAAAAAATTTTACAACAAAGACAAAGTGGGGAATCTTTAAAAGATAATGCTTTTCGAGAATTCGTGTCAAAAGATTGCGAAATCTTACGGCAGAATGTTTGTTTTTCATAAATATTTTCTAAAAATTTGCATAAATTTCTACAAATAAAATTATTATTAATGTATTATTTGTATCTTTCGATTCATGGAATTAATTTAATGAAATAACCAAATAATATATGTAACATTTCTTCAAATAATAATTAAAATGATAAGGAATAGATATATCATATTCTTTTAAGTTTATTGGAAAAAAATAGAAAGTTGGAAAAAATCGGCAAAATTAATCGAAAGGAAAAATGAAATGGCGTGATTTTGTCGTGCGAAAGCTCTTATCGTTTAACCTTTGAACTTTCATGTGACAGCGAGGCCAGAGTTATACACACTGTATGCCTGATCATTAGTTTTGCCGCGTTGCAATTTACGACAATGTTGTTTCACATTGCAGCCGCGGCAGTGCTGACGAATATTGCGTTTTTAGAAATCTACACGTTGTATGATTTACCGAAAATCGAAGATATTTCGTTTCTATCGGACAAGGTAAACCTTACAGTTAATTCTTCTTAATTTTCTTTCCTATTATTGGTTTTAATAATTTGATCATATTAGTCTTTAAATTGACAATCAAATAAATATAATATTATCCAAAATTTATTGCATCGTAAAATAAATTAATAAAATAATTTATATATTTCAAACAAAAACCATAGACAAATTGAGATAGCTTTAAGTCTAAAATAATTGTATTTAAAAATATCGTATGTAATGTTCTAGATATACTGTTTTATTTTTTCACGCAAATGAATGCCGGAAATGGGGTACAGTCGATGACGAAACCGGTATCCGGCAAATAAGTGAACACATACGACCTCTAGTGTGTCGAAACATGTGCAAAAGATAGTTGGGTGTGTCGTCGTCATTTGCTTTTTAAGTAATTTATATTTTTCAATCATTAGTAATAATTTTTTTTAAAGATACGAAACTATTTCAAGAATTTTAATATTCAGTGGTGAACTATTGATTACAGCGAACGATTCGTTCTTTTCAAAAATACAAATAAAACGGAAACACTGGTTTGCCATAACCAAAGTGTTATCTTTTTTTTTTAGCATCTAACCAGTAGCGCCATCTTTAAAAATACTCAAACTTGGCGTACGTTCTTACCGACAACAAGGTGAACTTGTTAATAGTTTTTGATTAATACCACCATCTTTTCGAGAAAACTTGAAACTTCTCATACAGTTGCAGATAGTAAAGTGAATTGTTTAGATAAAATCAAAAAATTTTATCACTAAAACAATAATTTGATGATGAGATAAATAATTATCTTCTAAACAATCCAAAGATTTAATTGAAGTTCAAAATGTACGAAAATTTGTTCAAGAATCCTCTACAGCGAGTGTTCGTGTATGGAACGCTAAAACGGGGAGAACCCAATCATAGTTTGATTCAAGACGCTGAAAATGGTTATGCAAAATTCTTGGGACTTGGAAGGACCACTATTCCATATCCATTAATAATTGCTACTGATTATAATATACCATTTTTGTTGAAGAAACCTGGTTTTGGTCACGTGAGTATTGCATGGATTTGATAATATTAACATAACTATATTAATATTGCTATACAACTAATTTTGTCGAATTGTTAATAGTAATAGCATTCATTGTTATACGTTTAATTTTTCTTAAGAAAATTATTATTTTTAATTTATATTAAATTAAATATCCTTTATTTGTAAGTTATTAAACTTTTATAGAATTATATTTTTTTTTATTTTATATTTTATAATTCTAATATTAATATTATTATTAAATAAATTAAGCATTTTAAATTTTTCTTTACAATTTTACATTTGTATTAAAACTTTGTTAATGTTTGAATTAAATTTTTGAATTATTCTATATAATTAATATATAGAATTATTTTATTTTTTACATTTTTTTATAAGCAGCATGTTTTCGGTGAAGTATATGATGTCGATTCAAAAATGTTAAAAAAATTAGACGAACTAGAAGAACATCCAGCTTTTTATAAACGATCAGAAGAAAATATATTATTTGCTCCAGAATCTAAAGTCAAATCAATGGATAAGTTTGAGGAGGTATATTATTTTTAAAAATATTTAATATATCCAGAATTATATTTTTCTTTAAATTAATTACTACCTATTTTATCATTGTTTTTTTAAGAATAACAATGTCTTAAAAGAAAAAATAAAAATATTTTCTTTTCTAATTTAAAAATATAAAGTAGCAAAATATCAAGTATACTCAAGTATATATTTTAATTAATACACGCAATTGTTATTAAATTAATCTGCTCCATTTATTATCAAACTTATTTTCAGGTCAGTACCTTGATAAAGGTATGGATATATTTTCTACCAAAGTTCAAGACATCCTTATTAGAAAATCCCATGTACAGTTCGTACAGCAACGAAGGAAGCCACGGACTCAAGTATTGCGAAAAGTATGTTCGCGATGCCTCGTACAATCACAGAAGCGAAGTTCAGTGATACTTTATCCTCTGAAATATATTTGTTTCCAGCGAGGAGAGTACAATAAGGCCGGAAGACCTGTTCTGACTTCTTGAAGTTTTGCATATGTTGTTGCTGCTTCGTTATAAAAATTCAACATTATGCTGTTAATTCTGATAGTTAATAAAAGATTCTTTAAATAAAAATACTGGAACTTAATCCTCTGCAATTTAAAATGTTTTTTTATGAACAACAATGAGTTTTCCTATTGAATTCATTCCTTTCTTAAAAACATTTCACACCGCATAGGATTAAATCATATTTTACGTTAATTTCCATCGCAATGAATTATTAACAAATGAAGCGATGTTGTGCTTTTTATAAAGCGAATTAATTGTTAAAAGAATATTTTGAAACTTTATGTAACAATCAAAAATGTACCTAATACCGTAACACTCACATATGTATATTCTCGAAAATATATCTTGTACAGCATAATGTATTACTATTTGCAAAAAACAGTTTTTCTTTGCTTTTCTCTTTTTTTATTATTCATTTCACAGAAATTGGGCACGAGTATTGCGAGTTGCATTTAGTTGAGATGTGTATAATGAAATGAAATAAAAACAAGAAATATTATTAGAAATAAATTTCATATGTTCACTCTATGTTTTTCTTATTATTTAATATTAAGTTCATTGTTTGCCACGTTGCATCCCATTCTTTCTTTCGCGCATTCTTTCGCTTCCTCTGTCATTCTATTTTCTCTTCTAACAGTCGCGATAAAATTATTTCAACTTCTGTAACAAAAGGCAGGTGAAGTTCAGTATTCTGACGACAACAATATCATCTTTTCGTGACTTCATCTTTTTCTTTCTCAATATTCGATCTTATTATTTACTGAATATAGAGACACTAATCCCCATTTTATTCCTTAGAATTAGATAAGATTGTTATTCCCAGTCATTTTGACTGAGATTGATTGACAAATTACAGGATTGGTGACTCCTAAATACAGTACGAGATCAGTCGATCAGTTTGTTAAAAAAAAATGGCAAATATACAAAGATACAAAAATTTTTATAATTATTTAGTTATTATTTAATACTTATTTCAATTCACGATTATAAATGTAATATTATAAGAATTTAAATGAATAAATATATGATTCAACTTGAGAAACAAACTGATCGGCTCAACCAGATAAGCAACTTTAGATTCTCGCACATGGAATTTGCATATTTCTATGTAGAAATGCCCGTGAAAAGTGCTTTCGATTCTCGAGATAAAACTGTGACGGTCAATCGCGCGAACAGAAAATTATCGATCGTAACCATACTCATTTTTGAGTGGTTTTTCTCGCATTTTCAAAGCCAATCGCGAGATCACCGACATATCATTGATGGTTCACGAAATTAAAATATTTAAGGCAGTACTTATAAGTTTGTCCTAGGAAATTTATTATAAATAATCACATTCTTTTTTCTTCTTTTTATAGTTCACTATACAAGGCTCCGTTTTTTTCTTTTCCTCGCTTGTGTATGTATGGCTCATGGTTTTTCGTTTTTCATTTTTTACCTATTTCTTCAGTTATATTTTTTCTTCTCTTTTTTTGTTCACCTTCAAAAAATAACAGCGTTAGCACCCCAAATTCCTCGTAGGAGAGTTATCCCACGGAAGAACAATTTCGTAATTCTTGCTCTTCCTTTATCTCTTACTCAATTCAACCTCTCCCCAGTTTTCATTTCTTTTTTGCGAAAGAAATCTCTAAATCAACAAAACTAATTAAACAAGCGTTAACAAAAGCGTACATACGTCTTCTGTTCTTTTTTTTATATTTGTTTACGCGTATATGTTTCTTCTTTTTGTATTTCTTGTTGATTATACCTTCTTAATTTCACTTATCTGATCTATTATACTTTGCGTATACGTTCTTTGTTTCCTTTCTTTCACGCAATTCTGTTGTGTTGACGTTTATAGCAATATTTTCGCACCGTTCCAAAGCCCAGCCCCGGAATTCAATTATTTCGAAATAATTATTACATATATATATTTATACATATATCTTAATTCATCTAGATTTTTGTGTTCGTTGACGTACGTTGCCGTTGAGCGAAACGATATATTCGAAAAGCCACGGCCCAACCAGGATCGATCTTACTTCGAAAAGTCTCTTAAATATAATCGACTTCCTTTTTCTTCATATAATGAACACATAATTACATAATAATCTTGCATTGAAAGGATGTCATATTTGAGTATTTTAATGTTTCAATCTATATTCCCGTGACGTTTCGAAGGCGATCGATCGACTGACGCGAAAGCAAACACGCTAAACGAAAACAGCAGCACCGTGTAAAAATACAGCTGTCGCGTAAATACTTCACGCGATTAATCGCAAAGTTTAACATCTTTTGCGCGAAGAAACGAAAGGTCTATCTCAACTTCCGGTCTGTCACGCAAACTTATAGTTTTCCCCTTACTTTCCCCTTCATCAATAAAGATCTCTCATCTTTTTACTATATAGATTAAAAAATTAAATATAAAACTGGTGCTAAAAATGTATGTTTTGAGCATATCTTTCTTATATGAAAAAATAAATGTTCACGTTCATTTGCGAAATTCATCGCAAGCACGAATCGCGTCTTTACGAAAGAAATGCATCCAGTTTCACGATAGTAAATGAGATCTCCTATCGAACGAAACAGGATTTCTTTTCTTTTTTCTTTTAACTATCATCGGACCTGTCAAAAGCTAGAGCACGGTACATGAATCGATGATGGATTCTATCCGTACACGCTTCATCATGTTCTATATCCTAGAAAACATATTTAATAGCGCAACTGGGCCACGAAACGGAGAGAGGCGATGATTTAATGATGATGATTGTGTTTGTCATTTGATCAAGTGATCAAAGATGATTTCAGCTTTGATCTTGCGACAGGGCACCGTATTTGTTGCCCAAAGAGAGCTTCGGCGCTTGAGCTTGCGCATCCTGCACACTGTATGACCTACTGCCTCCTCGATTACGAACTTCTTCAAATGTACCTTCATCTCGTTTCCTAAAATAAAATTTTAATTAGTTTTTTAAATAAATGCAATTTTTTTACAACATTTTGATAATGTTTGAAAATATCAGTAATCCATACCGCCTTCCCCATGGTCCACTGGGTTCATTGCTCTGTTGCTGTTTGGAATTTAAAGTTGGAAAATATTCTTCACTATGTATGTCCGGTGCAACATTTTTCGCTCGTTGTCTAGGACTAGCAGCTACTGTCTGAATATTTCTTAAGTGTGGTGGCTTATAACTACTTCCTGAAGTAACAGGTGGTGGTGGTGGTGGAGCTATTTCTGTTACTTCTGGTTGTGGAGGAAGTTCAGGCTTCTTCCAAGGACCTGAATGTTTTAGGCCACCTTCTCCTGATTCTCCATCCGAGCTATTGTCTCCTGTACCTTTTTCATCATCTGATTCTGCATCTATGGATTCGTTAAGTGTTAGGTTTCCAATTTTCAAACCAGTATAATCTTTCTTTTCTTCTTCAAAGTCTCTCCATTCATCTTCATCCTAAGAAAATATATTTGTTAAACATGTAAAATAATGCAAAAATTTTTATGTAATTTATAAAGGATACACATTGTAAAAATAAAAAAAAAAAGTAATAAAATGAACTTTTTCGTTCAAAGAAATAAATTCTCAATTCTAATATCGAAAAGATCATCGATTTGCGATAATAATCTTAGAACAGCTGCTCTGTTTCGGTAAGTTTACAGCAAAAAATATTTGTATTTGTATAACAATTCAATTATGTAACGAACGATATGACCATTAGACAACAAGAGAACACGAATCACATTAGATTTAAAGAATTCAAGAAAGCAGATTAGTTTCAGTAATGGTACGAATGACGTTTACACGAACAAATATGGCAGCGACCTATAGCGCACGGTAATCGACAGTTTCGCATGAACAATTTCTGATTTAAAAGTCAAAAGTTTAAGGAAAAACGAAGAAGAAGGAACACGCACGAAACGAACGTATCACCTCGGTTTGTTGAGTTTCCTCGCCTTCCGGATTCACTGGTTTGTCTTTTGATTTCTTTCCCAAACGTTTACCCGTCTCTTCCAATTTCTTCGCTATCTCCTCCGTGGTCGTAAATTTTTTTCCTTTTGCTTTTTTACGATCTTTTTTTGCGAAGAAGTCATCCAAATCAGCCATATTGTTATGACTTTCGCGATATACGCGGCGTGATTATTCGAAGAACAAGTTTTTTCACAAGAGCACGAGGAACAGCCTTAGTACAGAATGATCTGAGGCACCGCTGCTGCTGTCCACATGGGCTTGTCTTGGCCGGAAGTCAGTCAGATACTTCGAAGTCAATGGAACTTCCAAATGCAGAGTCAATTTTCACAAGAACCGATTTACATTATAGAAACTACATTGATAAATCGTAATAAACGACAATATAATCCTTTTATTATTGGATATTATTTTAGCTTCATAAAACACGGAGAAATTCTATTCTTAACTTAGAATATGTGGCGCTGACTGTCTAGCAGAAGACCAACACAAAAAAATTCACGGGCTACCTAACCTAGAAACGCAGTCGCATGTTTCAAAAATATCAAGTCATTCGAATTGTTTCATAAAAGTTAAAAAAAAATCGATGAACTAGATTACTTACGAATCAAAACTGTGATTCAAGAAATGGTAAAAAGAGTTAATATGTATTATAAACGTAACTTATGCAGAGGTTAATTGATCCACAATTCCTGTATGTGGCATCTACCGTTGATGGCGCCACTTTTTCCTTTACTTCCGGAATATGAAATGACGCTCAAACTGATATTACTCTTGAATAAAATAAAAAAGTATGTTAATTTCATATTTAAATAAAAATAAATAAACTAATTGATTCCATTCAATTCAATCATCATAGATTATAACTTGTACACATGTATATTTAAACAAGAAATACTTCTACAAATGTATTATCGCTTTTTTTTACATAACTATTTTCAATTAATGTAATTATTTATTAGACTGAATAAAATTGAACCATTTCTTGTTTTAGAAAATATACAAATTATTTATCTATATATATATATATATATATATATATATATATAATAATAATAATAATATATATATATCATATGATTCTTTTTAATTAACTTGTATTTGTTTTTCTAAAAAAAAATTATTTTTATGAAAATAATTTCCTATCTTTAATCCTATTAAAAGTTTTATTATTATGGATTTCACATATAAAATTCAAAGTTTTCAAAATTTTATCACAAAATAAAAAATTCATTGCAATTAAAATGCTTTTTAACAATCACAAATAATAAAAACACAACAATAAGATTGCATAATATTTTAAATGTGGCGCCTTGAGCAACCCCACTTTTATTCATTTGATAGAAGCTACGCAGCCGCGAATATCAGAGAGAACATATAGAGGACCCCTTTCTTGAAACACCAGTAATCATCTCTAGCCTTGCCACGAACCATTGCGATCGGAGGTGTCTCCTATCCTCGAGCCGGCGTACTACACGAAGAAGCCTCGCTAATTCAACCTGCCTGCAGTAGATTCTCTGCTCGGCGAAGGCTGACAGTGTTTTTTTAAGCGTCAAATTTAAGATTTTATCTGAGAGAAGAAAATCGAAGGGAAACCAAGTCCAAAAGTTTCATGTGTTACGACGTACAACGAGATGAAGCTCACGCAAAAGTGTCTTGGAAATATCAGCAAGATGTTGGACTTTTATTCGCAATTCAATCCTTCGCCGCTTTCGATAAAACAGTTCATCGATTTCGGTGAGTGTGGAAAGGTTGCTTTATTGGTAAACGTTACATAGCTTGTACAACTTCAAACCTCGAGTGTTAGGTATCGACAAATTCTAGACCATTTCTTTTTTATTTGTTCGTTCCTTTTTACTTTCATTCTCCCATACCATTGTTTTGGCAAGTGAAGAGAGAGAGAGAGGGGGGGAGCGGGAGAGAGAGAAAGAAAGAGAACGGCAGCAATCGAACAACGACCCTAAAAGAACATAAGACATTATTTTCAGGGTCATTTCGATATAATCCCTTAATAATTCCGGGGCATCGTCTCCGTGATTAATTTACGTTTTTTGTATTAGTCTGCATCGAGAAATGAATGTCAATCATAGTGTTACATATTTCGATTATTCTATCGAAAATGGAGTTAATTCGCGATAATTAGAAAATTTGAGATAATTTAATTATATCATTCAAATTATTAGATTATATAGTATTTATCTAATCTTCACCAAAATATATGATTAATTAATCATTGAAAAATATTTGCGATTACATATACGCAAAATTAATCAAATGATTAATTATACAAAAAAAATATAAACTTAAATTCGTATAATTTTTGTGAAGTTTTATATATATAATCTTCTCTTGTTTTTTCTTTTTATAAAGTTAAATGAAAAATTTATGATTATAAGTAAACATCGATTGAAATTATATCAATGGTAAAAAGAAATTTTTCTTCTTATTAAGGAGAAAAAAGAGTCACGAGATTTACATATAAATTATGGCGGGAAATTTAGCAAGATAATTTATTAGAAGAAGTGATTTTTAAAAATTTTTCAATATTTATAAATATTTTCTTATATTTTTCTTTTATCATTAAAAATTTGTTTTTTTTTTTTTTTTTTAATTTCAAGAAAACTGAGTATTTAAATTTTTAAATTTTCGGAATGAAAAGATGTAAGGTTGCTGCTCTTTCCTTGTATCGATCTTTAAATGTCACTGCACTCGTGAAAATGTTAGATTCGTAACAATTTTATTAATTTCAATATATACTGCATTTTTGTTTTCTAATTTATTCGATATATTTATAATTTTAGTACAATGAATCTAATCATTCTACTATAAAGATCGCATTAAACTGAAATTAATCGATAAATTTTTACAATTTTTGGACTTGTTTCAATCATTCTCCGCCAACATTTCTATAGAATTATATATTCATTTCTTTCTCTTATTCCTCGATATAAAATTATTTGTTTTATATTATAATTCTTTCAGCTTTATTAAGCAATTTTATTAAACAAAAAAATAACAAAACAAAATTTTTGAAAAAATTCCATATAAATTTCATTCGATGATTTGTTATTAAAAAAAAAAGTACTTAGAAATTTAAAAAATGTATTTTTACATCTTTTTCATATGTAAAAATCTTTTTGGACTATCTCCTAATAATAATTAAGATAAAGAAAGACATAACTCTTATCAAATTCAACATTATTCTCGTTCACTCTCGAAGTTGTGTGT
Source organism: Apis florea (assembly GCF_048593485.1). Lineage (NCBI taxonomy): Eukaryota > Metazoa > Arthropoda > Insecta > Hymenoptera > Apidae > Apis > Apis florea. The sequence goes on from NW_028256789.1 coordinate 3,781,582, forward strand.
GTATTTCGTCTGTCGGTCCTTTGTTTTCGAACTGTCAGACGTCATAGACGTCACAGAGTCCAACACGCCTCGTATTTCATCATCGCACTATTCCGTTAATGAATCGACCACTTGATATACAAGATACATCATATATTTATTCATCGTATAATCCATATGTGAAAGAAATCATCTACGAACTTTACTACACGGATATTTTAACAATTCATTGAATTCGCAAATAGAATTTTTATTTCCGACTTCTTCGATTTCTTTCATTGTAATATTTTCTCATGTCTTGTCGATTTAAAATTAATGTCAATATCGTTACAATTTTTATAATGATGTCAGAATTTAAACGATTCCGCGGAAAAAGCATTTTGCGTTGTTATCATACTATGCAACGTTTGTTTGCGCGACTGACAAATATACTAATGGCGTATCACGAGTTTTAATAACATCCTGTTTCCTCTTTGATCCAAACTATCTACTGTTTGAAATTAATCGCGTGTATTTTCGCACGTAAATACCAAGTCACGAGTTCTTCTATGTATTCTATTGCTTTTTAAAGAAAATATGTACAAACAACAAGCAAATATCGAAATAAAATCAAACGAAGTCGAGCTGATAAGAGGAAACTTATTCGAAAATAAATGTCGTTTCACGATTTGCCTTTCAAACAGCCTGCGTATAGGCTATAGACCTTGCGAATCTGGTTCATGTAGATCACTCTAACTCTTCTATATAGCGAACTACTGTTCCAAACAGAGGTATTCTCCGTCAAAGTGGCCTCTTTTGTGTCGGTGTCGCTTTCAGAATCGCATCGAACAATCTATAGATCTTTAGATGCACTAATACAATGCACGAATATTCAATTCTTTGAATTATTCATGTCCAAACATTGATATATCGATGTAAATTTAAACATAAATTAAAGAAGAAACAATCTACGTAGGCTGAAAGTCAAGAAAATCAAGGCCGGCCAATCTTTTCCTCGAATTGGCCAGTGTCATTGGTGGCAATTTCCGCGAAGGTAAATAGAAATACACTTATTGCGAATGGTATGCTGGAACATTGCCATTTTTTCGCGTCAGTCAATAAGCGTGGGTGTGCAAATTCTTAGAGTTTGAACTCTCGATAATAAATTCTTTTTTGAATTCTTCCCCCAAACGTAAATCACCATTTTTTACTTCAAAATAATTGACGATGATTTTTTTTTTCTTTTTTGTATATGTTTTTTGCTTGTATATTTGCTTTTGACGCGTAAAAGGACAAACAAACTTTGCACCGATTAAAGAAAGACGATTGATAACGAAACCGCGATATTTCAACATTTAATCTCTTTGTTAATGAACTTTTCGAGCCATTTAATTTCAGAGATTCTCCAATTTATGAATGTACGAGAAAAAATGTTTAAGTAAGATCGTCCCTTTCCGAAAGTTATGGTCAAGTAACATTGGCCACACCTGTGTTACGTGCCCACCCGTTTCTGCCATTTATGTTCTTGGTTAAACAACGATTACAGAAACGAGATAGACTCTTTAAATATACGTAATTGTTATATTTATTGATCCGATGGTTATTTCATTGGCCTCTTCTTCTATGTTGGAACAGCAATATCGAGCTACGCGAAAGAAATTTCTATTACAATAAGAATTTATTTCAATTTTGTAATATCCAAGTAATTATCCATTTATCATATATTTTTCGAACGATCTCGATTCCTTTCGCTTGAATGAAAGTTGATTGCTCCGCGTATCTTATCATTAATTGAATTCAAAATAAATCTACTAACGATTAATACGACGTTCATTATCTAACGAGCACGACGTGCGTGATTCGCGTGTGCAGTGGTGAGAAGTGCATTGCGGCGCGTGTGCTTGGCTTTGAGCATTGGGATTAAGGCTTTAAAACTAAACAGCTGCTTCCTCTGACCGGTTATATTTCCCGTCAAAGGATTCCAGAACTGGTTATGGAACAGCACATGACTCGTATCACGTAGGTACAGCGAAGAACGGCCGATGACTAATCGTTATTTTTCTACCTGTAATAATATATTTATCACAACCTCCCTGAATAATTTATTTTCAACTTTATTCACTGTTTAAGTTTTAAGTGATTTAACTGACGCTATTAAATTTAAATTGGAAAATCTTGTTGGTTGGAAAATGGGAAGAATTTTCTTGAACATTCAGGAGATAGAAAAGATTACGTATATTCATTTGTATGCAAAGTTGCATACATCTGCGTACAACTCGTATGGAGAAGCACTGTTCGGAAACATGATTAGGATGCTTCCAAAACCTTCCATAGGCGATGCATATACATAACTGCATTCTGGCAGTTTTTACTTTGTCAACGAGTTTGGCGCGATGCAACAAAAAAAAAAAAAAAAAAGAAAAGAAAATATTCGTTCGTTTACTTAATAAAATTAAACGATCTCGAATTGATAATGAATGGATGTTTTTTCAGTTACTTGCAAAATATTTACCAATTTCAATTTGTTAAGTTAATAAAGAGTAAAAGAGAAAGAGAAGGGAAAAAGAAATAAATTTACGTAACCTTTAGATAAAAATTTAATTTTTCAGACGAAAAATTAATTTTCATTTAATATTATTAATTCTTTCAACAAATGTTGTCATGAAACAATGACTTATATATGATTCATTCCATGTTATTAATATTTATTACACTGCATTTGATATCAACGTATATTGAATAAAACATCTTGGTTAAAATTTATTTGATGACAACATATTTCATAATATTAAACGAACATAACAACATTACGGTGTTTACAAGCGTTTACAAAGTTCCTTTTAATCTACTGTTCAAATTATCAACCTTGAATTCAACTTGAATATTAAAGTCAATATCGTTAATGGTTTTAGAAAATCATTTCGTAACACGTGATATGATATTTAAATCAAAAAAATAAAAATTCTCAATATAAAAATCCGTATGCTTTTCTCAATACAATCAATTATCTAATCATATGTTATATTATCGATAATTTTTGTAATAAAATTTCAATGTTTATTAATGCCTAAATTTGTCGGGAATTTAACACGCGTTAAAACGAACAAGATCATTGTTCACGGTTTCTTTTACCGTACAATTTCAACCGAAAGTGTCTTTTACGACGTCGTAACTAAGCAAACCTTTACGCTCTTTCACGTCCTATAATTTTATTAATGCATCACTGCCAATTTATAACGTCCAGGAAATAAAGCTATTTTTACGAAAAATATCCTTCCATTCGATCGTAAAGCAGAATAAGCCTAGAGATAAGGAATACACTATCGTGAAATTACGACGCGGAAAATTAGGTTTCAGGCTATAAAAGATAAAAAAAAATATCTTCGATTTCGTTGCCTCACCGTCAATTATTCGCCAATTATCCTAAAATCGTTAAAATTTCGAAATTTCTCGAAACTCATTATCGAAATCAAGGCAATTAATCGATGAAAATGGAAGCCTCCAGTCTTGCGCCATCGAAGAAAATTGTTTTGTCGAAGTAGATAAGGTCGAGCTATATCGTTTCGAACTTAATTAACGAATTTATAATCCCTGTCGTTTGCCTTCCGATTCAAATTCCTCGTGGGAATCGATCAATCGCCGTGTATATTTCCAATCTCTGGATTGGAAAACCGTTTTCCAATCCCGTCGCCTTTGTTCCTCCAGGAAAATTTACGCGACGTAAATTTAAATCTCGACGTTTCCTCACAATGTATTCGCGCCTGAGTTGCATCAATGTTAACATTGTTAACCGACGATAATTACGTTTTCATTACGCGTGGAATAGTACCTTACAAATTAATATTCTTCGACTTCCTTACGTAACGCTCGTATATTTTCATCGTTTGAAGCTTAAACCAATGATTATCTCACAGATGAGACGAATTTCCTGAACGAACAATTGCGTATGCGTAAATTAACTTTTTTTTGCGGGTATAAACATATCGTTATGCGGACAGACAACATTGTCAAAGGAAGCAATAATTGTCAAAGAAAATTGGTTTTATCTTCGCTTTTTTGATTTACAGTGTTTCCAATTTATTTCTCTTTCTTATTAAAAAAAAAAAAATTGAGATTTGCCATTGAATGACTGCTACTTCGTATCCAAGAAAATTCTCCATTTTCCCTGATCCCTTGAAAAGCAAGGAACGAATGCGAATAAAATTAGAATAGCGGATCGATTTGCGCGAGTCGGTAAATGAAACGACAGACAATTTGTGACGTGTTGTATTGAAATACGGTCACCGATTTCTTTATCGCGTATCGTCATGATAAGTTATTCTCGACGATTTATACTTTCTTTTTTTTTTCATAAATATTGATCATTTATTTTAAAAAAATTCTTTTTTACGATTACCTTTTTATTCCGCAAAAAAGAAAAAAAGAATCAATTCAGATTTCTCTTCTCGAGAATCGTTTAAATTAAAAGTTCCTTTGCAATGTTGAAACCTTGTCTGATTCTTGATGGACTACTAAAGTCTACTAATCAACAATTCTATCTAAAAATATACAGATCGTAAGATCGTCGTTTGTCGAACAGAAATAAATTCACGAAAAAAAAAATCGTATCACATTGCATTCTCATTACGACAAACTGTTAAAAACTCGAACAATTGGTATTCGTATTTCCTTTATTCCGCGCATTAAAGTTTATCATAGTTATTACATAGAGCTAATTAAAACTATTGAAAACAAGCTTTTTTTGTGTTTTGTCCTCCGTGCGAAAAATTCGCATCACGATTCGATAAACTTTTATTTACGAAAGAGGATCGCATTGAGGTTTCGAATAAGTGATTCGTCATGTAGAATCGTAAATTGTCAATTTTGCATATCGTGTCATTTTCAATTACACTTTATAGTTTCGTCACTTTAAAACATAGCGATCGATTGAATTTATAGCGAATTGTGCCCCCAAGTGGAAAAAAGAAACGGTTCATTGAGCGACATTGCACGTTTCATTGCAATTCAATGCATTCTTTAACCTTACGAGCCATCGTGATGAATTTCTTGGCATATTAAACAAACGGACTGTGCACCTTGAATAAAAAATTAGCTAACATTTCGTTCTATTTAATTATATCATATCGAATATGCGAAATATATGTAAACATATGTTTTATTGATATTCTAAAGCCAAGAAACTCGTTTGCATTCACATCGCATGAAATATCAAGCAAATATTATTACAATTGTCATCTTTTCGTGCTCTTATCGCGAAGAATCCTTCTCGTGATCAACTTTCAAAACATTATTAATCAAATTTCACAATATGTTGTGTCGATTAAGCGTACTTCCTCTTTTTCGTTTGCGTCGCAAATATTAGGATAAAGGAAATTCAGGCGTTTTTTACTTATCGAAAAAAAAAAAAAAAAAAAAAAAACGAAAAATAAAATTCGCCAAAATATCCATCTATGCTTATGCCAATCGAGCATGACGATAAATCTTTTTTTATCCGTCTGGTTTTCCTTATTAATTAATACAATTTCATACGATATTACGAGAAAAAAAAAGTGATAATTGTAAAACCTTTTAACACTAACTTAAAAATAAACGGCGAAGAATGCAACGATTAACACGTTCGATGAATTATTAGAATCCCATTATTATCCACCTTTTTCATTATTTCTAAGAGAATTTCTTTTTCAATTTTTGTTCGAAATGTTCCATGATTTTAGAAACTTAGATATGAAAATTAACATACGAATTATCTTGTTATTCGTCTATACGATATTGACCGATTTAAATGTTAAGGAGAAAAAAAAAAGGAAAAAAGATTGATATCGAATATTGAAGGGTATCATAGTTTTATGGTTCATCAATAATTTAGAATATATTTGCGAGGAAATAATTCAATAATTTCGCGAAAAGGAATTGCACAGTTTGCGGAAAAACTAAGTTTTCTAAATCGAATTTGATCGCAGAAAATCGTTTTCACGCAAGAGGTCTTTTTATTCGGCCTGCTCGATGCAGATAAAGTCAATAGGTAATTTCACGGCAATTTATTATATTGGCAATAAATCATTCGCTATCTATCTCGTTAAAAGAAGAAAATGGAATTTCCTCCAATGGAAAACGTGGCATTTGAACAAATTCGATATTTTCGATTGCCAATCTTTTTTGGTAATAATACATATTATCAAATCTTTTTCACAATCTTGCGACAGAGTAGAAGATTAGATTTTAAAATCTTTGGAAAAAAAATTTATTACCAAATCCATCCTTCCTTTCTCATTTAATCTCGAAAGGTGTTTAAACGTAGGTAAGACGATTTCAATGGTCCATATTTTATCCTGAACTTTCATTTCTGGCGAAAGTATTAAATAATTCAACTTCTATATATCCCTGTATGTACGATGCAAAATTACTCGATTAAGTTAACATCGGTAATTTAATCCAATCAAGCAATGGGATCAAGCTCGTTACTCGATGGAATACAATATCGATAATGATGGTCAAGTTTTATCATGTTTTCCTTTCATATCGACCGTTTCAATTTTTCTTTTTTACACAACTTGCTTATATCTTTCTGATGAAATTGAAAATTAGATAATCCCATTTATGGATAAATGTTTTGTTCAAATATCACGTGAATGAAAGATATAAATAAAAGATAAAATTATCGCAACAAATGTTTACCGATCAAAAGACTAGTAATATATATATTATATATTCGATATATCTCGAAAATATAAATAATTCTCAATCGAAACATTTGTAATTCATTTACCTTTACAAGTTCAATAATCAAACATATTTTTAACGAGACTCAATCTCTACTCTTATCTTATATACCTGAATCACTCTTTGTCAATTTTTCAACAACATGCATAAAATTAAACAGCCTCGATTAGAAACGAAATATAATTGATCGCGATTGATTCTTACCGTATTATCTATATTTGACCGATCGAAACTCGTGTCGTACAATTTCATGAAAAAAAAAAAAAAAAAAAGAATCTAGATTAACTCGATTAACAACAACATGGTTGATAAAAATACCTTTTATTATTTAAATTGAAAATATTAGTACTGGGAATAAACTCGTTCTCGACGCAATAAGTTAATCGAGTTAAAAACAATCGATAGACCAACCCCCTTCTAAATCGAGACAATTAAAAAAAAAGTTACTCTCGCGTGCAATGCAAGCACCACGATTGTTTTCGACAAAGAAATAAATCGATCGATGGTTAAATTTTAAAAGAGTATGATCCGATTAGCATGTCAAAAATGGCACTGTTGTATCACTTTGATACGAGGCCAACGTAAACAACGTTATCCGAGAGGAATGATAAAAACGGTATATTAATTCTAGCCATGGTCGTGCCTATATATGCCATCGTATTTTCTAGAGAGATTAGCAGAAACAAAAGCATATGTGTGAATATAATAAATACAATGTGATTCATGTATGACCTACTTACGCTTTCATAAATCCGTTATTAATATAAAATTCTTTTTCCTTAATGTTTTCACGATGCATTCCTAATCTTTTTTTAATCTTATTCCAATCTTTGATCTCTAATGTTTTTCAAAGCATCAATAAGCCTATATAATAAAGCTTTCCCTTCGTTGGAAAAAAAGTAAATGGATAATTCTCGATTCGAAGGAAACTCGAAATATGTTGCATGTTATCAACGTGGCTATATTTTTGAAAAAAAAAAAGAAAAAAGAAAAATGTTCTCTTTTTCTTGCAAAGCAATCGAGTTTACGCGACGATGCACTATTTACAAAGTTCATCGTTCTCCCGTTCTCTTACATTCTTCAAAACAACTTACTTGTGAAAAGCTTTGTTTGATAACGATTTTAAATTGCCGTGATAAGATCGTTCTCCTTTTTTTTCTCTCTCTCTCTCTCTTTCTCTTTCTCTTTAAATCCGTCATCCCTTGTATCTATTGCATATTGCAAACGAATATATAATAAAAGTGAATGCGATTAAGGAAAATGTTGAATGTTTTAGGCCTAAGTGCCTGTGAGAGGAAGTCCTTTATATTCTTAAGGAAGGAATTGCCGGTCCGATTGGCCAACATTATGAAAGAGATCCATCTTCTGCCTGAGAATTTATTGAAAATGCCTAGCGTGGATATAGTTAATAATTTGTACGCCACCTCGTTCGAGGATATCATGCAGTTCGAGAAGGTCGAAGTCAACGATACCACTCTAGACAAGTGAGTCCTCCAACGTTACCAACGATCCCTTATGGTCCAATATAAAAATTATATTGATTTTTACCTTTCGAGTTTTCAACCAAAGTTGTTATCGCCTTCTTTTTCAGATTCTGTCAGACATTGGTGAAAATCAGGAACAGGCATAAGGACATCGTCGAAACGATGGCGCAGGGTGTTTTAGAATTGAAAGAGTCGCACGATGTCGATGTCCAGACGGAAAACAATATTCAATATTTCTTGGACAGATTTCTCATGTCTCGAATTTCCATTCGTATGTTGATCAACCAACATAGTAAGTAAACCTATTTTCCTCGCGTTTAATACTTGCCCTTTCGATCGAATGAAATTAATCACAGTTGATTAAAAAAAGAAAATTATCTTTGCCGCAGCTCTCTTGTTCGGTAGCGAATTAAATGGACACAGTAGACACGTGGGATCCATAGATCCATCCTGCGAGATAAGCAGCGTTGTGAAAGACGCGTATGAGAAAGCGAGATTACTCTGTGATCAATATTATATGGCTAGTCCGGAATTGATAGTCCAACAGCATAACGGCAAGTTTGAAAAATGTTGATTGTACTAGAGTAATATGTACTAGTAAGTAGTTACGACATGGCCAATTTTCTCTAATAGGTATAGTATAAAGTTGCCATCGTGAAACCTTTCAAATCTCATGATAATGAAAGATAACATGTACTTAGAAATCTAGAGAATTTTTTTCAACCGTGGACGATGAGAAAAAGCTTTCATCGTGGCAATTTGTTGTGTATTCTTTGCGAAAAATAAAATATATATATATATGTGTGTGTGTGTGTGTGTAATATAAAAAATAAGATAAAGAAAAAGAGAACGGAGAGAAGAGATCCTTATCTGATTGTAATTAAATTTGATTCTTTTCAGAGTACGATCGATGTAGCCAAATTAGAATAGTTTACGTACCGAGCCATTTGTTTCACATGCTGTTCGAACTTTTCAAAAACAGTATGCGAGCTGTTATGGAACACCATAGTTCGAACGGGGAGTATCCAGCGATAGAAGTGATCGTGTCGCGTGGTAAAGAAGATATATGCGTTAAGGTAATTTACAAATCGTGCCTCGACTTTGAAAACGATTATTTGAAACTATCGAGGCATTGATGCGTGAATTATGAACGATCGAATTTATCAATAAACGTCTGTTGCGTGGAAATTGTATCTTAAGTTTCGCCAACATTGATATTCAATATCGGCGCATCAGATATTCGATAAGGAACGTGCTCGCGATCAGATTATATCAGTTGGAATATTTTTAAAACATTAGAATCAATACTCGTTTGATTTGTATGAAGCGATAACTTTGCGCTTCGATTAATTTTTTTCCCTATTTTTCCAGATGTCCGATAAAGGTGGCGGTATTCCTCGCTCGCAAATGGACCATTTGTTCAAATACATGTACAGCACGGCGCCCAGGCCAACGAAAACCGATGCTCATACAGTTCCACTTGCTGGATACGGTTACGGTCTTCCAGTATCTCGATTATACGCCAGATATTTCCACGGTGACCTCGTTCTCCAAAGTTGCGATGGTTTCGGTACCGATGCCATTGTATACCTAAAGGTAAAACGTATCGCAATTTCATCACATCGTGTACAAATGTGTTCTCCACATTCGTTTGTTCGATTATTCTATTGTTCTAAACCGTTTCAGGCTTTGTCGAACGAAGCCAACGAGCTGTTGCCAATTTTCAACAAGACTTCCTCCAAATTTTATCGAACTCAAGTATCAACCACCGATTGGAGCAGTCATTGCGGTGGTGGAATGGCAACGAGGCAATTACGTATGAGTCATGTTCAAGGACACAAACTTCCACGTGGAATGGAGGTTAGGCATTGTTAACGAAATTTCATCTCTATGGACCAAGGAAGTAAGTATCCACTTACTTACTAGATGTTCGACATTTGTCAGAATGGAACAGATTCTTCGCTGCGGTGTTTATTGTACAGAATTTAGAAGAAAAGAAAGAGAGAGAGAGAGAGAGAGAGAAAAAGAAATTCGTAGACGAGCAGCGCAAATTTATTTTTAAAATGTTATCGTATTCTATGTATAATTTGATTCAAAATTATTGAAAGCACTGTTTCGATTTATAACTGAATATTTATTGATGTGATTTTCGATCGATGTATTGATAGATGTATCTTGCATTTGAATCGCTCTTAGTGTTTCAGTGTTTCCTTTTTAATGAGATGTTTCGCTTACGAGCACCGATACGATCGGCGGAACATTGAGATTCGAGAACATTGTTAATCAAGACAACTGCTTCCGTTGTAGGTGGAAAAAGCCTTGCGACTTTCGTGTCACGATATCTAAAGAAGTAGCAAGGATCCAAGCAATCGAGATCCTTCGTAATCGCGTAATATATTTTTCACGATAAACCGTAGATAACCGTGATGGTTACAGCGACGTTATTGCCTCGTCAAAAATCTCTTACTAATCGTCGTGCCCGCGGCTACAATGCTCACATATCACGATTCTTGAAATTTAACTGCATTTTAAATATTTCCGATATATATTTTTTTTATTAATTTTATAAATTTAAGTTTTTAAGATATTTTTAAAAATCGTAGAAATTAATCTGAACGTTCCATCGAGATCATTTCTTTATATATACGTTATATATATATATATACACACACACGCATACATACATATATGCCGTGCTTTTAATAAATCAGCATTTTAATTCTCTTTTTTCGAACATTTTTTTTTTGTTCAAACACGAAACTGTTCGAACGTATGCTGACTTAACTTTGCGATCGATCGATACAAAAGCGAGAAGGAATTTTCCACTCGTTAGAGGAATTTTTATAAAAAAAAAAAAAAAAAAAAAAAAGTATGCCACAAATGTAAAACTGTGATTTGATACGTGATTTTAGTTAAATATAGCTAGACAAACTTTGAACTTGTTAATCTACGACGTCATTCGCGTTTGTGAATTTTAACTACGTTATATGTAAAAAAAAAAAAAAAAAAAAAATAGAAAAAAATAGAAAAAAAAAGGAAAATTAAAAAAAAAAAAGATCGATAATTTAATAATCGCTTAGAAATGTGAGTTAATAAATAAAATGACATGCGAGTCGGAAGGACTGGCTGAAAAGAAAGAATAATAATATTAATGTTCACTTTATCCTGGGAAAGTATTTTGTATACCGTATATACAATCAAGTTCTTAAGAAGCATTTCAGGTGTGTGTTTTAAATGAATTTTTATAAGACTAAACATAGAAAACAAAGATTTATACGCAATAAATTCATTTCCGCGACTCTCGAGTCTCGTTTTATATTCTAAGGTATTTCCTCCGATTCATTATAATGAACGTGTGAAATTCAGCCAGAAAGATACTCGAATTCGAGGATGATGCAATATCGTCGCGTTCATGTTACCTTATATATATTCTTATTAACATTGTATTTTCCAATGTGAAACGTACCTCGCTCCTGTACATTTTATTCGAAATTGTATAACGAGGTTTCAATATGTTTTTAACGAGTAGAGTACGATGACATTTAATTTTCACAAAGAAACAGGCACAACCAGCGTACCTTAGAATACTAAACAATTTTTTTTAAATCTTTACCTCCCTTAGGATTTATCGTATAAAGAGACTGCATAATTTGCGTATCCTGCACGTTTTCTACGATTTATATTAATCATTTTGTTTTGTTTCTTTAAAAGAGAATGAGAAAAGAGAGGACGAATTTAAAAAGTGTTTGCGAACTGTTCCTAAATCGATGCATTTTATTATTTTAAAAAGGGACAGTGTCACTTTTTGAGGCGAATGTTTGGTTCTGTTGTGGATCATTCGATCCGACGGATGATCCCACGATACATGCGTATATATATATATATATATTTTGAATGTATGTTTTGTTCACCCATGTATATAAATTTTTAATTTTTAGAGCACTCGGAATATTTGTCTAGACGACAATTTTTAGCTGTAATTATAAATATGTAGGGGAAAATTTCGCGCACGTAACGCGAAAACGTGAAACACTTGTAAAACATTGTTAATAAACATATTACAAGATAAAAAAAAATGTGTAATATTTTCTTTTTCTTCTTCTTCTTCTTCTTTTTTCCTTTTATAATTCATTCTTTGAACACTAAATATGGCCACACGGTGTACAAACGGAAAAGTTTGTTTGAAGAGTTGAAGTTCAAGAGTTCGGTTCGATGTGGACACAGAACAAGGCGATGGAATTAACTAATCTAACAAGTAAATACATTAGAACGAATGTAATGCATTGCTGTAGTTTTATTACGTTTGGCCGTTTATGCGTACCATAAGTATGAGTTCGCTTTTCGACAAATGTTCCTCTCTTACCGCACGCTTCGTTCGCTAAAAATAATAAAAAATACTTAGCAATAACAATTATTTTCATTTATAAAATAACGCTACCCTATGTGTATCTGGTGTCCATCAACTGTGTCAATTAATAGATTTAACAGAACGTTCTACAATTCGAATTGGCGAGTAAAACTTACAATTATCATTGATCGGACGGTGCTCGTTTCTTTCTTCCAGTTCTCTGGAGCCGAACAATCGATGATAATTTACAAATCAAATATATAGCATGTTTGCACGTTTGATATTTGAACTTTTTTTTTAAAACGGTAGCAGAATAAACGATAAAAATAAATAATAATTTGTTTTGACATGAAAGAAAAACGCTTTAAAATGTAATTAAATAGAAAAGAAATTAAAATATTTTCGAACGATAATAAAAAAAAAAAAGAAAAGGAATAAAATTAACGAAATTGATTTTGATTAAAAAACAATAAGATTGTTTATCGATTTAAAATTGGTTAAAAATAATAATAATCGAAGCCATTGGAACCGATTCGAAACGTTTCTGTCGTTGAGCGCTTTCAAAATCCTTTTTATTTTTTTATTTTTTTATTTTTTTTTTCTCAAATTTGGCACCGTCAATTTTAACTCGTTCCCCTTTTCCAGCAACAAGAGAATACATTCAACTTCAAATTAATTTACAGACCAGTTATTCTGATAAAAGTTTATCACAATAATAAAGTTTCTTTTTTTTTTTTTTTTTTTTTTTTTTAGTGCGCGTCCTATAAGTTTTGTGTACAAGTTGTTCCTCGATTGTAAATTCCAAAAATACAATCTTGTATGCTTCTCATATCTGCACGAATTTCCAAAAAGATACTGCTAATGAATTGCACGTATCGTTTCGTTCGATTTCTTGTCGTATGAAAATTAATTACACGCATCGTGGAGATTTTCTTTTTAAAGCTATCAAGCGACTTTTCAGTGATCTGGGAAAATATTAGCTATTAGAAATTCACAGAATATACATTTCACATTTTCTAATCATTCCACGAGCGAGATCCAGTCGAAAAAAAAGAAAAAAATGAATTCGTAATAGATTGGAAAAATAGATTGTTGTAGAAACTTTGAAAAAAAATTAACATTTATTGTAACAATGAAACGATGATTTCGGATAGATTTCGAAAAATTAATAAAGAGCAAATAATTGATATCGTACGAATTTTACAGATTTTTTCAACGGATCCCGCTTTTGCTTTCAATTTCTCTTAAAATCTCTCGATCAGGCAAAAAACTATTGCTAGAATTCCCTTAAATTGTTATTCAACGATTTATCTATGCTACAATGTATATACAGCATGGCAGTGATTACACACTCTATATTTCCTTGCCGTACAATACACGTGCTACAAAAAATTTTGCAACGTTAAAACTGCTCGATTCGAGTTTGCGAATGATCGTATTATTTCATCGACCGTTCGCAGGTCTTTCCTCGTCGAATTTTAATGTCCCCGATCGATTCAAGATTTGATGTCGATCAACGTAAACGTATCTGTCAATCTATCTGTCAGAAGACATACTTGTCATGACTTTATCAATGTTAGAAAGAAATTACTTCTGACAAATCACAAAATGCGCCTGTTTTTACGTCTACGTATCTCCATCGTGTAAATTAATCGATTTATAATAGATTTTTTACCAAAAAAGCGAGCGCAAAGTCTTGGAAAATCCACCTAATTGATTACATTATTTTTATTTTGGACAGTAAATTTGGTCGTGAATAGATTTGACGAAATTCGATGAAATTTTTTAGTTTGGCTAGAACAGAAAATCCTGGTTCCAACAGGACAGTCGGAGGACAGTCGATCTTCAGATGAAATTCGAACGGCTCGTATGTACATGAAAATAATTTTGTACATTTAGGAAATTAATTTTCCTAATGTTTCTTCTCATGCGCGTAAAAAAATAAAGAAAACGAACGTCAATTTAACACGGAGACAATAATGAGCGTCTTGTGATTGCGAAAGGTATATGTAATTTTTTTTTTTTTTTTTTTTTTTTTTTTTACGGTTAGTAATTACGCTCGATTACATTCCTCATACGACATTAGTATAATTATTAATTAATCTAGGACATATTCACTACTCAAATAGATACTTTATAATAATTACTCTTTATAGTCTATCAAAATATTCATCACAGTGCTACGGACACAAAATTGTGTTCTGTTTATACGTGTAAATAATGATTCTTTTTCTTCGAGCAGGAAAAGTCGCGTAATCCAGCCACTCGTTGATTGTGTACATTATTTCACACGAAAGATAGATTTTCATCTTCTTCCTTTCTCTCTCTCTCTCTCTCTCTCTCTCTCTCTCTCTCTCTCTCTCTCTCTCTCTCTCTCTCTCTCTCTCTCTCTCCCTCTCTCCCCACGTTTTCTCGCCTCTTTTCTTTCTTCTTTCTTGTATTGTTTTTTTTTTCTTTTTTTTTTTAATAAAATAAACGACGACTCTAATCGCCTTTTAATTTTCTTCTGAAAAATATCAACGAATCGATAAATGGCATCTATTTAAATTACATTTTAAACTTCTAGATTTTCTAGATCACATAGCTCTCTGTTCATCTTTTGTACAATAGTTTGAGGATACCTTTGACGTCAACGAGAGACCCGATTCTTGATATTTTCTATGCTCGTATCACTTATTTTTTTCCTTTCATTCTTTTTCTTTTTTTTCTTTTTTTTCTTTATGGTGCTACACACACACATGACAGTATCATCCCTTTTTAAAAAATTCTTATTCGACTTTACATATGACTTATATTTACAACAATAAATTGAGGAGATGGCCTTCCAAGGAGATCGTCTACTAACTTATAACTAAATCGACGAACTCGAATAATTGGAAACATTATTCGTTTCCATTCGAGAAAAAAAAAAAAAAAAAACGCGACTAGAACGAACATGTCCTACCGCGATAAATATGAAAGACAAAAATTCAAAACGGCAATCTTCGCCAAAAATTCAAAGACGCGATTGGAGCGCGTAAATTAATTTCAACGAAAAAACGATCAACTTTTAATTCAACTAAAAATTTCGATCCGTTAAAACGAAACCGTTAAAAACCAAAGGCGATCTTCATAAATTAACATTTAACGCGCGCTTTGTTTTTTCGCGTTAAAAAAAATAACATTATCAATAAAACGGAAAAGAAAGAAAATAAATTCGAGGTAAACAATAAGCAAAACAATTCGTACTGAAATGGCAAATATTCAAATAGTCCCCTTAGTATGCCTTGCTCCTTACTCATCTCTGAAATATTTTTTTCGCGAAAAACAATCTTTTCTTTCGAAACTTTCTTCAAGAAAAATTGCTTAAATTGCCTTTTCCCTTTCTCGAAAATCATCTCAAAATATGATGACACTTCTTCTTTTCTTGCGAAGCATGATCTCACTATAAAATCTTTCTCTCGACTTAACCATCCTTTCTACCGCTAATCTTCTTTCCTCCTCACGAGAAGACCATTTCCACAAAGGTTTTTTTTCCCCTTCCTTTTCCACAAAGGATCCAGAATTCTTTTTTGCAAATGCTGCCCTCTTCTCTCGACTTTCATAACTTTTCCTTTAATATCGAATCCCAAAGGGAAGATCTGTCTCCGAATTATCAAAAAAAAAAAAAAAAAAAAAAAAAAAAAAAAAAAAAAAAAAAAATTGATCTCGGTTAAATCTCTGCGCAAAGGGGACTAGGCGAGCGGAGCGATTGACAGCAACCCCATGGAAAGAGCCATGTGGCTCAGCACCTTGGCGAAAATTTCGGATTGGTAGGGCCATGGATGTAACTTCGTAATTCCTTTGGTGGTTCTGACCCGAAATCCGACGCCGTGTCCACATCGGACTTGCGACAAATAATCATACGAATGTCCGTGTGCAAGTAAATTCGGCCTGACTTACCGGACATAAATCTGAAACAAAACGAATTTTGTTTTAACATCGTAACAGAGAAGTTTTACTTTTATTCATTGTTACGAGTAGTAATTTTGCAAGTAGTAATTTTAAACGGTTAATTGAAAATCAATTGTAGAAAAGAGAAACGTGTAAAAAGTGTAAAATAGAAAAAAATTAATAATCGTGGCTTCGAGATACCTGCATTGATTCGATAAAAATATACGTTTGTACATTTACAGCATATACGGTTTATTTTGAAAGATTATTCATACGAAGAAGCCTCGATTATCTTTGCCAATCATTGCCAATCATGAAAGCATTAAAATTTTAATCAATATATTTATACAACATATACGCATTATCTATTATAGATCATGGCATAATCGAAGCGTTAAAGTTTGAACAAAATGGATAAAATTTGATATCTTTAATATAACAAGAAACATAGATAGACATATACGAACCTAAGATGTACGAGGTAGCGTAGTGTTTTGTCCCGCAATGTTCTCTGACGTAAAAAAGTATGAGATCGTGGTGGCATATCAGAAAGATCGTATAGTACTACGAACATTTTAACGACTGTACCCAAAGGATTGAGGAGCGTTACTTGGATAGTACCGCTTCTTGGTACTTGGTAGCCCTTTTTGCCCAAATTAATATGTGCCTAAAAAGAAACGTTTTAAGAATCGTATTTTCATCCTTACTTAATTATTGTAAATGTAAATTATTGAAACGGAAAATTGACAAAAAAAAAAAAAAGGATACAACGAAAAGGAAGACAGATGTAGATGTACGTACGAGATAGGGCGTAGAAACTTTATCATTGTCACCAAGCGTATAGAAGAACACAGTGACTGGAAGCTTTCGATGTTTCGGACAGAAGGAACCGCTCGCGCCCAATTCCGCCGTGAAACCGTGAACGGTCGACACTGGCTCGAGTCTGCCGTTCAAAGCCGATTCCTCGAAGCTGCCTAGAAGGGCATGACTTTGCGGTCTGCTGCGGGAAGTCGAGCGTCTTTTCGGTGTTTCCTCTCCTTCGCCTGCATTCTCCGCCTCTCGATCAGCCTCTTCCAAAGACACCGCGCCCGGACTTGGCGGAGTGTTCAATTCGAAAAGAGCGCTAAAACAGTTGGAAAAAAGAGGTCTTGCCTTAAAACAAAAGAACAGAATACTTTGGATCGTTCTCGTTTCGACACGATGTCACCGTACCTTCTCTTCGAGGAGACAGTATTCAGACTGCTATCGTAATCGAAGCAACAACTGCCTCTTCTCAACGGAGCTGGACTGGACGTCAAGGGCAAGCCTGTTCTACTGTGAAACACCATCGAGGCTGCGTTCTCCAAGGATCGGCGAAATCTCTCTTGCTCGATGGCAGTTGGCACAGCCTTGTCCATTGTTTCGTCGTCATCCGTCGCGATGATGTCCTTGCCGAGATTGTGGCACCGAATTTTCTTCCCGACACTCGAGACAGAATCCTTGCAAAGTTTCGACACGACGCCCCCGTCCTCGTCGTCATCGAGCTCCGTCACTCCGTCATCCTCGTTTGTACTATGCAGTCTATTTCGCCATTTGGACATCTCGACTTCGTCGTAGTCGCCACTGTCCTCCTTTTTGTAATTTGTACTATAGATTCGATTCGAATTTTGATGTGCGCCATTTGTACTAAGCTCTGAAGGATCGTCACGCTTCTCCGCCTCTCTCTCTCCGCCAAAGTTCGAGAAGTCTATCCTCCTCTTCGCCTTGCTATCCCTCAAATTTTTTGGATCGTGCAGGCTGGGCTGGACGTTGTTGTACGAGAACGAACGAGCTTGACGCGCCAAGTGTTGTATCGCGTCTTGCGAATTGTCCTCTGTCGTTGCAGGAACCGATTTTTTCTCTTGCTCCTTTTTGAACAGTTGGCGGAACCGATTGAACCTCTTGTTCAACACCATGGGTAGGAACTTGTCGTCCTCCAACGGCGCGGTTCTCTGCTCCTGGCGCGACGAGCTCTTCTCACAAGCTACGCTATTTCGATTGCTTTCCGTTTCGTTGATGCCCGTTGGCAACGGCACGGACCTCGACTTGGTCCCGTTCTGAATCTCCGACAGACTGCTCCCTCGGTCTTTGCTGGTTCGTAAAATTGCTCCCAATAATATGTCCGCTTTGTTCGACACGACGTTTTGCAAACAATCCATCGTTCCGTCGTTCGACCGTTTCTCGGAATTATTGCATTTGATCATCGCCTGCAGATCCTCGTTCGACTCGTCGCTCTCGAGTTTCTCGCGTTTCTCGCGAGGGTTATAAATATTCTTATTGCCATAAATCTCAACGAAATTGGTCTTCTCTAAAGCTTGTTGGTCATTTTTCCTGCACAACTTGTGGTTACAACCTTCGCAGGGCTTGGCGCGGTTCACTATGTTGTTCGCCGAACACTCGATGCTTTCCAAGTTCCCGTATTTCCCTATCGATTTCTCCGATCCATCTTCCACGGATCTCTCCAACTTCTCCCGTTTCTTAATCGTCCTGATACCCGTCCTCTTGCGCTCGGATGGCGTGCGAGCCCTCAAAACGGCCAGAACCTCGTCGAACTCCTGCTGGCTCAACTCCAAGTTGCAATTTTTAAATCTCACCTCGTTCTGCTGTTGCTGCTCCTGACTCTTCAAATTCGTCGCTTTCACCTTGTTCTCCACGAAGCCACTGGCCGGCGCCACCCCGAGGACCCGTCCAGGAACTTTGCTGAACCAATCCAAGAAACCGCCTTCCTCCTTCGACTTCTCCTTATCCTCGGGGAACGAGAGTTTCGATATCAACTGGCTCAAATCCTTGCCAGACCTCCCCCTGTTGTTGACTTCCTCCACAACAGCTTCGAGTCCGGGATTCGATTCGGAATTCGATAATTTGTTGGACGATTTCACGCAGCTTTGATGCACCATGCAAGAGGAGTTCAAGGAGTCTTGCTTGAGTCGGTTATTCGTCGAAGGGCCGGGATTTGATTCGTGGAACGGACTAGGTTGCCTGAACGGATTGATCACGAGACTCGAATCCTTGCTGACTGCCGGTTTGTTGATCCTCTCGGAATCGTTGAAATAACTTTCCCTGTTTGCACGCAAGCTCTGAAAAGCGCACTTCCCGTTCGCGTTACTGTTATTCCAAGATTCGACGAAAGACCATGGCAACGAGGGATTGAACGGTATCAAATTCTCGAATATTCCATTTTTCTCCGTCGACTTCTCCGCCTCCTTGTGCTTCTTCTCCAAATTGCACTGTTTCTCCTTGCAATTCGTGGACGATCTCAACTCAGGAGGATCTTCGATCGTTCGCTTGTACCGCTTCTCCACGTTCCCTTCCCGCCCGTCGATGTTCAACTGAGCCTTGAAACACCGCTCCAGATTGTCAGCGTTCAAATTCTTCCGATTTCTGAT
Organism: Apis florea; assembly: GCF_048593485.1. Classification (NCBI taxonomy): domain Eukaryota; kingdom Metazoa; phylum Arthropoda; class Insecta; order Hymenoptera; family Apidae; genus Apis; species Apis florea. The sequence goes on from NW_028256789.1 coordinate 3,801,408, forward strand.
GGCGTTCTCCTCGAGCTTGCAGTTCTGATTCTGCACAGACTTGACGCTACGATTGTTCACGATCTCGGACGGGTATTTCGGATAACTCGAACTTTGAACATCTTTCTTTTCTTGCGTCACGACAGTCTCCTGCACCGAGGGCAGACCTATCGGTTGAATCGTCACGCAGTTGTTCGTATCCGTAGGGCCGCAGGGAAGCGATCGGCGACGTTTCCTCTCGCGGTTTTGCCTCGAGATCACCGGTGATGGTGGTGGAATGTCCTCCTCCTCGCACGGGCAATGATGTTTTCCAGGCTTGTTGCAAGGCGTTTGCAGTCTGTCGTCCACTAAAGCTGTTTCAAAAAAAAAAAAAAAGAAACGAAAAATAAATAAATAAATTCGTTTGTTCAACGATTCGGCCATTTTAAACATTTTTCGAGTATCAACCTCGTCGATTTATCGATCGTGAGATATATATATGTATGTGTATATATATATATATATGATCGCGTAATTAAGGAAAAGAAAGCCGATGAAGATGATACTCGAAACACGGGAACGTATCGATCAAGATTGCAATTGCCCTGATTACCAGGCAAAACAAGGCCTTCGTTATTTTGCGCAGCGCTGGGAACCGGGATAGCCTTGGTGGGTGTCAAAGCCCTCGCGACACCCTCCTCGTCTTTCTCTTTGATCGGGTGCAATGGGCAGGTGAGAACTGGCACCTCCTCCATCCTCGGCAGTGCCCACACGGTGACCTAAAATTTACACGAGAAATCCTCTTCAGCTCCATTAAATGCAGTAGTGCGCGGTACTCGGAACGAGATTGGGTAGCCGGTGACTCATCTGCTGGTTAAAAGTAGGCATTCGTTAGTGTCCTCGAACTACCAGAATAGAACCAGAATATGGAGGGTACTCCGAGAACGTGGACGAGAGGACCACCATGCGAATTACATGGACAGTTCGAGGAACATTGACCTCGCCTTTATCTCAAGTGAAACGCATCGTTTCGAGCGTTCCCAGCGAGCTGTTGCTTGCCAGGAAATCCTTGGATCAATTAAGAGCATCTATCTTCGCGTGAAGAGCTTTCAGCTAATGTGAATACTTTTCTTTTTTTTTTTTCACGAACGAATTTATGACAACGAATATTTTTGAAATACGAATACAAATGAACAAAAATTCGACATTCATTTCGACAATGTTCCTGCTTTTAAGGTTTAACCGGACGAAATTTGAAACGATAACTTATTATAATTTGATTTACTTTTATCGAGTTTCCATCACTGTTGCCGGCCAAAGGGAACGTGTGCTCGACAGGGGTCTCGCGAAACTTTCTCAGATTGTCTTCGTTGTAGGGCACCATTCTCGTCACGATGTAACTGGGATCGGTACCGTTGCTCCTCGACCACCAAGCGGCGACTTGGCTGAAGTGAAGTCGCGAACGAACTGCCTGATACAATCCATAGAAGTTCATGGTCTCCGGACTCCTGACAAACGATTCAAACCGTTCGTTAAATGAGGTAAGAAACGGGAGAGTTTTTTTTTTTTTTTTTTTGAAACAATTTTTCCGATTGAAACAAATTTTTCTCTCACTCACTTGCTAGGAACGACGCAAACACACCAATACTCCAGCAGCATCTCCGACGCTTGTTGCCACGGTGAAATTGATAAGGACGGCACGGTGCAGATCGGATTCTTGTTCGTACATTTCGCCAAACCGCATGGACAGTTGCTGCACAACACTACCTCGATGCACAGGAACGAGCCGATTGCAACACGGTCCGCGATCTCTCGGACCAGCACAAGATATCGATCGCACTGCAAGGATCGCGTGAAAGAAAGAAAGAAAGAAAGAAAGAAAGAAAGAAAGGGGGGGAGGGGAAATTACGCAAATTTTTAAATTTTAATTTCGCGAAAATGTTTCGAACAAAAGAATATTGTTTAAAAATGATCGCGAAAACAATGATCGTTTCTCTCTTGTTACCAGGTAATTATCTTCCTCGCACACATGGTCGTTCGGCACCGTCTGCGTAGGAGCTGCACAATGCGGGCCCTCTTTGTAACCACGTGGAGGGCCCTGAATCCTCCCCTCGCACACCAGGACTCCAAGGGCTCGGAACATGCTAAGAATGCCACCCCGACCGCCAACCCCATTTGGGCTGGGAATGCCTCCTGTCACCGCGCCTAGGCAGTGCATACCTGCAACGTAAATTATAAATTAGGTTAGTGATGGAAAAAAAAAAAAAAAAGAAAATTCCAAATTTTCTTATCATCGCGATTTTTCGAACCCCTCTTGCTCGAAGAAAAAATATGAAATTTGGGACAAGCAACAACAACGACAATAATAATAATAATAATAATAATAATAATAATAATAATGATGATGATGATGATTCGACGAAATTAGAACAACGAAGTTTTCCATAGCGACGAAACTGGCACGAACACGAACCTGTGCGCATTCTCCTTCTGTGGAAGCAATTTCCAACGCACTGCAACAGGATCGTCGACATTTTCGAGAGCTGCTCTCGGGGGAATGAAAACTGGAACGATTCGCGCACGACCTCCGCTATCGTTAATCTTAAGCTCACCACCACAACAACCACCACCACCACCACCACCACCAACACCACGTATCATGCTTCGAACCTTGTTCGGGTACTGTGACTTTTCTCTTCAGCGGCGTCTTTATCGAAGAGAATAAACTTTGCTGCTCTCTCTCCGTCACGTTTCCAACAACGAGAATGGGCATGCCTCATCCTCGTTTTGTTCCTTCGTGAATCACGGAGGATGTGTAAAATAGTTTTGTTCGCACTCTTTTGTCCTCCACTGATTCATCGAATCCCTCCTCCTCCTTTTACTTTATCACCAAAGAAAGAGGGGAAGAACCTTGTTGTTGGGCGCGATCCCATTGTTCCAAGCCAAGTCTCTCGACGGCAAAAGAGAGATAACGATCGGTCGATTACAATTACAACGGGTAAAACTCATCCGAGGGCTGAAAATCATCGTCGTGCAGGGGATATTGGCCGTGGCTTTTTTTTTTTTTTTTTTTTTTTTTTCCTCACCCGATTTCGTCCTCTCCTCGGTCATTATGTAAAGGTGAATACGCACACTCGGAGGGCGATGGGCATTATTTATAACTTTGCCCGCCGCCATATGCGGCGAAAGCGAGCAACCAACCGGATTGGCTTCCTCGCCGCTTTTCTCCGCCGCGTTTCAGCATTCGAGCGAACCAACACAGAACCAACACGCTATCCGCTCCATTCCTTCCATGGAAAACGCGAAAATTTTCTCGGCATTTAAACGTTCATCGATTTTTCGAGACAGAGAAAATTTCCATTCGAGAGAAATCGTTTCCTTTAACTTGATTTATAGTTTTTGGAAACAACACGTTTCCCTCGCTTGCAAAATTCCTCTCCGTTTTACACAAAATCCGAAGATCGATCCTTTGCGCGCGAGGAACACGTGCCAGCGTGAAAATAAACGGGAAAAATCTGCGAATCGAGAGAAATCGGCGATAACCTTCCAATCCGTTAAAACTTCTTCCTGTTGAATGTGACAACACTTCTCGACACTCGACGATCAACCAACGATTCGCCCCTCCATTTGTTGCGGATTTGTTGCCACATACCGTAGCAGACAAAGGAGACGATTATGAGCCGCACTCGACTTCGGATTCGCGATTAGGCGACGCGAAAAGTTGCCGGGCGAAGAAGGAGGGCTCGACTCGTGCGGCGAGGAATTTGAATAGAGAAGAGCGCAGCCCCAACACTCGCCTCTTTCGCGTGTGTCGAGGGTCTGTGTACAAGGGAGAGAGCTTGTGGGGCTCCACGAGGGTGATCGTACTCGGGTGTCATGCGCAAAAAGTTCGCAACCCTTGGCAAACTCCTTCGAGAGACGGGCTATCGGGATTAAGAGGCAACGGATATATCGTAATCGTAGCGAGCGACAAATCGATCGAAGGAAGAGCGCTTCTCGATCTTAATGAATAAAAAAAAAAAAAAAAAGAAAAGAAAAGTTGCTTTATACCGCTTCTAATCGCGTCGTCGTTGAACAGTCGATAATCCGCTAGCTGGAATCCTGTTAGTGTAGCCAGGCTCGAGTTTTCTCCGAGTTAATAATTAGCCGATTCGAATAAATCGAGGAGAGAAACCACGAATCTTGAATTGAAAACTCGCGCGCGATTGAAGGATCGACGACCGGTCGCGTAATCCGGCCTCGATCGATCGCGAGGAGAAGACAGGACACAAGAATATATGTTCCTCTTTTCGTGAACGATACGAGCAACGAAAGATGATAGAAAAGTAATCCTCGAACAGAGAGAGAGAGAGAGAGAGGAGCAGCGGCACGGTTCAGAGGGTCGCAATTTCGAAGCGAGGCGAAGCGAAATTTTCATCGCGCGATCAAAGAGAGGCGGGAACGGAGGGCGCACCGTTCGAACCTCGAGGAAGACCTTCGCAAAAGCATAGGAGGGGGGAAGGGAATAAAAAAAAGGCTGAGGTCGTGGAAGGTACGTGGAGGCCGAGGCGACACGGGAGGGAAAGGGCGATGCGCTTCTGGTGCGGCACGGTGTGAATGCACCGTGCTGCTGGTCCAGCTGAGAAAACATCGGCCCGTTGGCGCCGCCAATATTATCCACCACGGAGTAAACAAGCCGGCGAGAATCATTCGCGCATATTTTCTAATCTATTATTTCCTTCCTATTATGTCCCTTTCCCTGATCAAACCCTGCTTTCGATCAACGACCTTTCCAATAATCGTCGTTCGATTCTTTGGCAATTCACCGAAGAACCCTTGTGTTGATCGAACACAAGATTGAGAAGAGGAGGTGAGACGAGGGCGAAGAGTTTCTTTTGAAGAAACGCGACGAATGATTACGAAACTAACTCGTGGATCTTTAATTCGTGGAAGATTTTACGAGGCTTTATTTCGAGCAAGTCTTATTAGTGTAACCAAACGACTATCAATTATCACTATTCGCATGCCGGATATCGCAGATGGAATTACTCGGTATAGCTTACGTTAGTTCGAGGCGAAGATATCGCGTCCTCGAGCACAGACGAGGAGATCGAACGACGTTGTTTCTAGATATTGATAATAAAAAAAGGGTACTGGGAATATTTTATGCGCGACTTCTGCGTAAGATAAGAGAGGGGGACGTTTCGCGTCCATTGTCGGTTTATTGTATTACATTCCGATACGTCGTCGCATTGTCGTATGACGGATCGACACTCGCTCCGTCCACTATTTACGATTCGATAAGGGCAAGCTCTTTTTATAGAAAATATGGGACTTTCTGATGAACGCGCTTCTGCAAAATTCTGTGTAAAATATATATATATATATCAAGCTTTATGCTCGATCGAATTCCCCGACGAGAAGACGAGGCAAAGTATATAACGGGGGATAACGTGAAGTGCGCATTAACTTTTGCATGTATAGGACAACGAAGCGTGAAATTTAAAAGGTTGAAACGCGTGTGTAAAACGCATTAACAGAATTACACGGCTTCCAGGGTTGCCTACCTTACTAATTCTATTAACTAAGACGATTTTTTTCTTTTTTTTTTGTATGCTAATTAAAAACAGACGTAAAATACTTTCCTCCTCCAAGGTACACGATATCCTCCTTTTCGCTTCCGTTAAGAAACGATTTATCCCGTTATTACGACGAGAGCAATAAAATCTCTTTCTCGCTCTACGATCTTCTCCATCAATTTTTCCTTATTTATAAATCGTTGTTGAACGAGGATCGATCGTCTATAGATACAATTTAACTAAGATAAGATATTGACGCGAGACAATTAACAAAAGAGATGGCCGATTTACATTATACGATGATTCTTCGATCAAGAAGAAAACTGCACTCGTGGAAAATAAAAATCGTGCCTTGTCGCCGAAATAATTGGCCAGAATCGGCGACATCCGGCTGGCAAATAAGGAGAGCAAATAAAACATTGCGAAATTACAGGTTCTCGGCTACACTGTATGATAATCCAGCGTGCAACGCGTGACAAGTAAAATTTGTTTAACGCGGTATGCGTTGAACTCGATGGTGATCGCGGCGTTGAATTAGAAAGCACGGTTTTTTTTTTTTTTTTTTTTTTTAAATACAAGGCCGTGAATCGGGAACGCCGCGTATCCACGATCGTTCGTTTCATTAACGCGTGAAAGCACGGTTTTCAGGGGCAATAAATGTCCCACGATTTAACAGGCGTTTCCAGTTTTTAACCGGATACATGGAAAGCGTGGAATTACCAGCTGGCAACGGATATAAAAAATGCAGAGGATCCGCTAGCTAGCTAGCTAGCTAGCTAGCTGTTGTTTTATTCCCCTCTCCGCGCGAACTGAAAGCAGCAAATGGCACAAAGGCGACCACGCGCTCGCGTTTCCCTTTCATTTTACACCGCGAACCGGAAGCTTTTCGCGAAATCTAACGGGCGGGGAAAAGAATTCCTTTTTTTTTTCTTTTTTTTTTCCTTTTGCGAAATTACTCGGATAAGTAATTAGAATCGAGGAAAAGAAAACGAGCGAGAATTAATTTCAACCACTTGCACGCCGTTTCACGGCCTGTTTACTTTTTTACAAGGCCTCCAACTTCGTTCTCTGTTATACGTTATACTCTCCCCTCCCCCTCCCTTCTCTTTCTTATCGCCTCCTTTCTTGCGAAATTGCTATTTTTCTTTTATCGATACGAAATTTAGCGATCGCGATGATGTCCTCATCGTGGGATAAAATTCGTAGGATGGAATTGGTGGGTGAGGTATTTTTTTTAAATCAATCGAAGCATAAAAAAAAAAAAAAAAGTAAACTCGAGCAAATGCTCGCTTGCCATAATCCTGAATAGGCGAATCGTTCGAGGAACGAGGGCAAAGCGTTACGAAAATCGGCCGAAGAATCTCGCAACGCGACTCCCTCCCTCTCCCGCTAAAACACTTGGCAGCTTATCACTGGATTGCATTATTTGCACGTAAGGTGCAAATTTTCTTCTACAATCGTTCGTGTTTACACACGCTCGATGAAGGGGATCATCGAAGAAGTGGCCATCAATTAAGATACGACCGTCAAAAATACGCCTATAAATCATCCTATATGCTGTATAAAACGTCAAATCCGCCAAATCTTTCTACCTTCCGTAAAAGAAAGGTCTCCTTTATTATCCTCTCCTTTATTATCCTCGTGCTTTATTCGCTTCCTGGCCAATAATTCTTAAAGACGAGTAAAGACGATCCAAGCAAGAATAACGAATTTTAGCCTTCGATTTTAAAGATTTCCTAACTTTCTATTAAAAGGAATAAAGCGATAAACAGGATATTCTCGTTTTCCGGGTACGTTCGAATATTTATGTATGTATGCATATATACGTACAATCAGTCGCAAAGGCTGAAAAGGGGTAACGATTGCGAGCCGTCTCGAGAAGCAATCCTATAAATCTTCCTGCGTCACGCGTCGACAAGCTGTGCTCCTCGAGAGAGATTCGAGGTAACTGGAAATTGTAATTTTCTTATTTCCATGGCGCATCCAGTCACCGGAAGACAGAGGTGTCCGCGAAAAAGAGAATAAATTGCAAGTGATTGCATTTGAATATTCTTTAGCTTTTCAACAACTTTATTCCTCGTATACCGTTGAAATATCAAATTATGGAATTATAGCGCATTCTGTGGTACGATTTAAGTATAGATTAAGATATGCATATTGCTGAGAGTTACTTTCGCTAATGGATCGATCGGTGTCGAGAGTGAATATTCGAGGCCATTCTTCAACGTAGATATCAACAACTTGACTTTGTCTCTCGCATTGAAGAATCGAATACGATCTTGGAATTGCTTTTGCACGAAAGCTCACGTTGAGAGATAATCGTTATTATATCATCCAAGTAATATCCTTTAATAAGAAATAACGTTTCGAGGATGATTTTCCCTTTCAAAATTTTAATTCACGTCCCCCGATTCAGAATTCGAAATGGAGAATTTTTCAAGAGAAAATGTTTGAGAGCTCGACTCGAATCGGTATCATCGCCCCCTTCGTCCTTCGAGAAAAGGGTCGTCGGTTTTGCTGCGTCTAGACGTGGTCGACTCACCCCTCTGATTTCGAGGGAATTGCCACAAGGTTGAAGAACCCTGGCGGCATCGAAAAAAAGCCGAACGAGACAAAGAACTCCTGATTATGTATGCGAAAACGGTGAGGAGCCGAGTTCTTTCGATTAATCGAAAAGTCTGCACAGCAAATCTCATATCTCTCTCTCTCTCTCTCTCCAATTTTTATACTTTCAATTCGGGAAAAAAAACTTATTATCGCCGAGATTAATATTCTCTTATATATTAATAGACGACAGATAAGATCTTCTATCGTTTTATTTTTTAATCGACGAAGAAGTAAGAAAAATCTTTTCTTACAAAAGATTAATGAAGTTGTAAAACGATAGAGTCGCAAACGTTATAAATCGTTATTTATCGCGTTGTCTTCGATTACTTCTGTTACATACGATTCGTATATTTCGAAACAAAATCGAAGATTTGATCGGAGAACAACAACGAGAGTGCAACGAGAACTGACCTCGTTCCTTAAATTCTGATATTATTTTTCCAATCGTCCGATACCCTCCTTTGATCGGTCTATCCTCGATTCTACGCTCTCTCTCTCTCTCTCTCTCTCTCTCTCCGTGCTTCTTTTTATCCCCATCACGGTTTCACGGTCATTACTCAAAGCTTGAAACCAGTTATCGCCTCTTCCCATTCGATAACATAAATTACGAGCACCTCTCCGACCGCATTTACGCTTCTTCTTTTTTGCCACACGATAAATTCATGCTTCGTGAAACAATTGTGCAATCTACCCACACTTGCATACATTTCTTTTTCTTTTTTTTCCTTTTCCTCCGCAATATTCTCTATCGAACATTACTACGAACATCGTCGTAGATGGTGTCAGTTCAGTTTGACAGAAACAAAAATTGCAAAAGGAAAATCTCGCGTAGAGAATTTCGAAGAGATGGTACGAATAAAAAAGAACGACGGTGAATAACGAGCCATTCCTTTTTTTCTTAGCTTTTCCAAAGACAATGGCGGTCTATATCCGAGGCGGAAACATTCGAAATCCATTTCGACCGTTGCGAAAATGTAACCCCTTTTACGGAGAATAATGGATCGAGAAACGGACTGTCAACAAGGAGCGCGGGTTTCCATTGATTGCCTCCCGGAGCAGCTCGTCCCTAAAGGCGTGTACTAACCGTTCAGGAAACCTCGAACCCGCTGCACCGGCCGGACTGCACCTTGTTTTCTTTCGTCACGTGCACCGGGGAATATAGAAGACCGTGGCTGCGGACGTGACACAACAACAAATTTAAAGGGACTACAAAAATCGAGGGACGCTACGACCCTTCTCGAAAGCATCCGCTCGATCTCCTCAATTAACTCCTCCTAGCCTCGATTTTTTCTTTTTTCCCCCTCCCCCTCCCCCCTCCCTCGATTTCGAACGAAAACTCTCCACTCTCGTCTCCCTTTTCTATTCCATTTCTGTTTCGAAAGCAACTCGTTCTATTCTGTAATACGTCGATTCGATTTGATTTATGTAGGAAGAGAGAGAGAGGAGAGGGGAGACACATATGCTCGTAATCTTTTTAAATTTATCTTGTTTTTAACCTCTTATTCGAGGTATCCCGCAGAGCGTACGAACTTGAAAAGGGCCTTCTCTTGCATCTCAGCCTTATCGAATATATCGCGGTGAATTTAATTTCGTTCCATATTTAATCGTGACGCGCACAGCCTGTAACTTAATTATATTCAATTTGCTTCTTGTTGCCGCGATGTAACGATGCCCTTTCCATTCGTTTCCTTTCCTCGACGCGACGAACGTAACGAAACGAGGACGATGCGATATTTCCGTAAAAAAGAAAAAAGAAAAAAAAAAAAAATAGATATCGTATCGAGTTCAAAAAAAAAAAAAAACACAACGTTTTTTTCTACATCGATTACGCAAAGATAATCCGTATCATCATCCGATCATCGTCTCGATTATTTTGACACGATCGAGTAAGTACAGACAATCAGTGTATTCAAGATAACAAGGCGTCCTTGCATTGATAACGATCCTGTTATTTTTCGTCGCTGATGCGAAATTTGCCCGTATTTACTCGCTTGCAACGTAACACGAGGCGCACATTAAGCTTGGCAAATACGATCACCGTTTACGCGCTTTATATTTTTCGTCGTTAAATACGCAACGATGTTCACGATTTCGAGACGAGAATTAACGGTTCGATCCCTTTCCACGACAGGAAAAGAATCTTTACGGATATAATATTTTTTTTCACCGTCAGAACACGATCGGATGCTTAATGGTTCCCTCGTTACGCGGTTTATGACCCACACCACACGTACTCGGGGATCGAGTGTGGGTTTCGAGAGCGAGCCTAGTACCAAACGATCGAAAGACATCAGCCAGCCTCCGCCAACCGAGTTTCGTCCATTATAATATTATTATATTCCGCCTCTTCGAGGGAAATCGTCGTTTACGCAATTTACTTCGCCTTTACGGCCACCAACTTTTCCCCACCTTCTCCATGAATCAACTTCAGACGTTAATCGTGATTCATTGCTCGATGCTAACAATTTTTCCTTTTCTTTTTCTTTTTTTTCCCCCCCCCCAAACGATTACCCTCTGCCCCAACCAAGTCGTGCCAACAGATATTTTCGAGACGTAAATATATCTCGAAAGAAGTCTAATATTGACGGCACCGCGATAACAAGAGAAAAGAAACGCAAATCTTCGTCCGCGAGATATTATTACAGGGAACGTCGGCCTTCGTTCGCCACAATTGCAAACAGTGGAAAGGTTCAGATACCAGGAGAACAAAGTACAATGCACTCGGGAACACTTGCTTGAATCGCGCTCGGGGTGAGCCCAAGAGAGAGATTCGCTCGAGAAGGATTTCTTCTTCTCGTGGCTTCTCGAGCAGAAAGAAAGAAAGGAAGAAAGAAAGAAAGAAAGAAAGAAAAAAAAAGAGAGAGAAAAAATTCAACGAATCCAACGAAGGAGAAGGTGAATCGTTGCGTAACGGGAAAATTTCATCCGCGAAATGCCAGCTAATGACAAATTGAGAATCGCATTGCTAGCTTTGGCTAGCGTCTAATGGCACAATAGTTTAACCATCCACCTTGCGAATGACTTTCTATTTCCAGAAGCGTTAGAGGGTCTCTCGCGTGTGCAGCTGTTGCACACACGGAGTCATGTATATTAAACAGCCGCGAGTGAAATCCGTTTGCTGAAAAAGCAAACCAAAGCCGTGGACGACCCTAAACCGACACCAAAATTGAACACCCTCGAATTCGAAGAGAAAAATGCATTGCGCGCTGTATATAAAATCGTGCATCGATTTTCATCGCGATTTAATTTAATGTTAAAAAGAAAAGTTGGCGATGTTAAAAGTTGGCGAAAATGCGTGTCGAGTTACAACGCGTGTCCGGTAGGACATTGAAATTCGAGCGATTCGAGCGAGCTTCTATTTCTATTTCCAGAGACACGGTGGACACGCGGTGGCTCGTAATCGGAACGTCTTCGTTTTCTAAAGCTCCTCTAAAACGAGCACGAGTGGTGTACAATTCGATACCAACCGAATGATTAAGAGATCATGAAATCTCATCGACAATCCCATCAACGCAAATTGGTTAATGGTTCTCCAACCAGTTTTACTGGGAGAGCGTCGTAATCACCGTTCCTCCGGTAAAATGTTAATTATGAAAAATCGTGGAGCCGAGCGGGGAAATTACATAATTGAACAGTGAGAGTAGATACTACTACCGAGTGGTAGAGACCTCAAGCTTCCTTTCGTACTAGATTTCCATTTATATAACCGTGTATATCCCCAGCCGCGATCAAATACGATCGTTTTTTCCCCCATTTACTTTTACAGGAATAAACAGATTTAATAAATTCTAAACTGTTTATGTGACTTCGCGTTTTATCATTTCACACCGTGTCTTCTCGTGATCTCGTTTACTCGTAGATTTCCCGTAACTCGGCCAAAATTTCCACGAGGATTATTAATATTATATTATATTCGAGGCCGATATTCGAGGGAGCAAAGATGAGCGCGGACACTACTCGGAGATACGTGTCCCGGTGTTAACTGGGAAAAGAAACGGCGGTGGTAGGAGCTAGTCGAGTAAAAGAGGCGAGGTGAAAGAGCGGTCCTCTGGATATCATGTCAAGGCTAATGTTTATCGATCGAATAGTAGATACACGCGCGTCGGCTGACTTATCGACTCTGCTCGCACATCGCCTATTCTGTATCCTTTTTCCCTGCCCGGGTCGAGGCCTCTTTGTCCCGTGTTGCACACGGAACGGTGTTGCACACAGTGTCGGGCCAAAAACGAGCATTTCCACTGTTACACAGCATCATTCCAAACGAGGATGATTTCGCGTGTGCGAATTTTCTTTCGTCGGGTACAATGTTTGTTGCGGTTAGATTATAATTTATCCGTTCCGCAAAGCAAAACGTGCACGAATGTGCAACGTGGGGAAAACGTGTGTAAAATGATTGCGTAAATAAATTCGCTCTGGTAAATACCCTGTCTCTTTCTCTCCTCTCCCCGAGAAAGAAAAACGACAATGAAACTTCTGTCTAGTCGTATAATAAACCGACCATCGATGCGACTTTACGACCTCATGATTTATCGCTTTCGGATTCTTCTCTACGCGAATACCCACGATTGACCGCCGTTTCAGGCTGACATTTTGAACAAGTGAACGTCCACTTGATTTTGACATTACATATTATATTTTATCCCGCGAATCTTGCGAACTTTTTTTTTTTTTTTTTTTTAATAATCGATAATATCATTGGAAAAAAGAGAGAGAGAGAGAGAGAGAAAAAAAAATATGTTCGATAAAGAAACAAAAATAACGTTGATTACCTTACGTAAGTAATGATGAAGAAAGAAAAAAATGACGAAATGATTCGAAAGATGGATAATAACAGAAGACATGGAAGGGGAGCATCCAGACCCTAGCTAGGTACGATCCTGACTGTACTGGGGGCTCGTATCAGCGGCGAGGTCAGCTGAGCGTAGCGTCGAGCAGCCTCAGCTGGGAGCAAAAGATGGCGTCGAACAGCTGATTGACCGTCCGTGCATGCGCAGTGTCGCTTCACTAGCAGACGCCGTGCGTTGCAGCAAGCGAGCGCACGTGCGAAATATCGAAAGTTCTATTTCCAGGTTGGAACGAAAATGGCTTGCCGTTTCTCGTGCCATATGGCTCGATTCGCGACTCCTTCCCACCACCAAGGGAACAAAGACCGTCGACTAACCCTTCGGCCATGAGATTATTTTCGGAAGAAAGCACAATGCCGAACAATCTTTCCATTGAACCACTTCGTCGCAAATGAAACAGGGAGGAGGGGAGGGAGAGCCTCTTTGACGAGAGAGCCTCGTTCGTCAAATCGTATATTTATCAAGCGAGAGAAAAAAATCTCTAAAAAAGAATCGTTGATTCGAACCAATTTTAAAGAGCGTAGAAATAATTTATAATAATTTGGTATCGAGCGCAACTTGAATTGAAAAAAAAATAAAAAAAGCGATACAAGTCGTTCCTTAATCATGTCCTTCCGTTTGTCCGGATCATTGCCGCTAGGTGATGGCAAAGCTTACAACAAGGTCAAATTGGAAAGGAATTTCATTTCATCCGGGGACCATCCCTAGGACAAATCGCACTTTCACTTAACAACATAACGGTAACGAGCTTAGCCTTTTCCAACAATAGCGAAAAACAGAGGTAATTTTATTCGACTGTTTGTTTGCTACCTGAACAGGTATTACATCTGCCGCCCTTGAATTTATCGCGCGAGGTTGCATCGAGCGATGCCACCTCGATTGCACGCGCACGCAACTGCTAGGAATAGTTACCAAATGTCGCTTTATAAATGACATTCCAGTTGATACCGTGCCAACGCTAATCGTCACGATATTGCGGCACGTCTCATGACGTTTTCCGCTCGTGTGTCCTTTCACTCTGAACCAGGTGTTCGAAGCTGCTCCGCCAGCTGTAGCCATCGAGTGCACGAAAATCTCTTAAAAAGAATTCTATCTCTTTCGTTCTATCCTTGATCGAGTGTTTCCATTGGTGGAAAGAACGATCGATCGAGAACCTCTTTGAAAATAATTTTACGATCGAAAAAGAGATCCGTATCGATTTATCGAGGAGAAGGAAGAAAGAATGATCCGTTGCCAACAACGAGATTCGATGCCATTCGATGCTCGTAACCTTACACGAAAGCGAAGGTATTTTCGACACGGGCGCAACATGTTGAAAACCGGTTGCATCGAGCAAGTTAGCAAAAGTAAAAGAGCCACTGGTCTTCTTCTGCTACACGCTCAGCCGAATTACGATAACCGTAACCCGAGCTAAAGGAGCAAGCAATCCTTTCTCATTCGTGTCCTTTCACTCGTAGCCAGGTGCTACGAATTACCAGGTCCGTTTAAACAGACATTTCTAAGCTACTTAGTGACAAAGGCCATCGGGAAAAACAAGCGGTACTTCTCGTTATCGAAACGAGGGTCGTTCGAATGGACAAATGGAACCCAGACCAAAGTAATTTCGAACTCGACAACTTTAAATTTCGAACGTTACAAATGGCCATTTATATTCAATGGCCTCGAGAATAATTCAACGCGGGGTTGAGAAAAATTTTACTGCAGTTTTACTGCAGGATAGGATAGGAAGCGACATCGTTGGACCTTTAACTTTCAGAATCTCTGTTCATCGTTGGCATAATTATTCTGCATGCGCAGAATATTATCGTGTCATAATTACAATTCTCGTTGGATCGCTTCATTAATAACTCGTAACGTGTATGGATACGATTGTGAGATTAGATTGATTTGTCGTCGATGACAACGCAATATCGAGACATCGCTCGATTATAAATCGCGTGAAACTGCGTAAATCGAAATCACGCGGAAAAATCCTTTCACCTTGATGACAACTATTGAGATTCCACAAACGAATTAATGAATTATTTCCACAACAACTATTTACAAGATATTTGCACGAAAAAAAGAAAATCGCCTGGCAGATTTTTCCATTGATTTCGTTGGAACGAAATCAAATGGTTCTCTCGGAAATAAAATTCTTATTCAGAGAGATTTTGATCGAAGCGCACCGTGTCCTACTTGACTACCGGGAAACACGGTGGGCACATAGTTTTCAAGGAAACAGCATTCCACGAAAGATACGAAACTACTGTTGAACCGAAGGAAGAAAATATGCACGGTAATTGAAAGGCAACACGCTATATCTCGATCACGTGGCCGTCGATATCCCAACACTTATTATCGTATGGTGACACTGGCAAACTTGGCCGCAACTTCCGCGTGGCGTCCACGCGCAGGCAGAGCTTGCGAATTGCGCGTAAAACCGACGCACGCGATTGCATAATGTGCTTGCACGAGTGCACACGTGTCGGTGCGTGGTACGATGCCGTCGTGGTGCAGCGACACCGTGCCACGACTGGCTCTGTTGCTAACTCGTGAAACCGCACCCTGGCTGCGGTGTCGTTTCGCGACTTCAAAATGCTTGCAGAACGAAAAGAAACGCGAGCGAAATACCAGACCGATCGATTTACCGATCGAGCAATAAAACAATTCGACAACAATTAAGTAAACCGATTTTCAAAAATCTGTATAAATCTTATCCTACACGCGCACACGCATAACTCACCGTTATGTAAATGGGAAGAAAGAGCGGATATCGCGAGTAGAATAAAGATCATAAAAGGCGTTAAAACAACGTGGCTCCTTACTGCACGTATCGTTTCGTGGTTTATTATTCGGTCGGCCTATCCCGTTCCTGTTGCCCACTTCCTGTTTTTCTAACGCGAAAACAAGGCCGAACTCGTTAACCGTTGCGATCTACTTGAATCCAATGGCAAAGCTGGTCGAATTAGACGGTCGAACGCCGATCGCTAGAAATACATCACGAGTCGCGTACCTTTCGATTCTGTCCGTGCTGCCAAAACAGCGTTTCGAACGCCACCCAAAAATAAACTCGCGCTTCCGGTAGACTCTTTCGCGCTCTTTCGCACTCACCCGCCGCGCGTAACGAGGGATCCGTGAAATTCCCTCCTTTATTCCTTTATCTTTTCCACTTCTTTCGCGCACTTCCGTTGTATCATAGTCGTCACGTGTTAGTCGAACACCGAAGAGTCACTTCAAACCGGGTGTTCTTCTTCACAAAAATCGAGAGTTCTCTCTCCTTCCCTCTCGAGATTGACCCACCGCGTTCCACTTTTGCGGAGTACAGCCACGAAACTGGGTCGACTGGCCGAAGTAACAAGGGGTGCACGGTTTACGGACGAATCTATCCCGGCTAGCCGTATATATTGTCACGAGCGTAGAGAACGAATCCCACGAACAAATGTTTCCAAGTGTTTGGATTGATCTTAACTTTTGCGAGAGGGGGGCAAAAATTTATTTTTCTCGCCTCTCTCCGCTCGCGTAATTTCGTTCGTTCGAGAAAGAGAGAGCGGAGAGTGGTCGTGGAGGACAATAGCAATTCCCCACAAGGGAAATTCGAAATAATTCACCGTGCGGATAGCTGCAAGGTGTACAACGGCCTCTGTGAAACCGCAGGTTGCCCGTTCACCTTTCAAGGGAGCGAACGAACGCTCGATTTCCAATCGAATTTCATAGGGCGATAATTAACGAGATTAGAACCGCTCGATCGAACGATACTTCTGCCTCTTTCCGAAGGAAATGAGCCGAGGATCCTCTTCTGAGAGGAGACGGGATAAGAAAGATCGATACGCCAAGTTTTATAAATTCGTGTACATCACAAGCAAGTTTCCCTCCAAGTTTTAATAAAATGTATCAAACTGTGTACTATCATCCTTCAAAAGAGGACGACCTTTTAATTAACTTAAGCAGAAAAATTATTAATCGATTAATGTTATGAGATGTATACACGTAATATTATCATTCGAAAATAAATAAAATACGAAACGGACTTGCTATTTCAAATAAGATCCAACTTCGAGGAATTATCTGTCGATAATTTTCACAATACAGTTTTTCTTCAGATATCTGTTCGACCGATCGAACAGTTTCTCCGCCTCGTTTTCGCGTTTCCACGAATTTTTTCTCAATTAGAATCGGAATAAAAAAAAAAAAAAAAGATATTTGTAGCGGCTTCATCGCGATAGCGAGTCCCACACGAGCAGCTCGATGAGTTCTGACACGGAAGATAGTGTGCGTTTCCATCGAATCGCGAGCGAACACACGCATACGCTATTCGGCTCGAGATCGTGGCAGAAGGAACGGAAAGAAGCTTGTACCTGTTTTGTACGTCTAATACACGTGGAGGCCGTGACTATCCAGTTTCACGATGATAATCAACGCTGTAAGAGTAGACTGCAATATCGAAATCCGAGACGGCCCCGAACGAGATACAGAGGTGTCGTTTTGGATTCTTTTCTCCGCATCCGTTCTGCTTTTGGCACGGGCGTACGCACGCATAAGCATCCTCCTCCTGCGTTCACTTATCAATTCGAGTATCGCCAGCCTCGTGAATTTAAATGAATTCGAAGCTGTATCACGAGCTGATTTATAGGTATCATTAAAGTTTCTCGAGCAACAGGATTTCAGAGGAGGCTGATAATAAATTTTTTCCCCGCGGAATTATTTTCTTTCGAGCGAAGGCCGGCGTAGGATGAATAAAGTAGTTTTGCGCAAACAAAATCGGGATCGAGTAGCAGTGAGAAAAGAAAAGAGGAAGGGAAATTTCTTTAATTTTACACGGAGACAATATATACAATGTCCAGAAATGATGATGATGACGATGATGAGTAATTACGTTGTTTCGAGGCAGCTTACGCTACGTGGCGAATAAATAATAAGGCCTAGCGTGTTGCACGACATGTCGTGACACACAATGCACCTTCCACGTTGACGAATGTCTCGACGGAGGGAAGGGAAGGGAAGGGCATGACGTCAATTCTGGCTGGAGGGTGGAAAAAGGGCTCGACGAGGATCTTTTTCACAGCGTACCACTCCACTTCACCTCTTTCTCGCGTTGTTCGAGTTACGCGAGTATTTACTAAAATGCAGCCTGCTACTCATCGTGCTCGTTTCCTCCTTTCCCCTTACCGAGAAATCGTTCCCCACGGATTCGAGAAGACAAAAAAAAAAGAAGCGAACTAATTAAAAAGTCATCGTACCCGCCATCCAATTAACCGAGCCACGTTCGTGGGGAGGGGGAGAAAGATCGACACGACAAGAAAAAGTGGAGAGAGAAGAGAGAGAACAACGATCGAGTGTGGCTACCTATTAGCGCAATTACGCGAAAATGCATTGGTGAACCCGACCGAAGCGAGATGCCTGAAACCGGTGCAAAGTGCGTCTTGACGCGAAACAAAGAGTTTTCTTGAGTGGCTGGGGGAATAGAAGGTGAAGAGAAGAAGAAGAGAGAGAGAATCTCAAAGGGGTAATGAGGACGGTGGGTGGGAAGCAGTGGGTGCGGATCTAGGTTACCTGCATATTATGCAACCAACACAACTGCGATTTCGCGGTTGCACGTGCGATCGCAGGCACATGCACGATTCCGATCATTAACGATTCCAACTGTCCACTACTGTTCAATTTCTATTTAATTAACTACGTAACTACGTGCAACTACGTAGCGCATCGCGTGCAAAATCCACGAATCTTCGGCGGAATAATTCGCGAGAATTTCTAAAAATCGAGTTTGGAAAAACTCGAAAAAAAAAAAAAAAAAAATCGCGAGCGAACGATTTATATTTAAATGGAAGGCTCGCCACCAAGATTTACTCCCGAAATAAGGTTAAGCATAAACGAAATATTTTTGGCACGCGCATCTTCGTACAGACTATCGAGGTATCTCCCCTCGAATTTTTGGCACACGAATCATTTCTTAAACTGTTAACGATTTCTAAGGTCTTCTTTTTTCTTTTTTTTTTTCCTTTCTTCAACGCGTCAATGACCTAATAATACGCGATACACGGGCGTTCTTTATACACTCGACAAAGAAACACGTGCGACTTTCAGCGGCTTCGAATAACGATCCGAGGTCGGTCTTTGTTGCCTCGATCGCTTATGGGACGAAAAAAAGAAAAAAAAAAGAAAAAAAAAAGGAAGAAAGAGAGAAAAAAACGCGCGTCGGTCGAATTATGTCAAAATAATACGAGAGAGTCATATTCTAAACCGCGGAGGACGATGAACCGCGCTGTTTTGGGCGGACGTGCAAGAAAATTCAAGGTAACTCGACTCGAGGTTCTTGCACGCTCGACCCGAGAAAGAGAGAGAGAAAGAGTTGTTTCGATGCTCGAAATAAATTTATCGCGAATCCTGTCGAACGAAACGCGTGGCCGCCAGGTTTTCTTCGAATATTCGCGGGCGACGAGAAAATACGCGAGAAGAATTTTGTCCAAAAAATCGGATCGAATCGATTACGAAATACAGGGAGAAGAAATTTTCCCCCTGCAAATTTGCGGCAATTCGAACGGTTTATCGCGACTTTCACGAATCTGTGATTTAACGATAATTATCGCGATACCACAGATTGAATCGCGGTGAAAGCGAGCGAAACCGATAGTTATCGGGATAGCTGACAGCTAGAATGATGGAAAGAGTAACCGTAATATCCTTGATTCATGAATATCTTTCCGCTTCCTAAAAAAATTTCTACGTTTAACAGTTTCGATCGAGACGTGTAATTAGAAAATTGTACTGTGCACGATAATTCGAGTTCGTTTGTTACTTGAATCGGTGAAACGGTGAAAACTAAGGCAAGTTAAGAGCAAGGAGAAACAATTACAAAAAGTAGAACTCGTGTTCGCTCGTGTTTCACAATCGTCGAGTCGAGCAACGAGCCAAGCCCGAGTTTTCCAATGAAATACATCCAAACAGAAGGATTTCCGCCCGAGCAAATGGAAATTCTCTATTCACGATCTTGGCTAAGCTAAACGGAGGAGGCACGTTAAGAAGCGATATCGCGATGTGGCCAAGGTGCAATGCAGTTGCATCGTCCCCGAACAAGGCTGCGGTCTCGTCTCTCAGATAACACGTGCATCGCTATCTTCTATCTCGCATGTATCGAGCTTACATAAGGCGTCGTGGTATTATGTGTTGTCAACGACAACGCGTGTAGCGCGAACCGATTAGTTACGAAACTGGTTGAATATAAAAGACGAGTGAACGAGCTCGCAGCTTCATCGATCTCGAAACTTAATTCGCGAGAAACTAATTGGGATCGTAATCACGATCGAAATATCATACGTGATATACGAACGACGATACAATGCAGATATATATATATATATAAAGAAGATGCACGAGCGTGTCAAAGACGTGGTATTCGCACTCTCCCTCGAGAGTCGAGCCGTGCAAAAGGAAACTTTAGAGCCGCCCGTTGCGATTAGCCGCGAGATGAGTCATTGGCTGGTTGTAAGATCGTAAAATTATAACAGACCGCATCACGATACCGTCATTATTTTATTAGATGCGAAGGAACTACTTGTGCACGTTGAATACAATTTCTCAATAGTTTCGATTACACGAGATTGACTTTGAACAACGAGTTTTTTTCCCTTTCTTTCTCGCGAGAATTCGATGCAACTTGATAAAAAAGAGAAACAGGATCGATCGAAGAATATTTGACCGAAATGTTTCATTTCCATTATCGATAAATCGGAATTGGAATTGTTATCCGATCGAAGAAGGATGAATAATCATCTAGCTACTTTTATTAATCCATCGATAATAGTTATCGTTGTGGGAGCGACAAGGAGAGAGGCGTAACGGAAAGGGCCTTTCTCGATCGATGCATTCTGTCGTCACGGAACACACGAGTGTTCCGGTGCATACGAACGTTCGCTGAACACGTACACATCCTGCTCGTACGAACGGTTCTTCGTCAATGTGGGTCAGCTCGTTTACCCGGCTCTCCGCTTATCTAGCTGTTAAATCTTTTATACTTTTCCATCACTTTTACCAAACTTGAAACCAATTGATCGAGAGAGAAAAAGAATTATGGATAAAACAGATAAAGAGGAGGAGAACGATCAAAAGAGAAAGGATTTTCAATTCAGAAAGTTAACGGGTAATCTTAGTATATAGCGATGTGAGCGTATGCATGTTGATAAGAGTAGGAAGAAGGAGGTCGAGACCGTATAGCTTCATGGCCCGACGGCTTATCACCGGATTGAATAGGATGGGTTAGAATTCGTGGTTATATTGACAGCACGAATTACGACGTAGCGAGAAAATTGGCACGTTTTATCGTTAACCCTTTTAGCCGAAGCGATTTTAGTCAACGCTCGAATTAGCACTGGCTAAGTGGTTGAGCTGCTCTCTTAGGCTTCAATCTTTAAAAGTATGCAAAGGATTTCCGCGTTTTCACTGCTACAGTATTGCATACACGACGTCGGTACTGATTTACGAACGTAATGTATTTAAATGAGATTCAAAGAGATCTCTTTGATAATTCCAGCTTTTGTGTCACTCATATGAACGTATTTACGTAATATCGGTAAATACTCGTGTTTGATTAATCTTGTAACGAGTTACATTCGAAATGTAAATTTTGATCAAAAGGAAAATTTCCTTTGTCGATTTGTACGCTTCAATTGCTTGAACATTTCTCTCTCACGAAGAAGTTGAAAGTTAAAGTGTTAAAGAATTAAACCTCCGATCGAAACTGACCACCTCACCTTAGGAATAGATTTCTATTCATTCTCTGGTTTCTATCTATATCTATATTGAACCGTCGAAACAAAATTCCTACATGAACTATAGCATAGAGTTTGAATATATATAATATGAATTCTGACCGCTGGTTTGGTATCAATTTTGGTATCACATTATGCGCATAGAAATGATTCGTACAAGAATTGATTGTTGTCATCAAACGATCATGAACTCGAATGTTTATAGCTGTGTTTACTTCGTCCAAAGTGAAACGATTACGAAACATTTAACATAATCTCGTATGTACGAATCACGTTTGTACGACGAGAAAAAGAATTAATAAAAGAGAAAATTGTTTAAGATATAATTATTTTTTTGTAGGGTAAATCGAATCAATAATTGACGTAAGCGATGCCTACGTGCAATCTTTATAATAATACAGCTAATTGGTGTCAATTGATACGGAAGCTCGTTGAATTCATTCAACGGCATAAAAAAATCTCATTCCGTTGTTATCTTTTTAATGCAAAAAAAAAAAGAAAAAAAAAAAAAAAGATTCTGCAGAAGGCGTAGATGCGAATCGGTAAAGCGTTGCACAAGGTTACCGCAGCGAGTACACGAGCGCGATGACGACGCCAAAACTAACGATGAGAAACTGATGCACTTAGAATGCAGACAACCGAGACAAAATACACATATCCGGACACGAAAAATTGCACTAATTGCATTATTCTTCTATCGAATAAAATTATATTTTCTTTCGAACAGCATTATCAAAAAAATATTGAACTTTTACGCGCTGTAATTGAATCGTATTGCAACTTTGACGATCGAATATTTAAGTAAATCCCTTTATCTTTCATGAGTGATCAAATATGGAAAAAATTTTAAAATTTTCCATATCGATTATTCATCGAACACAAAATCCTTTCCAATCGAAATATAATAATTGGACGTAGATGTATCTTATTTCGTAATTACCTTAATATAGTCCCACCGTGCACGTGGTTTTCATTATTGGAAGTCTGACGCAATGCACTGTACCATAATAATAGCGCGCACAATATGAATAAAGAAAACTGGATAAAAAAAAGAATAAGATTAAAGTAATTTTCCGTATTTAACAATATCGCGTATAAAGTCTCATGTTAAAATCTATTAAATCATAAACTCACGTGAGTTTCGATACGTCAAAATACTGATGCAATACGTGGTCGAAATTAATAAAGAATATGAGAATTTCGAAGCATGAGGTTCCGCTATATTAAGAAGGTCAAAGTTAACCTCGATACGTTCGTGATTTATATCGAGTTATATTAAAGCACCGTCGGTGACACGCCACTCACCCTCGAGCTTTTCCACGTGTGCATTCGAATGCGTCATAAGTTTGTCGCAGCGATTATTTCACGATTCTTCGCGATTCATCGCGACGAGTCACGAATCGATCGAGACGTGGAAACGATTTGAACAATTTCAAAAGAATGATCAACGGTTTTTCGTAACGAACAGCGTTGTGCAATACTTCGATGTGTCAAGGTATCGCGTAGCAATGATTTTGAGATGTAAAATAATTATCATGCATTTAAAGTTACATTCGTGAGATTTAAATTAAATCTGTCAACAGAAATGTGATCAAATAATCTATTATGGATAAATTCAATTTTTTTTTATCACCAAAATGATTAAACACAATAAAATCGAAAAAAAAAAAAAATTAAAGTATCAAAGACATAACAAATTTATATCACGAATAGAAAATTATCGTGTTGTAATTTTTAATCAATTGCGTGAATTTCTTCTAACATATTTCTAACCGGCTGTCTAATTTATCAGCTAAAATAAATTATACAAACTAATGACCTTCTACCAAAAAGTTTGCAACGTTACAATATGAAAAAATCCAAACTTCTTACCCGAACGAAATACGCGTGGCAAGAGACTAGATATACGCATTAACTATATGCTCTTCTCTTTTCCTCTCACAATACACTACATAAGCCGTTTATATGACTACAGTGTTACCCACACATGTCAAGCCAGGAAATCGCGCTCGATCATCTCACTAGTAGTTACGGTACAACCCTTTGAGGGTGGAAGAGGTCGAAAAAAAGCATAAAGTTTGCAATATGGTAAGTGATGCAGGTGAATATCATGGTGTCCCTTTCTGGGCACACGCAATACATGCATCATATTGTTCGTGATACAAAGCATTTACATGACACATATAGTAGAATGAGAAAGAGAATACTTTTCGTCTTTGTTCTTCGTTAAAAGAACAGAAACAAACTGTCACACAAAGAAAGAGGAAGAGAGTGGCTTGTACTCACCGATTTGTAATATCACGCGAGGTAGCACGATCCACCGAGCCTGGAGTCGTTCCCGTGGGTCAAATGATCCTAACGAGCTCCATGGTTTTCCCGAACTATCGACGCACTCGTGAATTCGTTCCTCGCTGTTATGTCTTTTCTGTCACGGCACACACGAGAACTCTTTCGACTATTCTTTACATGCAAACTCGATAAGAGAGTTTTGACGGATGCAGGATTAAGACAGCACAAGCAGTTATGACCACCTCGAAGGTCTGTTGCCAACTGACCCAGCCAGTGACAGCTCTTCGTGAGATCTCACGCTTACCAACATGCGTTCAATAAAATAACTATTCTATTCCGATATGATGGGATCCAGATCCATTTATCTAAAACCAAATGAAATAATATTTAGTCCAAATATTTATTGTATGCATTTTAAATTCTTTTTAAGGAATACACTACGTAATCTCACTGACTTTTTTTCATATTACAAGATTCGTTTCAAATAATATGGTAATACAATTTACGATACACGAATAAAAGATTAGAAGGTAGAATATTAAAATGTTTGTCAAATTTCTTTATTTATTTAAAAAGAATTTAAAAGATTTATACCAATATTCAATTTATACGAATATAAAATTTATTTTTCCTAAATAAGCGGAACATCGAAAACTGCGTTATTAGCTTTGTCTAAAATATATATTTCGTTTTAAAATTAATACAATACGAAACGAAGAAGCTTAAAGAGAGAGTATGATTAAGAAATTTTTTTCGCGAAAGTTGCCAACACTGCCGATCATATGGCAATCAGCTGTAATTCACGTTTCTTCAGTAGACATATGTTTGTACTTGATTTAAAGAAATAAATATTCGAAAAGATAAAATTAATAAATATTATTTATTAATTATTACTTATGTTTTTTATAACTTCGTAATTTATCGATAAAATTTTACAATGATATCGTCAATTTAATACACGTGACTACATCATTGAAATGAATTTAAAATCTTTATTTAGAGTATTTTAATTCAAGGTTAATTGATGCAACGGTTTATTACTTGACAGTTAAATAAGATCAACTGCAGGATTAAGCAATTAAAAAGTATGAAGTATGAAACATTAATTATAAGTAAAATAATTTAGCAAACGATAATAAATCAATGATTATAGGTTGCAAATTTGTTTCTAATCTCTAGAAACAAGTTATTTAATAAGAATTTTATTATTTTATTATTATCCATACTTAATACTTAAATAGAACAATTACAAACATATGAAACATATTAAATTGTTCAACGATAAAAATGCAAATACCTATGAAATGCATATATTGCTGTGATTCAGTTCATAAATGTTTTATTTACAGATATTAATCATTTATCAGTGTGTAGGAAATCCAAAATTGGATGGTATACTAGTTAATAATATCAAAATCATGTCTTGATAAAAACATGGTGTGCATATTGATTGCATTTTTCATCAGTCTTAATTAAATCATTTTTTGCCAGATTTCTTTATACCGCCTGTTACAAGAGGTCCTCTTTGACTTGCTTTCTTAGCAGCTTCAGCAAGTGCTTTCTGTTGTTCCTTTTGCTTTTGCTTGAATGCTAGATCTTCTTCATCCAAAACTTTTTGTTCCTTTTTCGGTGCCTTAAGAGGCTTTTTCTTACCTCCTTCACGACCAGACATTCTAAAAGTACAAATTTAATTTTATGTGAATTTTTGAAAAAAAAAATAACAAAATTATAACAAATTTTCTTATTTTAGCATAATTACAAGATAATTACAATACAGTAATTAATTTTGAATAAAAATTTGAATTGTTATCAAACTGCAAATTATTTTTTAAAACAATAACCTATATATTTTGTTACTTATAAGATTCGATATATCAAAATTTATAAGGAATATTTGTAAAAAAAACTTATGTAAATATATTATATAAATGCTTAAATAATAAAATGAACGAAATAAATTTGAATGAAATAAAAAATGATTTCGAAATCAATGTTCACAACGTGTAAAGCAACATACATTAAACTTCAATTAAAGCAATAATTATTTATATTTATAAAAATAAACAGTAATAATAGTTTTTTTACCTTATGATACAATCAAACTTAACGAGTAATCCAATTAATGTAAAGAATTTAATGTATTGTAATTAGTATTTTAAATATGCAAGAACAAAGTTTGGTTATTACGTCTAAAGCTGAAATGTCGCATGACACTAAGACTAAACTGTGCTGCCATCTATTGAATAACGATATCTATCAATATCGTTTCGTAATGTTTATGGCGACATATAACGAAATGAATTTTCTTATTAATATTTTCATTTAATATTAATTAATTGATAATCAATTCCAACAAATTTTTAATCAATTAATTAATTAAATTATATTGATTGTTTGAATTTTAAAATAAATTAATTAAATATGCTACACTATAAATAAAATTCATAAATCCTTTCCTATTTTTGAATACCTTTTATTTTGAACATTGTACTGTCTTCTATATCGTATCAATATTTTAAGGTGTGTTGGATTGTAAAGTCTGCAGTTTATTTTACTATAGATTCGTAAAAAAATTTCTTATATATATATATATATAATAAGAAATATATATATATATATATACAGTATCTATTAAATATATTTTTTATTATTATTATTATTATTATTATTATATATGTAATAGATATTTTAATATCGTTTCATCAATTTGATTTCATGTAGAACTGTTATAATAATCGACTGATAAATCAACAACGTATATCGGAGAATTAACGATTTTTAACAGTGACGTGTCAAGAAAAATTAGTGATTTATACCAATTTATTCGCTAGTTAGTGTTAAAAAATGAATTTAAATTTGAATTTAATTGCAGCAACATGTGAAGGAATGGGTATTGGTGTGAAAGGAACATTACCATGGAAACTTAAGTAAAAAAATAACGAAAATATTATAAATTAAATATGAATAACGCATTTTAATCTATTTATTATTAAATGATTGTAGAAGTGAATTGGCATTTTTTACATCTATGACTACGAATACGAAAAACCCAAACAAAAGAAACGTTATATTGATGGGACGAAAAACATGGGAATCTATTCCGAAAGAACATAGACCTTTGAAAAATCGAATAAACATTGTTTTAACATCACAATCTTTGTAAGATTTATTTTTATAATAAAATACGAATAAAATAAGAAAAATAATAAAAATAAGGAAATCATTAAAAATATTTAGGGATTATGGAAATGATGTGATTGTATGTAAAAATATTCCACATGCCTTTGAAGTTATTGAAAAAACTAAAGATCGAATTGAAAATATATGGGTGATAGGAGGAAGTTCCGTGTATAAGGTGCGTTGTTTATACAAAATTAATGAGAACTTTTTAATTACAGTTGAATCTTTTTTTAATCTACAGGCTACAATTAAATCTCCAAATTTTTACCGATTATATTTGACAAGAATAAAAAAATATTTTGAGTGTGATGCATTTTTCCCAACTATCCCTAATGATTTTGTTTTAACAGAGTAAGTTCTTTTTATAATAACTTCATTCATAAAATTATTTTCCATTTTTCTTTTTTTTTTTTTTCCTTTAGAGATCCAAACATACCACAAGGAATTCAAGAAGAAAATGATATACAATTTGTATATGAAGTGTATAAAAAAAAATAGATTTTTAATTTGGTTTTAAAATAACATTTTTCGAATATTTTTAATTTTGTAATAAAAATAATGACGTGTAAGCAATATTTTCCTCAATGCTTTATTATTGACAAAAGGTATTTCTTAAAATTTATAACTGCGTATAGAATTGCATTAAATGAAATAGAATTTTTTAACCTGGGGGCCAATGCATTTGGCGACCACCGAGAACATGTATATGCAAATGATATACCGATTGTGCACCATGTTTTCCATCGTTGATAACCAAACGAAAACCATTATCGAGGCCTTGTTGCTTCGCCACTTTACGGGCAATAAGCATTAAATGGCCCAACAAAGCTTCGTCCGCATCTTCGGCTTTTGAAAGTTGTGAAATTGGTTTTCGTGGAATTACTAGAAAATGCACTGGTGCTTGAGCATTTATATCTTGAAATGCAACGCACTAAAACATTAAAAAATTTTTTCTCAGAATTTTAACAAAGATATAAATTACATATACAAGAATATATTTCAAATTTTACGTATTCATAGTAGCAGTTACAAAAAAAAATTTTAAATATTGAATTATTATTCAAAGGAATGTATTTACAAGATATTCAAAAACGACAAATCGAAATTTGAAAATTGTATAATAAATTATTTAATAAAATATAAGAAAAGAAAATTGTCATGGAAACACAACAAAATATATAACCTTACTTACGTTTTTTTAATAAAACAGAAATATAAATACATTTGAAATTTAAAAATAATTTTTAAATAATTCGATTCATTTTACCTTATCATCTTCATAAATGAAATTACAAGGTATTTCTTTACGAAGTATCTTTCCGAAAATTGTATCTCCGGTAGGAGCTGCAACTTGAGCTTTTTCCACTTCGGTCGCCATTTTTCTCCAACATGAAGAACGATTTAATAGATTGGTATTGATATATAGTAATCGTTTAGATGAAGTTATTCCGAGATTTAAAAACAATCTCATTTCGAGCGGATTCAATATATTTTTGTCTACAAAATTAACACATGACTATCACAAATTCATTACTAATTGCTATACAATAAAAAAGCTGCAACGTTCAAGAAGCCATGTCACGAATATTAAATGGCGGCCAATTTGAATCGATACAATGTTGCATCATGACACTATATTATCTGATTCTTGATCTATAACAGTATAAATTTTTTTTTTTAGCTTAATTTAACTTAGCTTTGGTTTAAGAATAGTTTCGATATATAAAACTATAAAATCTTTATTTTGTTGTACAGTCTTTTTAAAGGTTTTTCACGTATTTTTACAAATTATGTACTTACTTAGAGATATATATATATCTCTATATATAAATATTCATATGATTTTTATATATACTGAAGATAAAATACATTTTACATGCTATTATTTGTTTTACATACATATGGCAGTGTACTTTCTGGTTTTTTGTGGGAAATCCTATATCTTTCCAACGAATCTAACGGGTCAATAGGCCCCAGTCTTACAAGAATAATGCTACTTAATAATATGCTTATAATTAAGTTTCATTACATAGAAAATTAAGGCATGGGTTATGAATATTTCAACGACTTTGGAAGGCACACCTAATCAATCATTATACGAAATTGTTTTTGGTGCGCGAAGATGAAATCCTATTATTTTATTTTTATTAGAAAATATTTACTAGTCGAGAAAGGTATTATAACGTGAAAATGAAACGTGGAAATATGAGTAGATTCATCACTATTATGAAAATAGAAAATAGAAACGGAAATGCTATTTAGATATTAACCTAAATAAATAACTATATCTATCGATAATGTCGTTGTTACATACACAAATAATGAAAATTATTGTACGATTATCCGAACAAAGCTTAGAAAGTTGTTACTTACTGTACTATTTAACGGCTATGTATACTTAAATTACGATGATCTTTCAAATGCAATAGCTATAGAACTTAAATATAACGATGGTTTCATAAACTGTAGTAAACGTATTTTGCAATTATAATTCCTCAATAAGAAAGGAATATTTATAAGCCGTAGATAATTACGAAGATTCATATTGTATTATATTCGTAATAAACTATACTATTTTCTAAAAAAAGAAAAGTACTATGATGTTCTTACATTAAAAAAAAAAAAAAAAAAAAAAAAAAAAAAATAAAACAAAATAAAATAACATGCTTACGTATTTTTTGGATACCGTAACATCAGTCTGCATTTAAAAAATTATTAGAGATGAAGAAAAAATACTCAAGAAAACTAATCATCACGAATCATCTTCAGCAAAATACCGATGTCTCAGGGCTTGAGCCGCAGTTAATCGTCTATGAGGATTAAAGGTAAGCATACCTTTAATTAAATCTAGCCCATATTCATTGAGATCAGATATTATAGTTGCAAAAGATTTTGGTTGTCTATAAGGAAAAGCTGTCCAACTAAGAGATACATTTTCAGGCCATTCCCCTTGCGATGGAGTTCCAATTATTCTGTGTAAAGCAGAGTTCAATCATTCACAGTTCAAATCATTTTTTCTCCAGAAAAGAAATCTTCCAACATCTTTATTATATTAACTTACTGGAAAATCCTATCGAGTTGGTCACCTTCGCTCGTACCAGGAAACAGAGGTTCAAGTCTACTTAATTCTGCTAGAATACATCCAACGGACCAAATATCAACAGGAGTTGCATAAGAGCAGCCTAAGAGGACTTCTGGAGCTCGATACCATTGTGTCACGACCTATACAATAATTTCTACGATTTAATATTAGAACATAAAAATTTTACGAATAATTTATTCGATATATACATATATATATATCAACTTACCACAGAAGTCAACCTCATTTCAAAATCGTACGTTTTCGCTAAACCAAAATCTGCAATTTTTATTCTTCCCTCCCTGGTTACCAACAGATTTTGAGGTTTCAAGTCCCTGTGTATGATTCTATGACTGTGCAAAAATTCTACACCTCTGAGTATTTCCTTCGACATTTGCTTCACCACATGAGGAGGAATCCCTGTCTGTGAACAAGAGGACATGTAAGATGCTAGATCCCTTTCCACGTGCTCGAACACAAGCCATAACGTCAATCCCCGATCCAATCTCTCCGACCTTCCATCGGCGGAAGGCAAGTGTAGATAATTCCCTTGACAAACGTCCAACAATCTTACCTGCATGCGCGCAACAAAGAATGTGAGTGAATAGAATGCAAATAGGATACGGCATATCAACCGTTATATACAAGAGACTTACAATGTGCGGATGCTCGAATCTTTCGAGCTGTTTCAAAGTGGCTATTTCCCTTAACGTGGACGTAGGCAGGCCATCTGCCGTCAGGGGCACTCTGACTTTTTTCAACGCCACCACTTGTCCCGTGTTCAAGTCTTTAGCTTTGTACACCGTTCCATACGCGCCATTTCCGATCAAAGACAATTCCTGATACGACGCATCCTCGCCGATTATCGAAGTTTGAATTTGCACGTCGCCGTCCGACTCCGATCTCTTGTTAGAACTGCCAGACAACTCTTTCTGGCCGCTGTACTTCATTTGTGCGATCGTTTCGAAGCTGCCAAAGTGTCCTTCCTTCGAGGAGCCGGCCGCTGCTACATTTCCCTCCAAACCCACCTGTTTCGCGGATTCCTCGCCGAATGGATTCGTCTCTGACGCGCTCCCCGGCACTATTACCTCTATCGTGTTCTCGGGTAACGAGGATCCCACCGAGACCGACAATTTCTCCACGCTCTCCAACTCCTCGGTGCTCAAGTCATGCTCCTTCTCGGATCTTCCCTCGATCGAGGCCTCGGAGAACTTCGATTTCTTGGGCGGCGTGGGGGATGAAAGGTCCGGTCCGAGCTCGGAGCTCGGACGTCGAGATGTCCCGGCCATCACAACATTTCGACTTCTACCTGAAACCAGAGAAAGAAAACCACAATGTTTCCGCTACATCGAGCCACATATCTCGGTTAAATTTAGAGAGGGAATCTTTTGAATCGACGTTACACCTGTTCCATCAACAACGATACGCTCGATCCATCGTTATTCCAATCCAAATTTCCTAATTATCGATATCGGTAAATATTAGCCCCGAATACGAATATTAAGTCGTACACGTCGAACAATAATTGGATGCAGGAGAATATACTTGAAACTGATATACTTGTAAGAAGACACTTGTGAGACCGTTTTGAATGTTAAATATTAGTGATTCGTAAAGGTTTCATTAAAATTTTCGGTACGCGATAGTGTTGCACCGTCTGCTGTGCGCAACATCTGCATCGACACCTGCGTTCGTATATATCGTATATAGTCTCGTCGTCGACTTTCCAACATCTTGTGTATAAAGTGTACGTAAGAAGGGTCTCCCGTTCACCCCGCGCTTTTTAACTTTTATTTTTCCTCGACCGCGCGCTAATGAATCTCCTTACTCGAAGTAAATATATATCGTCGGGGGAAAATTCGAGAATTTTATTTATTTATAATTTTCCAACAATTTCCCTAAATGTTACAAAATCTTTTTTATCATTAAGCAAGTTTGCGAGGATAATGTTTGAAGTATAATAGTGGTTGGGAACGATGGTAGATAAAATGAGTAGAGAAAGGCAAATATCCGTAAAACTTTACGTATCGTTTCGTAAATACCGTTTCGACCGTGTATACGGAATATAATTACACACGTCATACCAAAATATAATAAAAGGTGAATGAAGATGTGAAATGTAGATATGCGTGGAATGCGTGGAAACGAGATACGAGGAAATCTACTTTTAAATTGTAGCACGACGATAGATGATAAAACAGAAAAATTCAAATAGTGAAACGTAATCTGACGCAAGGGCCGAAAGAGGGGACGAAAGAGTGGGTATTTATCGTTTCGTAATATTTACTTACACGGATTTTTTTCTTTACAACACAGGATGTAATAAAAGTTATATACGTTACATTATCGTTTCGAAATTTAAAATATGAGCGTTTTTCGCTTACACGATACGAATATATTATTATTTTATCGTATCAGAATCATTCGTGTAAAAAAGCGTAAATTTACGATAACGATAGCGTCTCTCACCCTTTTTCTGCTGACTTCGAAAAATTGTCAACACAACTATGAGAACACAACTATCATCTTTGTGGAGGAAGTTTTCATTCGACGTTTTGATTTAATTTCTTTTATCAACTTCCTTTTGCGATAAGACCGTGTAAAAAAAGAAGAAAGAAAAGAATAAAGGAGAACAGAGGAACACGAACACATTTCACATCACGGGCGAAACGACGAACGAAAGTGAAACCCAGCAAACTTTCTAACGCGAAAAACGAGCTGACGAAGCCACGAGCAGCTTCCTTGCTCCTATTTTCCACTGTCGTTTTCTATCGTTCCAACGAAAATACCGTGCGGGAAAAGATCGTGGCTGTGAAATAGGTAGGTAGGAAAAGTAGCGTACGAGTTTTACGTGTAACACAATCTCCGTAGGACCACCTACGCAGTCCAGTCACGTGTTTCCAATGTATCTTTTTTGTTGAGGAATACGAGAAAACCGTTTTTCCAAGAAAAAAGAGATGGAACGAACCTGAGGAGAAACCTTCGAGAGAGAGAGAGAGAGAGAAGCCTTCTTCTGCCTCGTGCTTCGTCGGGAAGCGAGAACAAGCGGAGGAATGCAAACGCGATGAACGTTTTCCGAGAATCAGAAAAAGAAAAACTGGAACGTGTTGGTGGGCAGTGAAGGGAGCGATAACATTGGAAAGCGTCTCGATAGAAGATAAGGGAACGAGGAGACGGGTCGAAATGAAATGCAAAGAATGTAGAAAAGTAAATACTTACTCACTTACGTAGTATCAAACTTTCTATTGCTTCGTTAAAGAGGAGAAAAAGAAGAAGAAGAAGAAGAAAAAAAAAAAAGAAAAGGAAAGAAAGAAAGAAAAACGGGATAGAAACGTACGCAAACGAGATTTCTGTACGAGCTTGTTTCACGTGGAGCGAAGATTTATATTGCTTGTACAAATCGAAATCATTTTCTAACATCGATTGCAACATCGATCCTCGGATTGCCCAACGATCCCGTACTCTTCCGTATCTTCGATATTATGCTACACGCGTTACACTGTTTACGCGCTATGCGTTACGAGGCGATAATGATACGTAAATGTTGAAAGGAATTCTAGCATTTAAACGGCCGTTTAAAATCTCACCAGAAGAAGAGCCAGTTATATATGAATGAAACGATCGGGCACGCGATGCTCGCGTAAACGAGGCCGTAATTTATCAATTGACCCATTATCATTGTTACAATTCCTCCGTATCTATCTAAACCGAACGATGCAACTTAAGTTTTGGATTAAACTTGGAGGGGGAAAAAAAAAAAAAAAATACCTGCAATCCAATGAACGAATCGACGATGAATGGATTATCAGATACAGGTCAGGAAGTAATATAGATGTTAAGCAGAGATACTCTGGACTTTCGGTGAGACAGGAAACGGCGCATAGATAAAGTAAACACGAAGGCGCCAGTAGATTTCAGATTATTCATGGGGTTGACACTACTATCTGGTCGGGTCTTTCGTGTGACTAACACTTATAGCCAGCCCTCCCATTCACTTCCATTTCTAAGCCGCATCGACCAATAAACAGAACGTTTCAAAACCTGTGTGTACGTGTGCGCGTGTTATATATATATATATATATGTACAACAAGAATTACATAGCGCTACTATCGATCCGGAATTTAAAATTCGAATAACGAATAAAAACGAATAGTCGGGATTTTGGATTGTTGACGGAAAAAAAGAGCGATTATTCGAGGAGCGCATAGAGTCAATCTCTCATTGAAACCGAGTAACGCTTATTTTGATTTATCTTTTTTACCATGATTAATCGATTCGTCGCGATGTGTGTAACGTTCTACGAAAAAATTTTACGTTATGCACGATATAATCGACGTCGATCCAACGTCGTACCACGTAGAAAAATCGAAGTAGATACTACTACATATAGATAACGTATCCAAATATTTTCAATTTTTTTCTACGATAAATTCAAATCGATAGAGATAAGAATTAATCGATTAATAACATAAGAAGGTGGGTAGGTATACTAGTTTGAAAATTTTCCCGCGACTTTTCTTAATGTCAACGTGATTAGCATTTCAAAACGCTTATGGTCATTATTCAAAGATTGGTGCACGAAATTCGAACGTTTGCACTGTTCGAAAAAATTCAACAAGCTTTTGTCGAACACGCACAACCACGTGGTTGCATGTACACCGCGATTCGTAAACAAAAGAAGTCGAGGGGGATCCACCCCCGCCAGTAAGTGGTTGACTCTTGTCTTATCTTCACGTGTCGCGACATTCCACGTTCTCACGTTTCACAGATACGGTTACCGTAACGTAACAAACCGTTCTCACGATGAAAAGTCTCAAAGAAACCAACTATCGAGAGAAGAAACTATCCGTGTTAATCGATGAACAAACATCTACGATTCTCCTACGATACCGTGGGATTCCGGTTTAATCTCGAAATAATAATCAAAAGAAAAAAAAAGAAAGAAAAGGAAAGAGAAAAACAAAAAGAAAAAAAAACACGCAACAACAATTGCGTGTCGAGGCTACCCGTTTATAATATTCGTGCGTGTAACGCGAAGGTGTGTAATTCGAAAAGGTTATATTATTGTACCGTTCCGTTGGCCGAAAAGGTGTATCCCAAAACGTGTATACGTACTGTCTGCTCCGGTGAGAGCGTGGTTTCTTCACTTACCCACCGGCTAGGTGCTGACCTCCCACGAGAGAAGTATGGAGCGACGGCAGCAGCGATGCGCTGCGAAGAAAAACAGAGTGCGGTTCGGTTCCACGTGCCGGAAGCGGGTATTAACGAACGCTGCCTCGGTGCTGCACTCCCTCTCTCTTTCCGCCTCGTACGAGATGCGTGCACACGGGCGCAGAGTTTTGGTTCGCACAACAACAGAGGCACGAGACACAGCGCGGGCAGGATGTGTACACGAGAGAGAGACACTTACGGTTTGACGGCGTTGCACGAGGAGAAGCACGGCCGACCGACCACTCGCGAGCGTAACCCAACGGCGACTCGACGAATCGTCGTGCAGCCCGAGCGACTGTGTGCCAGTCGAAACTCGATGGTAAAAGCCAACTGCACTGTGGACCGACCTGAAAAGTACTGACACGACCGGCCACGCATATACGGGCAGAGAGACAGAGAGTTAGTCGTTGCCGAGCCCTCGAGGAAGTAGGCCCCCGACACTTTCGAGCGGACCTCGCATCGACCGCTACCGACAGCTGCCGTTCTGGCCCTTCCAATGCGCTCCTGCCGCCACGATCGCCCGCCTTATCCGTATGCACGCGGAGAGGGAGGCTATGGGAATAGAGAGGAGCCCCGCGAGAGAGACACGCGTACTTGGACGCGTAGCGTCGCGCCGCGCCGCGCCACGCCGGCTACTACGATGCGCGCCGGGGAACCCTTCAATTACCTATTGACAGGACGACAGTCTCCTCTTTCCATTTTATATCGCATCACCGTACCGATATTCAGCTAACGACGGTTCCGGGAAACGTCGTTGCATATTATACTCGTATGTGTAATGCCTGTTCCATTCCATGAATCATGCTTCTTATTCATCGAAATTTACTATTTATTTCGAGTCGGCCCTCGCTCTTCTTCCTTCCTGTATTTCGTTCGCGATCGATCTTTCTTCGACAACGGGACGATTTCGAACGAATCGAATCAAATTGATTTGTTAATCACGATTTCGGAGAATGTTCTATCAGAATGGAACAGAATCCGGCCGAATATATTCCGTTTCGTGTTTCCGATATTTATGGGATAATAAAAATCTTTACGATGGTTGTCGTTTGTTTCGACCGTATTTCGTTTGTCTTCGAGTTTCGTGAAAAGACCGCGGGAAAGGGACGGGGAGGGAGGGAGGGAGGGAGGAGAGGGCGGGGGAGGGGGGAAGAGAGGGAGAGACAGAGACTGTTGTTAGGGTCGCGGTAAGAGGGAGCGAGACCGTGAGAGAGAAACGAGATGGGAAGCAAACAAGAGAAAGAGAGGCGATCCTTGAGGATTCGTAAAATCACGATCCCTCGCGTTCAACGCGAAATCTCGCGTAAGAAAGATTTGTCACGCTATCCGTGAAGGGGAAGGAATATTTCGACGGAGGAGGGGAACAATCGATAGATTAAACTTTCCAGCCAGGGGTCACTGTCACTTCGCGGCACCACGCACGCCGTTTAATCAAAGAAAACGCACCATGGTCAAATTGGTTTTCCAACTTATCCCTCCTCCTCTAACACGGTCCAACTGTCGAAAAACGACCAACTTCCACCACGTGGTTCGAGATTTTTTTCACGTTAACTTGCCGATTGTCATCGTGACTGCGTATCGGCAGGTCGTTGTTCCTGACGGTGGCGCCAGCCCTCGTGAGGAGTCCCGGTTATCCGCCTCTGTTTCTCTCTTCTCCACCGATCAGCGTCCGTTGCGCGTCCCGAAACATGAATGGAATGCTTCCTGCGACGGCCGATGTACGCGAGAGACGACGGCTCTCGAACGGAATGGGCCGGTAGACTCTCCAGCCCAGGGACGGACCATTATTGCCAGAGCCCTTCGTAGGGCGACCACCGACTGCCCATGGCCATCCGCTTCCTAAGCGCCCCTTACTTTCGCGCCCGAATTTCCGCAATGAACAACGCGGTTGCATGCCACGAATAACGCACGTGCTTCGAATTCTGGACGGAGACAGTCGGGGCAAGATTTTCGGATATAAACCGTTTCAAACGTGCAGCACAAGTGTTTTCGCGCTCGTATTTCCTATTTTCCTATTATCCGCCATTCTTCCGGAAATGTTTTCGGTCCTTCGTCTCTTTTTTTTTTTTTTTTTTCATCCAGCATCCATATCCAGCGAGGGATGCGGCACGAGCGTATTTTTAAATCGATACTTGGAGCGTTACTCGGAGCGGGGAGGGGGACGCAACGTTTTTCTAATTAAGAGATATTCGGCGTCGAGATTAAACGAGACGTTACTGGAAGCGTGACGCAGGGAGGGAGAGAGAAGAAAATCATTTCGCGCATCTGCGCGTGACTAAGATCGTGCTGTGTGTAAAACAGATTATGATTTTCATACACGTCACTGATTATTCACCAACGATTTGCGCTAACTTATTTCTAAGCCCGATGAGAGGCTTTCTGGAAATGATTACGTGGGATCAGGGAGACTATATCGGGGAACGTACCGTGAATCAATTATTCTGATAACCACGTTCTTCGATCAAATTCTTTGGCAAAGTTTTGCTACAACGAGTGCTATGACTAATTCGAAAAGTACAAAACGAAAATCATTTTCTCTTGAAGGCAAATTATTGGATAAAAAGATTGGATTGCGATTGGATAGAAAAATAAAAATTTACGATATTTTTAAGGAATAAACTTAGAAAAGGCAATAAAATCTGGATATGTTTAAATAAAGTACAACGGTATTAAAAACGAATAAGAATCGAGTTCCGTTATGTATCCGATATTAACCGATAGTTACGAAGTAACTATTGTCTTGTTTTACGGGCTGTTATTTGAGAACTGTGCATAGAAAATTCTGGAAAAACTAAGAGACCTGTGTACTTAACACGTACGATTCAATATCCAATATCTTTATATTGGAGAAAAGAAGAGAACAAAATTATCGAAATATCGAGCGTATATAAAGGATTAATTGTTTTTTTTCTCTTATATCAATCTTCAAGTTCTTCAAGTATTTCACAGCCACCTGGAAACCGCGCACACCTGGTAAGCTCCTACAAAAGCCAGTGAACAATATTTTTCGAGGCAAACAGAGGAGCACAATGAAGTCGATTGTACAGTTACGAGGGAGCTTCGGAATGCCAACGAAAAGTGTGCACTTCGGTTCCTTATCATCCGCGCTGCAACATTGTGCATATCGATCCTATCTCGATTCGTGTTAGTCGAATCGCTAAAAATAATCCCGACCTTTTAGGCGACCTTTAATAACTACCCTGCTAATCTGCGCAATAAAACAATTGACCGAACCGTTCGGCGCATTGAAACGCGATTACCATCGGGTCATGGCATGCATGGCTCGACCGACAATTGGTTTCGAGGAACGGACGTACCTGCACACAGCGTCCGTATCTACGATTAGAACGATCAATGGATATTCATTTGGATCGCAATCCAATTCAGATCGTGTGACAAATAAGATCGAATCCGTTCTTTGCATCGTCCGAGATATAATAATTTTGGAAAAATTACGCGGATAAAGAAAAAAAACGAATATAATCAAATAAAAAGACGTAGGTCAGAAGTACGATGAACCAAGCATTCGCGACATAATCATCGGAACGATAGAGAGGAGTGGAACATAAAGTTGGCGCGCGTCGTTAATTACCACTTTCACCGAATATTACAGCTATTTGTGGGTTGCGGAAAAGGAAGGTCGGAATCAGGATTTGGCCACTGGTCTAACTATCTTGACGAGGACCTTATTCCCGGGATCTTCGACTGACGACGTAGTTACCGGCTGTACCATAATGCCTCTAGCCTCACCAAACTAGACGGCAGACTGGTTTTTGCCCAATTTAGATCCCCCATTGTTCGGTTCAGCTTGGAATGAAAATAGAGAATTGAACCGTAGCCGTATCCTGTCCGTGTTGCATAGAAAAACACGGATAAAACGGGCATATTAGCAGTTCTGGCAGTTCAGCATTATCCGATGCTACCTTGTATTTTCGTATCTCGTCTTTTTCGATCGTTCCTTTTCTTGCGTTTCTTTCCTCGATGACATTTTACGAGGAAATGAATTTCCTTTCGATTGACAGCAATTTTCAATATCTTCTCTTCTTCGGAGAGTGATTGAAGATTATTGAAGAAAATTTCAAGAATTACGATTTACAATCTTTGTAAATTTAAACATGATATGGAAATTCGTATCATAATCGATCATTTCTACGATCAATTTAAATTTTTATCAACTTAAAAAAAATTTTTTGAACTTGAAAGCGTGTTCAAAAGTTTCGATGTACCGACTGAAAAAAACTGTAAGTCAAATTATCTATCGAAGGAAGGAACCTGTTTTACCAGTAATAGAATATATTAAGAGAACTACTCGTTGTAACAGAATACATTTATCATCTTATGGAATATATGGTGTTCTGAAATACCAATCGTACAAGAAATCAGAATATCCCTTATCATCGTATAAATAAATTTTTATATTTCAAATTCTTAAAACCTGTACTTATTATCCTCATATTTATCGCATCAAATCACATCAAAGAATATGATAGAAAGATTAAATGATTAAATACTTAAAAACAGTATTATAATGCAAAAGAGAATGCAAAAAGACTTTTGATTAATATTAAAAAATGTGACAAAGAAATTTTAATATAAAAAATGATAAATAAAAAAAAGATATAATATAAGAATGATTAAATCTAAAAAATCTAAAAAATATATAAAAAATATATATAACTTTTAAATTAACAAATATATAAATGAATAAGCAAATAATTATTAGAAAGTAAAATGATTAAATAATATAATTACGACAATGTTAAATGTTAATAAAAAAATAATTGAAAATTATCTTTATATTATAATAATTTAAATAAAATGTTATAATGTCGATCTATCTACGACGAAAATTCGATGCGAAATGATCTGTTTCTCGTTTTGTATTTATATTTATAAGAGATCGCGGCTCGACGATCGACAGTACGTTCTTCGCCGACTTTACGTGCTTCAAAGCGACTTTTCGAATATAATCGTTAATAATTTACCAATTTGTAGATTCTTTTTACATTAATTTATGCATTTAACAATTTATTAAATCAATAATCTAATGATTAAAATATATTTTTATTAACTAAAATTAAATTTATTGTTTTAAAATATTAGTTTTCAACCTATATCTATATTAAAATATTCTAATTATCGTTTTACGCGAAGGTAATATTAAATTAAATATTAACTGGATTTGTAGTGCTTAATAATTTAATATTTTTTTTTAGATTTTTATTTTTAATTTACGTTTTTAACAATATAATATGATAATATGATAAATATAATAATTGATTGACATTTTTGTAAATTAGACATGATTTATTTATAATTCTAAATATTATCATTTTATAAGATTAGTTGGAGTAGCCAGTAACTAATTTGACCAATAGTGGCCAATAGAAATTTTAAATACAAGTTCTAGTTTATGCTAAATTAAAATTTTATATTATTCCAATATAACAATTTATAAATTTTTTGATATTTTATATTAATATATAATAAATTTTCATATTTTTATTAAATGTTAAATCCTTTTCTTTATCATAATATTTTATGATGAAATTAATATTTTTACCAATAAATTTTGTATCACTACACTAAACTAAATCGGTAACATTAAAAATAAAGGGATATAAATTGGTAAGGAGACTTTAAGCTTTCCGGATATAGAACAAGAAAATATCTTGAATGCTAGATCTGTTCCATGATGCTTGGTGACTGAGACTTTTAAAATATAGAACTGGTTTCTTGCATGATTGGCATTTCAGAAAACATAAAAATTTCCATAAATCTACAATTTAGTATCGTGATTATTTTTTAAAAAAGAAAGCATTGGAAAGCAGACAGTAATATATATTTAAAATATGTAAATATTATATGTATTAAAATATGTAAATATTATTATATGTATTATATTTATATATATATATGTAAATATATCAGATAGTTTAGTTAATTATTTCTTCAATTCTTTATTTAAAAAACAATAAAAACTTTTCTGGATACTAGAAATTTAGCATATATGTTGCCATCATTATTTAACAATGGCATAAAAAAATTAGAAATTTTCATATCTAACGAAATAAAACTGATCGATCGTATCATTAAATTTGAAAATATTAAGAAAATAAAATAACTATAATAAAACTTAAACTATATATCTGGTTCTTCGAACCGATCGGAATAATACAAATAATTTTCCTTCTATTATTCTATCCCGGATGAGGATGAGTTACTGACCGAGTAATTTCATGGATACTTGCCCAAGAGGCTACCCGTTATACAGAAATGCAATTTTAATTCTCTATGCGCTTACGAACGAAGACAAACCCACTGAGCTTCTCAAAGGTTCGAAAATAGGAAAAGGTGTGCCCGTATTACGTGAGGTCAATCGGTAAGCAGACTTTGCTCGACCAATGAATTTTAAACGAAATCTTAAAAAAATTTTTTATCTAGAACGAAAAAAAGGAAAACGAGAGAAAACTTGAGCGCTAATATATCCATATCCAAATCGAAGAATTCAAGCTTATTTGGATTTTTGTCATTCGGATTCGATTATTAAGTTTTTAACAAGATGATGCGATAGCATCATCATCAATGAAATTACGATGAGATTTCAGAGGCGGCAGAATACATCGCCTCGAAGATCAATGTTGCTCGACTGATCGAGGAAGGTAGCCTTGCGCATTCCAATCTGGTTTTACCATACCGAGAAAGAAGAGAGACGAAGAGGAAGAAAATGAAGGGTCGCGGTCGTACAGTAACGAAACAGCATTATATCTGGAAGAATGATCGAGATATTTTCAAAGCAACCTCTCTTACGAACATCGAGCAAATCTTGCAAAATCGACATCAAATTTTCCAAAATAGTCGCTCGATCGATTCTATAAACGCGAAATATATTTCTTTTCATTCTATTTTGCATCTTCAGTACACTTGAAGATCGCTAATAGATCCTCAAAATTTTATATAACAACCGCCTTAAATTTACTATCTTTCCAATTAGCAATTATTATCCGGCGATAACATTGTCGTTGATATAAATCCAGTATTTTATTCCAAAAAGTAAATCGAAACACCGTAATAAATTCTATCTTCGATAAACGATTAATTTCAATATCAATAACATATTTACATTACGTTTACGAAATGTGCCATTATTTATTCGTGACCGATGGAAAATTGAGCACACACGCACGCATTTTGCACAATTACCCGCATCTAAGAAAATCGGCCGTTCAATTGACGCACTATTTCCTATGGTTTTCTCCCTCTCGGAAAGATTACGTTTTTCTTTTAGAGAGATAAATTTAAAAAAAAGAAAAAAAACACCGTGCAGATTGAAAATGGACGCTTTCTATGCAATTTCGACGATAAGAAAACCGCACGGAGAGATTTGTTTTGCTCGACAAGTTGACGAGACGAGCGAGAGGAAAGTAGACGAGAAGGAGAAGGAGAAAAATGCGAATTTAAAGACGCACGAGGTCGCGAGGGAAGTTCGGAATCCCGAAAGAATCGAAAGGTAGGTCGAGGTACGGTCGGCCGTCAAAAATGGAGAAGAAAGAGAAGGAAGAAGGAATCGTGTTCGAGAAGGAGAGTATGTTTGGAAAGAAGAAAGAAGGAACAGGACGGCGAGAGAAATTTAAAGAAGGGAGGGGAGAGCAGGGAGTCGGGTGGAAGCCAGCATGGTGGAACAAGCCACGAAGAAGTGATGTATACTTTAGAAGAGTGTAGTATAGTGCACCATAATGTAGCATGGCATAGTTAAAGTGGGAGAAACCGTGTATGACCGTCCTCATCGTAAGCCAGTCCCGTGTGAACGACCGTGAAGCGAACTTCGAGCCAAACTCGATCAAACCTTGAAGGTTTTTGTTCCGTCTCCACGAATTCGCCGTCCAATTCTTCCCAGGATACCGATTCGACCAATTGTTCCTTCACAATAACGCGAAAACCAATAACGTGCAAATCTTCGATAAATGATAAATTAGATTATCGTAATCCAATGAATAAATCTACGAATAATAATCGTTTCGACGAGTGAGAATTTTGTGCAAGATCGATAATATTCCACATCCAACCGGTTTGTGCAACTGAATTTCAATAATGTACGAAAAATCAGTGCAGTTCTGTGACACGTGTACGACGTGATTAACGGCATGTTAAAAAGGCATGTAAGAAAAATTGCAAAGAAAAGTTGTACCCGAGATGCAAAGAAAAATTCTCATTTTTCATTCGTAAAGAAAATATTCGCGTGACGTTTATTAACTGGCGAATTATAATAAAATAATTCATGATTACGGGAACGTAGAACGTAGATTTTTCAAATCTTTCCTAATTACAAGCGAAACTTTCTGTTTAATAAGGGCATATATCTTCGTCGACGACGACATTAGCCCGCATCGCAAGGGCTATGATGAAATACAAAATACACGATATAGGTGAAAAATTACGAGAAAGTTGGAGGGTAAACTGGAATAAAGAGGCGTAAAAAAATAGTGAAATTAAGGTGAGGAAGATCGGCGGCACAGCACATTGGCCGAAAAGCTGACGAGTACACCGGACCTATCCACGGCCAAGTAGGTCAGGCGGCGTGCGCGAGAGTGCGAGACCGAATAAAAGACAAGAAAAAAGTGATTGGGGGGAGGGGAAGGATAAGAGGAGGAAAGGAAAGAATGGTGAGACGGGGGCATTAATGTTTCCACGATGCCCGACGTTTTTACTCGGCATAGGCTTGCAATCCAAAATGGCGGCGATCGGCTGGTACCGTGGCACGTTTTGCAACGATAAAGAGTGGTCAAGCCACGAGCATTCTTGAGGAGATCCTTCAACGTGTCCTTGACCATTAGCCTGACCTTGATCAGGACGAGTAGCCTAAGCGACAAGCCAAAGGAATCAGGATGGTAGGGCACACGGAGTGGAAGGTCCTGGTGACCTTGTCGATTCAAATTCTATTAGGTGAGTACGGATGGATACGCTGTTCACGCTACATATAATAGCAAGAACGAAGGAGAGGTTTTATAGGCGCGCGTTAATTAAAATTTTATAACCCTAACTGTAATTATACACGAGATTGAACTTCCTGCCGAAACAATTTAGGATCTATCTTATGAAATAATTTGATGTTCCAATTAATAGGATAATTCCTGGTTTCCATTGACGAGAGAGAGACAGAGAGAGAGAGAGAGAGAGAGAGAGAGAGAGAGAGAGCACACCTCGCGTATCGCTTCAAAGATACTTTTAACCATCTTAATAGAGTTTTGCAGGATGTCTAATTTTTCCACGTAATCGCGCGCGAGTGTAAAGATTCTAACCTCCACGATCGAAGCTGACCATAAAACGATGCAAATATTCGACGA
This sequence comes from Apis florea, assembly GCF_048593485.1. Classification (NCBI taxonomy): domain Eukaryota; kingdom Metazoa; phylum Arthropoda; class Insecta; order Hymenoptera; family Apidae; genus Apis; species Apis florea. Next base: position 3,846,229 of record NW_028256789.1, read on the forward strand.
ATTAATACGCGAACCTGTTCCATGGGCTTGTCAAGCGGCCACGTGCGGTCGAGTTTTAAACCGGTATCTTGACCTCTGTCGAAAATCTTTTTGACGTTCCAATGAAAAAAAAAAAAAAAAAAAAGAAGAAAAAAAATAAATAATAATAAAAAACGACGCGCTATCCTTTATCTTTCGATAACAATCATCTTACGAAATCGTATGAATAAGAGACAACAGTTCGTCGAAGAAAATAATAAAAATTAAAAAGAAAAAAAAAAAAAATCGATTCTTCGTAATCAAAATGAGACCGATAACGAAGAATTTATTTCTTTGAACGCGGATGTGTAAGTAGGTGTAGATCCGGTTGCATTTCTATCTGGTATATCGATACACGAAGTGCATGAACAATTTATCATGAGAATCTTGCAAATGTAATGCAAAGTTACAACTATGTAGAGCCAAACCACCAGGTTGAATATCGTGGAAAAAGGAAAATCAAAAGTTCGATGACCCGAGTGTTAACCTGCTTAATAAATATTTAAAAGTAAAGTTCGAGATAATTAGTTTTTTGCACGCTCCAGGAATCATCAGGTTTTTCCATTGAGCGAGTTGCATTGGTGCAAAACGCTCGATTAATTAAAAAAGAAAAAAGAGAGAGAGAGAGAGAGAGAAAGAATGAAATGAAATCTCGAGGTGTATCGTCGTTCGTATAAAACGAAATACACATGTCACAACCGTGTTTCAGAAGCGACAGAGGAGAAAGCTGCAAACATGACGTGCATTTACGTTCTGGCACGTACCTGTTACTTCGAGATTTCCATGCCCCAGTCTAACGTGACTGCATTAAAGGATCGATAGAACGTATTCTTTTATTGTTTTCCAGTGTCTTTAATCTTTAATCATTTTGTCCGTGATAAATTGAACAATTAAAAAATAAATAAAGAATGAAAAAAAAAAAAACAAAATTGATGATAGAAATCGAAAATTAATCGAATTATTAAGATTTAGATTAGATTAGTTCATTGGCTTATGCAAATTACATTACATTTTGGGGGGAGGGGGGGCAGGATATGATCGCGAACGAGTCATCAATCGAAATAATTCATCGTACGATTGAATCGAAATTTACATTTTATTCTTTCGCGTTAACGTTTCGCAATGAGAGAAATTTGCATGAATCGCTAAACGTCATCGTTTAACGTCCTAACACGGATGTAAAACGACACAAAGAAAACAATATCCGGAACAGAGTTTCGTCACTCGACTTTCGCCCAACCACGTTAGTTGTGAAAGTGTCACGAAATCGCGTTGCACATGGTGGAACGGAAAGTCAATTGATTTGTCATTCGAGATTTCATCTTGGGGAAAAAAAAAAAAAAAAAAAAAAGAAACGAAGACTTCCTGGTAATATTCTTCAAAAGAAAAGCAATTACAACACTTATCAAGGAAAATCCTTAGATCGTATGAATTTGCAAAATCGATCAGATCGTTTTTAAAATAATCCTTTAAAAAAAAAAAAAAAAACCTTTCTTTGGTTTAATATCTCGAGTAATACTAATCATACTAATACTAATGAAAAATCGCTCACGAAAAATGAATATTGGACAAGGTATGGAAACAATGATCTCTTAAACTCTCAATACCGTATGCGTGGAGGATGGAATGGACCGTTGGGCACCTGTCGAATCTGGCAGTGAAGGTACCAAATGTCACGTTTACCAGCGAAAAGAATAAATATTGGGCTGGAATGGTGTACCGTTAACTCTGCCGTTACCGCCTCGAGAGACGGCGCATAGCTCCGTCTACGCTTCCACGGATTCCAAAACCCCTTCGACGTTTCTTTCTTTTTATTCGATGTCGTGTTAGACACTGTTAGAATTGCGTCACGGGGTCAAACGATACCACACCATATTTTAAACACGCACTCGAGTTCCACGCTAACTCGAACGCGATTTCCTTCCGTTTCTTTTCACAATCTTTTTTTCATCCTTATCGATTTTTCATCCTTTATATTAGCGATCCCACACACACACACACACACACACACACACACACACACACACACACACGGTATTGTCCCGTGAAAATAGACGAATAGAATGAAAATACGTCTGGTATAAACGGGAGAGAATCCTCGTGTAGCAACGAGATTCCATTACCACAATCCAGTGGTTGGCAAATATTATCATTACATATACGCATATCCCGCGATGCGATCCAAGGTATCTAGAACCGGTAATGCTTTTTACGGACGTTTTGCATGAGAGACAGAACTATGTTACCTCGTTACCTCGTAAAACCGTGTGCCGGTGTTTACCACGTACCATACGACAGCGTTTTGTAATTCCTTTCGAAATTAATATCTCTTTATAATATATAATCGGCAATCTCTCATACGAATGGCGCAGCAGATAATTTAATCTTACTACGCGAGGAGAAAACGCGAGCTTAAATCGAAATTTTCTCTTATTTTATTTTATCTTTTATTCTCTTTCTTTCTTTCTTTTTTCTTTTTTTTTTTTTTCGCCATCGCGAAAAAGAGTTTAAAATGTTGGAATTACTATTATTAACGAAGTAAAAGTACGACGGTTGCAAAAGAGTAATTAGCGAGAGAACGCATCGCTAATTATTTCGGGCAATGACTTTGCACAGCGAGTGGAGCAGTAGTAAAGGCGTAGGCCTTTTCAAACTGTCCAAGGATTCGGGACAAAACTCGAGGGATCGCATTCCGTTCGTTGCGACAGAATCAACCATGCAATTCACCTACATTCTCACGGGATCCCTATCCCGATGCTCTCACGTTAGCAAGGTTATGGTGTTCGTGAACACCGTTATTCGTTCGCAGCATGCAATCCGTGTTTGTAATTATTATTTATACGATGCCACGTTACAAATGGGAAACGAAAGTCTCGGCAACACACGCGCAACTTTGTAACTAGTTCAACGGATAAAATATAAAGCGCATACCCCTGCGATCTTCGATAATATAGTAGATAAATCGATCGTCCAACGATAAACTAGCATGGGATAACTGTAATCAGGAACGTAATCTTTCAATGAAACTTCAATTATCAGTTTTACCACGATTAATTAAGGCGGTAATATCTTTATAATTTATAATAACTTTGTTATTACGCTTGGTAATTGGAAATGGAATACAGGTTTGGAGCTGTGATAAGATCGTAATAACGTGTCATTTTAAAAACAAAGAATGCTCGATGCTTTTAGGAAAGTTATTACGAAAATTTTTGAAAAATATTATATCCGTGGATAATACATGGATATACACGCGTTCTTATATATTTCTACTGTTTTCGTTGGAATCAAAGAGGAAACATCGGGGCCGTGTTGCTCGACGAGTAGAACGATGTTTAATTGCGATTAGGAACGCATTTGAAAATCGTGTCGCTTCTGTTCGTACTGTTCTTAATGAGCGATACGAAAGTATATATTCGAACTGTTGGGATTCGCAGGAAGCGAGAAACGTTCATTTTTACGGAATTCGGTGATCGAACGAGCATCTTCTTCGAATTCGTGTATGATTTAATCGCGAAACAAAATTATCGATCCGAGTAAAAATTACGCTTTCTCAACGATGCGCTATAACTTCGTTTCGCTGATGAATAATTAATAATTTCTTAACGGAGAACTGTGCTCAATCTCGATCTATGAAACGATGAATTATTATGGAAAAGCTATTACTAAAAATAAAAATAAAATTTTTCTTCGAGAAGAAATCTCTTGTTACCCTTTCTTCCTCTCCACACTTTACGTAGTTTACCGCGGATAGATGCACGATTCCTAAGAACCTAAAATCAAACCAAGGATTATTAGAAATTAAGTTAATTAAGATACGACGTTGTTAAAAAGGAATTATAAAAAAGAAAAAAAAGTTTCCTTCCTTCGAATCAGAGATTCCCTTTAATGAAACAAACGAGGCCCCGTTAGATCGTTGTTCTTATTATCCCGTTAACGAGAGGAACTGTCTCGGAGGGACGCGTATTCCTCGAAACAGTCGGTCGAAGACGGTGAAAGGTCTGAAAAGAAGGAAAAAGTCCAGAGGAAAATGATACTGTAATATGCACACTTTCTACAGAGACACAAAGCGACACACGCTAGTGCTTTCGAGATAGCACTTCGAGTGGATCTCTATCGATCGAAACTATTAATTATCTCGGCCACTGTTCCAACCGATTCCACGCGATTCCGTGCATACACGGGACTCGATAGTTTTACCAAGTAAGATCCATAAGCGGCGACGACTTACACCCGACCGACAGCTTCGTAGTTTCACTTAAATTGCTTCTCGCGTCGTTGAATTGTTGCATAGAAATTGTCCCTATTGTTCCTGTCCCGTCTACCGAACAAATCTCGATACGTAACGCAGCGCGATACGTTCGAACGAGGAGGAACGAAGTAAAAGCGATATTAAGTACTGGTCGAAAGACGCAAGTTCCTCGACGATGGATCGTTAAACCGCGTCGTAAACTGTTAACAAAGATAAAAGGGACGGATTGAACGGTAGTTGGCGACGCGACTCGTAATTGATTACCGAAAAAACGTTACGATTCAACGATGGTCAATGAACCTTTTTTTTCGAATCTATCCCAGTGGTGTGATAAAAGAAGGGAGGGGCGGAAAGAGGGAGAGAGGAAAGAGACAGTGGTAATTTCATACGCGTCACGTCCACGGTTGGTCGAGCCGGTCTCGAGAATGTCAACTGTTCGAGTACCGTTTCCCTTCCCGATCGCCACTGGATCTTCTCGATTTTTTGCCGCTGCTCTCGATCGCGCGAGGATCCCTTCCAACGCGACGTTTCTTGCAAAGCGATCGAACGTCTAAGGAAATAGAAGATTGCACAGGATTTTTAATACTCGATTGCTGAGTCGTGGTTGAAACGAACACGAGGGATGGTCAACATTCTGGAACAAAAATAAAAAGGGAATAATAATAATAATAATAATAATAACAGCGTGGAGAATGACGAGTGGAGGAGAAGTACCGTTGGAAAAATTATTTCATCTTCGTTGAATCGTCTTTCTCACGCGACGGACAAAAGCCTCGCCACGCTTTAATCCCGATATAATTATCCATTTTTCTTGCGGGATAATCACCGCCTCCTCTTCTTCCTTATCCGTGCGATAAAAACATTTTATTCTATCTTCGATCCATTAGGTGTCTCGGCTATCCAAAACGATCCAACGTCTTCTCGCTCCTCCCAGGAAGACATGATTCTTAGCGGGAGCGCGTACACGGGGCCGGAAAGAACATCGAACGCGTTTCAACATCGAGATAAATCGCCAAGCTTCGAAAGAACCGCCCCGGCATTTCAACTGGAGAGCTCGAAAAGCATAAATAATTACGACAAGGAGGAGGTGGGATTCGGGGGGACGCGAAATAGCAGGCACGAGGAGGAGGAGGAATCCATCGACGAGTTAACCTCCTCGAAACACGTGGATCACATCGATGGGAACAACATCGAGGTTAAGCCTGGTGAATATTACCAGTAAGTCGGTCACAAACTCTTTCTTTCAACTCAGAGAACGATAGAAAAAAAACGATTTTCAACGATCGACAGTATATCTCCAACGAGGAGCGAGGCCGTGTCGGGGGAAGGACGAGGGGCTCCGCAGGAAGCAAAACTCTTGTCGGAGCCCCATCAACTGGCTGGAGTGTCGAACCAACAGGCACAGTATTTGCAAGCGATAGATCAACAAAGACGGGCACGCCAAGAGATCCCGAGGATCTATAGCGAGCACGCCCCACCGCCTATTCTGCAAACCGCGTCCCCGGGTCGACAAGCAAATCCTGACATACAGGACATAATCACGGGTATCGTCAAATTGTTGAATGGAAACGTGAACGTGGCTGCCAATACGGTGAGGCCATTGAGGCCGATCCAAGCCACCAGGTATGACTTCACCCGATGAATCTTTATCCTTAATTTGTATCGTGTCTCACCGATTGAATTGAATTGAATTTTTTCCCCAAGGATCAACAACAGGGGTCCACCGAGGATATCCGATGTTCCACCTTTACCACCCGATTTTGACACTCCCGGGATGAATCCACCCCCTCCACCGGATCATCCCTATCCTTTCGAAAAACCACCGGCACCCGACAGGCCGTTGATCAATCAACTACCACCCGAAAGACCGATCAGACCTTTCGTGAACGGGGTTCCATTGCCGGAGCAAATTGTCCCGCAAGGAAATCGGCCATGGACTTGGAATCGGCCTGGTAACGTTTATCAAACGTGTTATTTCGCTCTAGTTTTTACGAATATCTTGTTGCTATTTTCCCTAATTGCTCTCAGGTGGAAATAGACGACCGATCCCTCCGTACAAACCACTGCCACCGGCAACCGATTCCATCCTCAACAGGGAGAAGGAACAAAGCGACAAGAACTCGAATAAACACAAGATCGATTCGAAACCGGAATCATCGACGGAGGAAGTTACCACGAAGAAGGAAGATACCGATCGGAACGAAGCTACCACGCACGATGGTATAGAGAATGCGACCAAAAGGTACGAGGAGAACAACGGCCAAAAGGTTAGAAAAACCGATTCGAACACCGCGGAGAAACCGATGAACGAGAACTCGACGAAGGGTCCCGAATCCGAACATCCTCCTAAAAAAGAATACGCATCCGTGATGGAATCTGAGAAGAGCAAGACGAATTTCACGAAGCACGACGACTCTCCAAAATCTGTAATCCCGTTGGAAATCGCTACGATCAAACCTACGAAAACTTCGAAAATCGGTAACTCGGAGGGATCGAGCAGTTCGAGCAACGAGAAGCTTGACAAACCGAACATCTCGAAGACATCGACGAAATCTTATTCCACGTTAAGTATCGAGACCAGTTCGTCGATCCAGATAATCGAATCGACGACAACAACGAAATCGACCGTAGTTCAATCGAGTGTCGTCGGCCAATCGACACCCACGAACGATGATGATGTTACGTCGAGCACGATTGGGCTGCAACCGAGCAAATCGGCCGAGTTCGAGAGCACGGGTATCGTAGTATCGAGCATTCCAACCGAGAATTTACCTTCGACTTTCACAAAGATATCGCCGAGCGTGGAGAAAAGTGCAGCTCGTATCCCTGCGACCAACACGTTCTCCAAGAATTCAGGTAGGAAATCCGCTCGGATGCACGTGAAATTTTTTTCATTCTGCAAGATAATATTACATTCGATCCATAATGAATTCCTCGCGCGTTCGTTCGGCGAACAAGCATGCTCGATTAATCACCTTTGATGTAGATGTAGAGAGACCGGCAATCTGTCATGCACGATTAACTTCCTTTGTAGCCCCTACCGATCGCTATGCTTACCGACCCCGGCCTGGAATCGTCCTTGACGATACCTTGGATTACACGGGGACTCAAGGGTTGGCTACTCAACGACCTTACGCGCCACCGAGGCATCCACCTCTCGGTGATATTTTCGATGTCACGGTCTCGGCTGTTCAAGGTCCGGGTGGTGGAAGTTCAGGTAAACAGTTTCGATCGATCGAGAAAAAGAGGAAACGTTTACTTTTACCACCATCTCGTCTTCTTTTTCTTCCTCTTCTTCGATCACAGAAGGTGTCAGAGTGCCGGTGAACGGAGCGAATTCGGATGTGATCCTGACTTCGGCCGTGGAGGGCCAAGGATTCGTTAGCATCGATGGGAAAAGGACGTATTTGAATTTGTTCGAGAATTCGGATCGAACTTCTACGCAACCGCAGCCAACTAGAACGCAACCACCGGCCATTGTTGGTACAGGGTCGGTATAATATATTCGTGATATATCGAGTATTTTTTTAATTCAATTTATCGCTTACCGAGCTCTTCTTTTTCCAGGTTCGCGGTTGCACAGCCGGATCCGCCAACGGCGACTCCGCGACCCAGTGGACCTATTCGAAGGCCAACGTTTCACAGAAGGCCGACTCAACCTCCTGTCAGAATCGACACGTGCATCGTGGGCGACACGAGCACTTGCGACATCAGCCAACACGAGGCTTGCGCCACCGTTCAAGGGGTGTCCGCGTGCCACTGCAAGCCAGGATATGCGAGATTGCAGCATTCGTTGCCGTGCAAAAGTTCGTTGAAATATCCTTGAAAAAGAAACTCTATTAACGCTCGATCAGAGATTTCGATTGAAGATTAAACCGAACCGTCAAATTTTAGAAATTATTAGCATCGTGGTGTCGATCAGAGTGGACAAAATTTACGATAAAAAGGTCGTCTGGGATCGAGGATTCACCGATCGAGATTCCGAGCCCTATCAAACGTTGGCCTACGAAGCAAATCGAGCTGTGAGCGAATTTAATCTTAAATCGTTAAATCTGCCGAATAGAATATAAATATCTAGATTCAACTCAACGATCACTTTTTTTCTGTTTCTAAATATATACAGATCGAATCTGCTATGTCGATGACACCATTTTCAGACGAGTATATGGGTTCTTTTATAAATGGAGTGTATCAAGGGGATGTGAGCCAAGGCCAAGGAGGCGTATTTGTGAACGCCACCTTGAAACTCATTTACGAGCCAAGAACAATTAGACCAAGCTTAGCAGGGGAGTTGCAGAGACATCTGCTCGGTGTTATTCACAGGCGAAGTAATAATATAGGGAATAGCGCCCTTTATGTGGATAGCCCCCCTGGATCTATTTCCAACTTGCAAGGTCGATATAAAAAAAAATATATAATATATTCTATTCTTATATTAAATTTACCACGGAGAACAATTGATCGAGAGAATTCAATTTTTTTTTTTTTTTTCTTCTATAGATTTGGACGAGTGTGCCTCGTCCGAACTGAACGATTGCCATTCTTCGGCAGTTTGCACGAATAATTGGGGCGGGTTCACTTGCACTTGCAATCCTGGTTTGAAAGATCCTCACAAAGATGATCTCAATGAATCCGGCAGGACTTGCATTTCGTGTCCTTCGACTTATTGCAACAATCGAGGATCATGCTCTTATCAGGGCGATCACATGCAATGCACGTAAGTGAATTAAATAATTAACGAAACAAAAGAATTTCTGATCTACCATCTTTTCCGATTTTAATATTCTCGTTAATATTTACCAAAAGGTGCACCGGCAATTATTACGGTGCTCAATGCGAAGTCGATGGGGAAGTTATGGGGGTGGCGATAGGAGCGTCCGTAGCTGCTTTAATAATTATAGTTTTGACGCTGGTATGTCTGGTAATGTGGAGGTAAATATTCCTTTTTTTTTTTTTAATCAAGATATCTTTATTCTCTCTCTCTCTCTCTCTCTAAAAGAGAGTTAAGAATAATTTCTTTTCTTTTTTTCTTTCTTTTCGACGCGTGATCGCAGTCGAAGATGGTCGCGTGAACAAAAAACGATTGGTTCTCCTGTATACGGATACATTCAGGGTGGTATACCTGGTACGCTCCCAGGAACTTTGGCAAGGGTCGGTTCTGTAGGTACTCTCGCTTCCGTGAAACAAGGACCACCGACCAATTTGCCACCCTACATGTGGGCACATTTCGGTGACCACATGGCAACTGCTAACGTATACGCTGTAAGCAACAACTCTCTCATTGCTCTGTTTATATTTAAATATCTTTGGAAAAGATATCGATGATCGTACTGATCGTAGACGGAACCCATGGGTCCAACGCGGCCAAGTTCCGCTGTATTCGGGTATCCGCCCATCAATATTCACGGAACACTGCCGCCACCAGTGCCACTGCCAAGGCTTCAAGCACCGACAAGACCACGGCAGAGACATCAACCAGATCCTGACAGCTCGGATTCTGAACCGCAGGACAAGGACAGGGCTGATCTGATCCCCCAAAATAGCGGTTTTCATGTTCCTAGACCAAAGTCTAGATCATCCCTGGCAGTGAGTATTCGCTTTTCCGATATGTCACTCTCCACGCTTGGATACTCTCAATGACGCTTCTATTTTAGAATCAAAGCGGAATATACAATGACGTGGAATACGACCAAGGTGATGTTCACCATTTATCGAAAAACAATATTCCGATGTCTACTTACAGGCCGTACTATCGAACGTGAGAACCGGGAGACACCTAGTTATATATTTTTGATAAACACGTACTGCGAAAGAGGGATACAGATTCGTCTAGATAAATCTGGATGGATATGATTCTAATCGAAACTCTAGTTTAATATCGTTTGTTTGTTAAATAGATGTACGTCATCGAGGAATAAGGAGAGAAGAGGAACAGAGAAATTAAATTAAACGCACCTATGTACGTTCATACCAATGTTCGCCAATCGTTTTAAGTTCAATATTACTTAACTTCTTAAGTTACTTAATTGTTATTCAATAAATATTTATTGCCCTAGTATTATCCTCGAAATAATCTAATACGTTAAAAAAGAAAAAAGAAAAAAAGAATGTATATTCAGGCTGTTTTCTAAAAATTTATGAAACAAAGGGTGCATATATGAGCGATTAGTATTAAAATGAATGCCCCTTCTTAAAAACTATTAATTAACTTAATACTTAATTGTTAGTTATTTATATTATAGGATACAATGATAATTATCGATTAAAAGATGATGCGATTAGACGCGCAAAGAATCTGATATTAAATGGATATTCTAGTTATTTCCAATCGTCATCCTCTTACAATCATCATTATCTAAAATGCTTATGACAAATTGTCGACATTGTCGCGTGTAATATAATTTGTTAAAAAAATTTTTTAAAAATTTAATATCAATAACTTAAGAACATTACGCGAAAAAAATATGTATAAATTATATGATTTCCTTACGAAACAAAAAAAGGTAAGGATCGAAGGGCAGTACATATACATAAAATACTCGATAACGCGTGTAACGCGTTGCGGGGTTAGTGCGATAATTGAATATGTAACTTTTATAATTATTCATTATATATTTTTGCAAATTGAATACAATATACATTTGAGAACTCATCCGTTTGTAATCATTTCTCCCCTTTTCTCAATTTTCCAAGATACAATTTTCAACAATGTAAATAACCACACATCAAACATACGCTGAAAATACTGTGCGCATAATGAGCAAAACGTTTAATCTTTATTATCGATAAATTCAATCAAACATCAAGTATTTCGTTAAAACACATTCGTTAAACAGAGAAAAGAAGAATCGATTGTGTTGGAAAAAAGTTTATCGGCAAACATTCAGGAATTACTTCTACGTATTCAATAAAGAAAATTTCAATAGCATCGAACAGACGAGATGAGAAGAAAGAAGTGGAATCAAAATTATTGGAAAATTGAACTTCGATTACCATTTGAAAGTATTCGACTTTTTTGTTTCAATTGTTTCATTGTTTCAACGAGTAAAAAAGAAATTTTCCCTGATAACGATGAAAGATAAAAGATCTTGAGGAAGAAAAGGAGAGAGGACCTTGGAGCGTGTAATGATTTTTTTTCTTGTAGAGATTGAAAAAGTATATTAATAAAATTTCGAAGCTGATACAAACGGAGTGCATCCATTTATTGTAACTGATTATAGATTTGAAAGACGAAGTTCAGAAATAGATTTTTTTTTTTTTTTTTTTTTCCCCTTTATAATTCTTTGCGAACATATTGTGATAGAAGGTGATTTTTTTTTCCCCCTTCAAAGTCGTACAATATGTACATATATCGCAGAATGACAAGTAGTAAGAGAATATGCCATAAAACGTTGATAAACTGTATAAGTCAACATTTCCAATTAAATTCTCTTTTATCGGTGTATCGAGATTGATACAATATAATTAAATATATCAATATAATAAATATGAAATATTGATAAATATATATATATATATATATATGTATATGTGAACAATATATATAATAATTATCATTACCATAATATAATAATAATTTTTCTGATATATTTAGCAATATCTTCAACCATAAAGAGATTAGGTCTTTTTTTCTTTTCGTTTTGGTAATCGAAGATATCACATGCTAAAAAAATCGGTCCCGGGTTTTTCACATACGATACAATGTCGATTGAAGCGACTATTCAGCCTCATTAATCACAAAATCTTCAAAAGTTGGCATACATTGATGGATAAAATAGGCATTACATAAAATGTTTAACCAACAATTTTGTCCAAATCAAATTTCATTCTTTCTTTTTTCTATAGATAATAGAGTTAAATACATATTTTATTTAATTCTTTTATACATATTACTTTAAAATTAATCATTTATTATATCATTTTTCTCTATTTATGTATTCGAATATTAATATTAAATATTTTATCCATCAGATTCCATCGTTTATTATTCGATCGCTAAATATTTCATAGTCGCAGATAAGGCTGCTTACACGTATGTATGCAATTATAATATGATATACGTGAATTGAAGGAAAACACATGTCGATGATAGAGACAAAGAGATCTAGTGAAAGATTCTGGAAGGCAAAGAGTGGACGAACTCTTAAACTATCAACGCGACTGTCGGATCTTCGTTTTAAGTTTAATCGATGATCCAATAGTCTGTTTTGCATTCGCTTGTCGATTAAATTTTCCACAGCATCGCGCCATGTCAGAGAGAATATTATATAACAAATCTACTAATTCAGAGACTTGATATCACTGCAAAATAATAGAATTTTTGTATGCTAATACAAGTTTTCGAAACTTGTATTCAAGAAGAATTACAAATAGTTTAATATCACAAGACAGTAAGGGGATGGAAAGCAATAGAACTAATTTTTTTTCTGGAAGATCAAGGTTCCCAAGTTTTCGTTGTCAAAATTTGTCATCAGTGATCTAAAGAATAATAATACATTCGTTGACTCGAAAATAATCTTTCGATGTTAATACAATTGGTCGCGTGGAAAATTCGAATCAAAACTCGTTTCCCACTATCATCAAAATTTTATCGAGAAAATTACGTTTCAACAAGCGAACGCACGGTTATTAAGAATCGATTAATACTATGTACAAGTAGACAAGTATAGTGTAGGTATTCAAAGTAGAAAGTGTAAAGTATCACAAGAATTACAATAATCGTAATAATTGCATTACATTATTTCGCAAATTTCTTGTCCTCACTATATCGATTGCACAATAATATAATAAGCGCTTTAGTCGCGTCTGTGCAGCTGGACGCGCCGCTAATAGACAAAGGCGGACAAAATGATCGCATAGTACGCGATTCTGTATATAAAAATTTGACTATATCGTTCCTTTTTCACGTAGAATTATTTTTCTATGTATAGAGAATTTATTGATAAATACAATTATTTCAAGATTTATTAATGTTCGTATACGTAATCGCGTACTGTGCCAATATTGTGTATCCACTGTATTATATCGGCGAAGGGATTATTCCCCGAGTTTGGAAATTCTTCGTAAATACATCAGTCTTTGACATAATAATTATAACGATAATACCACCGATAGAGCAAAGCTGTGACAAATATTTGCGCATTATGATAAAACATATGAAGACGAGAACGATCGTATATAACCGTATATGACTCAAACTTGAAATACGATCGATTAATATAGCACACAACAGAGAGATTTCGACAAAGCTCTGTAAAAAAGACTTTTAAAAAGAGGAAAACAAACGTATCAGCGTAGCCTAGAAATACAACAGATAAATAGTTATCGAGACTATTGGAAAATGCAGCACAGCCCGATCGTTATTCACACACGATAGATTAAATCACTCGACTGTAAACTTGAATATTGATATAGATAACACGATCCTTCTTTTTTTCTTTTTCGTTTTTTTCTTTTTTTTCTTTTTTTGAATTTTTTCTACAGATAAGTACATCTAGCAAAGGGAAGACATATCCTTTCATAAATCATTTTTTATAATAATATTACCATCCATATAATGATTATAGAAGAGAGATAAAATGATTCGAAGAAGAAGAAAAATGACGAGAGAATCGATATACGATACATGATAAGAAAATTTAAATATCTAATAATAAGAAAAAAGATAAAAGAGATACGACACAAAGTGGCGAAGTATAAATTGAAAAATACGAAAAGAGAATAAATAAAAAAGAGCTAATTTATAACGAGGAATCGAAATGGAGAATCGAGAGAGAAACACTAAGTATTTAAAATTAATTTGGGAGATATATTTCATCGTATTAGAATGTCAATGCCTATAAATAATAATATCGTTATAAAAATTGATTTTCTCAAAGACTTCCCTCATAAGTTTTGATTTCCCAATATAATATACAAATATTAGAATCGTAGCGCTCGACAGTAATAGCATTATGCAAAATTTGTAGCATGGCATTTGAGGAAAGTGCCATTCCTGTGCGTTATATAAGATATATAATTAAAATCGATCAAAAATAAGAATAAAAAAAAAATATGATAAAAAGACACATTTAACATATTCGTTTCATGAATCAATTATGTTCCTTGTTTGGATTAGTTTAGTAAAATGCGAAGATATTCGAGATTCATAAACTTATCTTCAATATATAATAATAATAATTTATCTTAAACAATTATTTGTTTTATATTATTTTTTCATAAAATAATAAATTTAATCATCCGAATTAATTCAGATGAAAAATAATCTTCAAAGCCATGAACATATCAAAGAAAAATGTCATGAATTATATTAAAACAGTTTATAGCAAGATTAGGAATATTCATAAAAATGTATCGATCGATTTTGAACTATGTATTATCATTCGTTTCAATTCATAGAAATTGCGATTTTCAATGTTTAATAATGTTTAAGTAATGTTATTATCGAATTTTAATCTTATATTTCAGCTCACAAAGATAAGTACATGCACCTAACCAATTCCCTTAGGCCATACAATTGATTTTTTGACAATTGGAAATTGAAGCAAATAAACATTATCCTGACAAAACTTACTTAATAATTTACTTAAGTTGGTGTTGGCTGCGGATGAGGTGTACGAGGAGCTGTTGCGTTCGCAAGTGGCCTATGAAATCGTTCGAATAACTGATCTAAAGTTAATACAACCCCGAATCCGGTTCCCGGATCCATATTAATAAACGAATCCAAGTTGTCCTTGCATGCTGAAATATTTGAAAAAATATAAAGAAATATGTGTATATATATGTATATATATATACATTGAAAAAAAATGCCTCAGATTAAATAGTCTACATATTTTATGACTTATCTAATAAACGTACTTGATGTTGAAATTGGCGGATAATCCGGTGGTGTCTTGATCCACGTTCCATCCTCACGTTTCATATGATGCCGATCCGAAGCAAATTCTCGCAAGTACACATTGGCTGGAATTACTCTGAATCTTCTATGATGCTCTGGTTGCAGCACTTCATCTGATCTGAATGTTTCCATCGCGTATTTCCAAAAATGCGTTGGAAATGGTAATGCGCTATCTAAATCATATACGACTGCTCTTTCGTCGGGTGCATAGATAAGAATTACATGGAAGTCCTATAAATACAAATATATGATTTTTTTTTTAAACTCATTATGATTAAAAAGATAAGAAATATGATTTTCTCGATATTAATAATCATTTTTTTTTTCCAACTGACCCAAACTACAAGCTTATCCTCGTCCTTTCCTGCTCGTTGTCGCCAAAGCGGTACGCTACGCCAGGAATTGCTCACAAAAACAACGTAACAATGTTGTAATTCTGATCCATGTCTAGTTGCTACATCCTGACAGAGCTTCCATACATTTTCTTCGCTAAAACGATACAACTTGTTCTTGCAAATGCATATATTTGAGAAATTAGCACACAAAGAGACATATAATGCATACAAATATGATGCAACACAATGTAACAGAATGAATGAAAAAAATACAATACATAAAAAAAAAGGAAGAAAGATAATTAGAATTATCTTTCAATCACAATGAATAAGAAAAAAAACTCCACACAAAAATAAAATAATAAGTTGAACAAAAGTTTAGATAAAAATTGCAAAACATAATATGCAGATAAATAAAAATATAAATAATATATAAAAATATCTTTAAATGTAGATTAAATTACATAACTGAAATCTTAAGATTATATTCAAAATTTTCATAAACAAAAATGAAATTGTTAAATATGTTAAAGATGATTGATAAGAATGATGAAATATGTATTTGTTATGAAATAAATGTAGAATACGCAAATCAAAACACGAAAAATAGATATCATTGTCAATAGAATCTTATAAACTATCTAGTATATATACATTATTAATTAGAAAAATATATATAGTTCTAATTAAAAATATAAGGAAGAGAAATCTATCTAATCTACCAATAGAACATGGAAATGCGCGGGTCTTTTCAAAACGAAATAAATGGTATATTATGATTCGTGGATATTTTATACGTATCAAAAATGGCGGCAGCACATTGCACTGCTGTCTGTACTACTGCAATGTATCGATCCATCGCGGGATGTACCGCAATATGACACGTTTATTTGTTTAAATCAATATTTTTATAGAAAAATCTAGATAATCTCGCTGAAACTCTTACCAATAACAACTTGTATAAATACACTCTGATGCTTTCGGAAAAAGTTGTATCAACGGCTTCATATGCCCGGTTTCACGAGTCTCCCCGGCCATTCTTTGTTTACAAACTCGATCAAATTACACAATTTAACAAACTAATTTAACACTGATTTAAATCGTTAAAATACGTATGATTTCTGAATTAAACTGTACGCGAACATTATATTAATTGATTGAAATCAATTTGATCAGTTTATGAAAATTCAAAACGATCTCACACGTCCGACCACACGGAACGACATTGTTTGACTACTGCTGCTCGCTGTTGCTCTATGATTTTCCTATAGTCGACTCGCACTTGAGTCGCTGTAGTAGTGCACATGCGCAGAATCAACCGATTTAAATCAGCAATTTTAACTTTACGTTTTGACAATATTTATTAAAATAAGATTTTACAAATTGATATATATGTTTGTTTTACACATGAAATAATATTTTTAAATAGTTTGATAATTAATTGCTTGTCTCTAAAACATCAATCTCGACGATTTATATTAGAATTTCAGTTCATTTTCAGTAATTTCTAATTTTTATATATTGTTAACAATAAATATTTGTTTATAATTTAATTACGCATAATTTAGTTAAGAAATTTGATATGTATATATGTATGTTAATACTATTTCATGTATAATACTTTTATATATATTTATATTTAATCATTAAATTATGACAACTTACACAAGTTTTTATTTTAACAATTGTATAAATTGATTTATAAGGCCGATGAATATGGCCGACTGATTATTTATATTTTTACATATAATATTTATATATATAATATATAATAATATTTATATTGTATTTAAAATATAATCAAGCAATTTTTAAAATTGAAAATATTGCATGATAATTACTGACGATATCTTTACATACTTTATTATGTTGTTCGTGCATCAAGGGGGTTCGTTGAAAATCGATTAAGTGTAATATATCTAAAGTTAGTAAAGCTAAGACTGACCATGAACTTTGAATAATACAGAATATCACGTGCGTCATAACATTAGCTTGGGGTATAGAAATTCATCGACATTACATCACTAACCTCACTAACTAGTTCACTTTGTGACGATTACAAAAGTTTTATTTTCTCTTCTTACACAATTTTTATGGGAAAATGGCAATGAATGCTGCAAAAGCCGTTTTAAAACAAGGAAAAACAGTTTTACTAATATGCGATGTTCAAGAGAAATTCGCTAAAGCTATGTATGAATTTGGGAAAATCACTCAGAACTCAGTGAAACTGGTAAATATTAACAAACAATGCATATTGCATACGATTTAATGGTAATTTAATGATGATCTAGATTATTATTATTATATTTACAAAAATTACATAAGAAAGACATAAATTATGTCACATATTATCCACAGATAAATGCATTGAAACTTTTAAATGTTCCCATAATTGTTTCTGAACAAAATCCAAAAGCTTTGGGTAAAACTATTCCTGAATTTGATATTTCTGGTGCCAAAGGACCATTTGAGAAGACTCAATTTAGCATGTGTATTCCTGAAGTATGATCATTATATAATCGTTTTTCATAAAAAAAATATCTTATTTTCATATTAAAAATAATTTTTAGATAAACAAAGAACTCTCTACAATTTGTTCCGGTCAAAAACCAGATTCAATTATTCTCATTGGAATTGAAACCCATGTGTGCATAGAAAATACAGCAATCGACTTAAGACAAAATGGATATGAAGTACATACTGTTGCAGACTGCTGTACTTCTCGTACTCAAGAAGACAGATTATTGGCATTAGAGGTAAAAATTTAGTAATATGACAAAGAAAGAAGAAACTATACAAGAAACAAGTGAATAATCTATGTAATTTTTACAGAGAATGAAAAGAATAGGATGTCATATAGCTACTTCAGAGAATGTCATTTTTAAATTATTGGCAGATGCAAAACACAAGGAATTTAAAAATATCCAAAGTTTGGTAAAAACACCAACACAACAAACAAATTTAGTTCCAGTTTCACAATTATAAATATTCAACTGTGTTATATAAATCACTACAGAGATATTTTTATAACATGATAAACAAATTATATATGAAATTACTTTTATTTAAATATTAATATCCATAGGAATATAATTGTATAAAAAGTAAAAAAATATACATGAGATTTTTATTATTTTATTTTAATTTTTTCCTGTAGAACCAAATCCTCCATCTCCTCTGTCTGTATTATCTAAACTATTTACTTCCTGAAGTTCAGGATATATTATTTTTTCACAAATTAATTGGGCTATACGATCTCCTGGTGAAACCTTAAAAGGTTCATTACTGTGATTAAACAATACTACTCCTACATTTCCCCTATATAAAAAAAAAAAAGAGATAAATAAATAGCAATATTTTTGATACAAATATAATACAATCACACATCCATTCATCCTATTATAAAATACATCCTATACTATAAAATACATAATTATTTCCAACATCTATAAATCCTTGCATTTCTTTATATTGTTAAAAAATTATATTATTTATAATTTAATTTGTTTAAACTCGCTCACCGATAATCAGCATCAATAACGCCAGCGCCTACATCAATATGATATTTCCATGCCAATCCTGAACGCGGTGCTATTCTTCCATATGTATTTTCAGGAACTTCAATTTGTAAATCAGTTTTAATAAGTTCTTTACCATTTGGAGGCACAATATATTCATAAGCACTGTTAAAAGAAGAAAATACATATACCTGAAACTTTGCAATTTTGTCTAACCTAGATATTTCAAAAACATACCTTCTTAAATCATATCCAGCGGCATATTTTGATCCTTTTGTTGGTACAAATGCTTTTTCAGTTAATTTTGCGAATTTCAATACTGTCATGATTAAATTAAGTGAATATTTTTGATTATAACAAAACTATGCAATCGGTAGCAAATACGTTTTATATATATATATACATATATATGCGATATTTTACCGCGCATTTTAACTACGTTAGTAGAAATTACGTTATTCAACATAACGATTATTTTGAATATTTTTTAAATAGATAAACATTTAATATTACAATATTTTTCATATTTTTATGATTTAAATGAAATTAATAAATACATTAAAATTTTTTTAAAAAAACAATAATAAAAAATATGTATATGTATTTATATTATTATACTATAAATTTTAACCTTAAAAACAATGTCGGATGTTTTTTAGATGGCGTTAATGTAATACTTGTTTCAATAGATATTCAGCTTGTTTTAAAAGAATATAATCGGCAAAATATATATCAAATGTGATTTTTTGTCATAAATTTGTTCAAATATATATCTATACTTACATAATGACATATCTAATAATTAATATATGTGTAACATTATGTTCTCAACAACAATGCAACACATGACTATACTTGGTTTACAAAAAACGCAATGAGTCTGCTTATCATGTTTTAAACTACATGACAAGGTCATTTATTCGAAATTAACTAATATTTCGTGGCTTTTTGGTTAACACGTTGGAAGTAGCCACGTTGGCTTGATATACATGGCTTACTTATAAGATAAGAATCTTCGACTTGACCAATCATCAGTCGTATGTTCGATCATCGCTTATCTTCCCGCCAAACACGAGTGATCTTTTCAGTAAAACGATCATCTGTTTCGAGAACATCAGTAGTTTTCTTAAGATTTTTTCAATTTTTATCTCAATCAAAATCTCAAAAATTATTATAATAATTATAATTTAATTCTCTGTGTTCTTAAATTATTATAATTCTTCAATCAAGTGAAAAAACAGGTATGAATTACAATTGAGCATTCCGAGTAATTTGTTTAATAATTTCTTCTCTCATTATAAAGAGCCTGTTAATAGATTTTAAAATAAAATGGATATTTTTTTATTTCCAAATAAAATTTTAAACTTTTTGAATGCAATGAAATTCATTAAGTTAGTTACTGTTGCTGTGCAAAAATGTCGTTATCTAATCTTTAAAAGTAACGTACATTTTTTTAAGATGATCGTATTTAAAAATCTATTAATATAATCGAATAATATTTCTAATTAGGATGTGGATGATACTTGCAAGTGGCTTTTTAGCTATTGCATTAACAAATGCGGATAATACAGCAAATATGGCTTTTGATGCAACAAATCCTTCCGATGCGCTTCCTGGCTTCGATGGAAAGGTTCCAAAGGCGAAAGAACTTCTTGAAATGCTCGATTCGATGAATGGCTTATCAGATGAAGAAAAATCGAGTCTTAGAGAAAATTTATTAAAGAATCTTCAAGAAGATCGTGTCCCTGAGGTGATGTCTGGCAATGATTTGACAATGCAAACTATAGTTCTTTTATCCTTATTGGGCATTGTTGCTCTCATCTTTGGTAAATATTTTGATCCAATTTTTTAAAATTAAAATTATTTTAGCAATTTAATTTTATTAATTAGGAAAGTTATGAATTTCTTTTTAAAGTATTGATCATGATATATATTGATATTAGGATTGTATATGCCATTTTGTTTTTTCTGAATAATTTCAAAAGGCTGATTCAGTAAACATTTTTGTTTTCTCAACTAAATTGCATAATAAAAATGATTGTACATTTCGTTATTTCTACATCATGTATGAACAATTTAACGTGTCACACGTTATCTAATCGATCACTTCAATATTGCCTGCGATGAATTTTATTTAATCAATTCAATCTTTTCGTGCTAACAAGATTATCGATTTTACTTGTCGATTAAAAAAGAAAGTTCTGTGATTATTTCTTAGTGTTTTGTGCGAACGGTATTGAAAATATGGCACAAAATATTTTGAATTTGTTGCGAGATAAAGGCGTTTTGTCTCACAGTGAGCAAGAAAAATTATTAAATTTAATACCAGACAATACCAAAGAAAAATTGTTTAATATCTTTCAGCGATATCAAGAATTAAATGATGAAGAAAAACAGCAACTTGTGCATGAATTAGTCGGAAAGTTTAAACAAGTTTTAGAAGATAAAATGAATAATTATTCCAGCTTATATACATATTTGTTTCATTCATACTTAATTTTCATTTTTGCTGTATTATTTGTAGTTTTCATTTTTGGTATGTTATTTTTATAACGTTTTAACATTTAAAATGAATCATAAGCGTCAGATTATTTTTGATAACCATTTGACGATAATAATAATTTTCTTCTATTTTATAACTTGATGTTACTTTATATTTTTCATTTATATTTTTATGATTATAGTTTTCTTCGTTTACAAATTGTTCAAATGCTTATCGGACAGAGAAACAAAACGACAAGAGAAGAAGAAGAATAAACAAATGAAGAAGAAAAAGTAATGCAAGTGATACAAAAATAAAAATATGCAATGTGTTATAAATCATAGCGATATATCTTGTTGTTACGCGAATAATCTTGTTGTATTTTATATGAAAAATAATTTATAATTTACAAAATATTCTATTTTGTTAAATAAAATAATATATTTATAAATTATAAAAGTGGAAATTTATTTAAAAGAGGGGGGGCAGGGGACAATATATTTTGGCAAAAGGATATTTATTGTGCCGTTTTGTGACATACATAACATACGTCAAAATACTATATAACATGCAATCAAATCAACACATTTTTGTGTGACACGATGGACGTGTAAGTTTCTATTTTTTTTAATATCATTTTATATAATGTCTAAATTAAGATATACAGATATTTTTTTCTTAACACATGTACAATCCTAATAATTGTTACACGATTCGTTCGATTGATATAAACAATATGCGTTTTACATCACATTGAGGATTGAGATGTGCTACTAGTTCAATTCACGTAGGAATATATGTGATTAGACATAAATTATAGAAAAAGATATTAGCTAGTGTTAGCAATAGTATTATATCGTAAACATCGATATAATTTCAATAATTTGTATATATTTATTCATAATTCTGGAATTCATTTTTTGCAAAACTTCTATCTTATGATTTAACATTTGCTTGTAAGTTATAATACTTGGTATGTTGTCCATGATTTACAATATTTAGGAAAAATATATCTTCCTCTAGTTTGTACTGAAATAGAATTCTCTATGATAAAGTAATTATCATTACTCTTGTCAAATGTTTATTAAATAAATTTTAACACTTTGTTATGAACCAAAAAAAAAAAAAAAAAATAAGGCACTTATATTTTTTCTAAGGACGTACTTTGAAGAATAGAAACTTTAATTGATACTTTCTATTCTTTGCTTTGGCAAAGTGGCGTCTTTTGGGAGTGAGTTTACACTCTTTTAAGACTTAAGAAGTTATTTAATGATAATATGATGATAAAAAAATATTACATTTTATATAAAATAAGGATTATATTCATCAGTGGCATAATTCATTAATGTTCTAGTTTTGCAAACTCAAAACAAAACATTTGATTTATACCAATGAATAATTATAACAGTAATATTTGTTTACTAGATTTATAATTTTTGTGGCACAAGGATTGAGTAATTGCGATAATCACCGTATATATTTTCTAAAATAAACGATTTACTTAAATTCTAATAAAAAAAATTAACTGAATTTATATATTATCTTTAGTAATTGAAATTTTCGTATAAAATAATATATGATATTATTTGACACACACATATATATGTATGTATATATATTTTTAATGCTGAAAATGAACATGTTCATTTAACATTAGAAATATCAATTTTCCTGAAAATAACTATACTGGAATCTTTTAATGAGTATTGCATATAAAATATGGGTAGATTTCCTCGTCTTTTTATTAATAAGGCCTATCTTTCTTCGATATTCTTTTTTACCTGATTGTATAAAATAATTATCTCAAATTAATTAAAAACTAAATAGTTTACTAACTATTATGAATAAATAATTCAGAAATATTTTCTGATAATATTGTCGTAATTTAAAACGAAAAAAAAAATCGACAAATTTTTAATTACGCAATAAGTTATTTTCATCTTACTACGTAATAAATTCTTTATCGAATCACAGATTCGTTTGGCAAATTTGGGATATATGGAAGATCTACTACATAATTTTGCAATTAATTTATCAGTAATTGTATCTTTTAAGAACGCGACGAAGGCTTTAGAAGCAATTTGTAGCGTTCGCTCGTATTATCTACAACAGAATAAAAATGATTTATTAAAATCATTGATTAACAAAATGAAGTAATAAAAATTTTAATGCAATTTTCAATTTTTTACATTACCTTTGATAGTTTCAACGAAATACATGCTTTCGTCTTTCATGTTTGCTACCAATTCATCGGTAACTAACACATGGATACCCTGAGGACCAAGAAAGAGAACAGAATGGAGTCGATCATGAGATAAACTTAAGGTGTTCAGTAACTTATTTATCAAGGCACTACTGGTCAGACTGTCCAAGTAGGCGACTCTCCAAAGTGAACTGTTGTCTTCCAGCGAGAAATAAAGGGTAAGTTTTGGGGTTGGCGCCTTTGAATGCAGCGCGTTGAACAATCGGATCCCATCGGCCAGGCCACAGATTTGAATTAAATCATCCCTAGAGAGTCGTAAAATATCCGAAGCAGAGAAGCTTGCGAATGTAGATTCAAATGCGTTGAAGCGACTAGCACGAAGCCATGTCGTTGTCTGTGCCGCACTTGCATCAGGTGACAATTGAACCAAACATGACGATCTCTGCATAAACGTATAAATTATATTTTTATGAATTTTAATTTTAATGTTTAAATTGTAATTTAACTTTGTAATTTAAATTGTAATTTTTTATAAATAAACTAACTTCAGTTTCGATACAAGATTGGTCTGGTAAAATTGCCGCAGGCGATGGTAGAGCAGGTGCTGTTCCCACGTTTTCCTTCACAGCATCAGAAGCAGGAACTAGTGGTACGATACCTGGATTGGAAACTGAAAGTGCCAAGGGTGCTACTACTGGTGAAGTATTGCCACTTATAGTAGAGCGACTTTGAGGAGATCTGTAAGAATAATAGAATTCTTTTTAATATAATTGAATACTTGTTTTTTGATTCGTGTCTCTATTTTAATCAGTATAAATTCAAGATGTGCATGCGCCATTAAATGCCCCAGTATTTTTATATTCATCAACGCAATTCATCAAAGTAGACACACTATGAAAGATTGCGGTCCATGTAGAACATGAATTAACGACATTAAGCACAATGAAAGCAAATACGGTAATAATTGACACTGCAACCTATCGCTATTCTACGAATATTAAGTCATTAGGTTCTGTCAATGTTCAAGGAACTAGAACCATTATTCATAATAAGAGTTCCTTTTTTCAAACACGCGAAAACATAAATAATATAATTGTTGACCTTAAAATTATCTAATTTATTGCAAAGTTACATAAGCATGTAAAAATGAGATCTAGAAAAGCACGCGAACTAATTTCTTTGCCTATTTTTGTTTTTTTGTACTCTATATTCTTTTTATTATCTTACATGGCGCGTCTTTTCAAGCGAAAAATCAGCTTGGAAATCCCTTTCCCATCGATCCTTTTGTTATTTCTGCCTTTTCTTATCGTGAGACTGATTAATCCTCCGCGCATGAGATTACCTCTTCTCGCTCTGGATTCCGAAATAGAATGAATAAACTTAGCCACAACTTCCACTTGTAAGGGGCCTCCGCTGACCGTTACTTCGTGTTCCAGAAGATAAGTCGAGGCATTTCCACGAAATTTGGCCGTTGATTTGATGGCCCAGCAACTTTTCAACTTCCAACTGGGACAATTCTTTGTCATCTCGATAAGTCGTGTTCTAGATTCTATTATTTATTTTCAGAACAAAATTTCAAGTGTGGATTTTTATAAAAAGATTCGTGATTTCTTGGAACAGTTTCTTTCGACTTTTCATTCGCTCTTTCATGAATATGTGCAATCTGAACACAGGAATTCTGGAATAATTCTTTATTTTTTCTTCGCCCATTCGTGTAAATTTTAATGTCGAAAATCGATCCTTTTTCGTCAGTTCAACTTCGAAGAATGTTTATCCAATGAAGAAGAATTGAGAGTACATTTTACTCTCATTCGATTTTATTTTCTCAAAAACGATATATGTAGTTATATTAATTTCTCGATTATTATTAATATATCCAAAGTATAAGCAATTGTAAATTTCATTCGAAACTGAAATCCAATTAATCGTTTGAAAGTTTCGATTCAAGAAGACTGATGTTATGTACAATCGTTACGAATCAGATTACTATTGGTACGCGAGTCTGCTCTGAACCGGATATCTCTAGTTTCGTCTTCGTTCATAATCGCGTTAAATTTGCAAAAAAAAAAAAAAATCTTTTTAACAATGAAAAAATAAGCTGTACTTTCTTTCATAAATTCTTTTTAATTTCCCGAGACTAACTTCTTGCGATTTTTATTATTTGCACTTTTGTTTCGTAGCTTAATTAACGAGCAATATCAAGAATTATCATTAACTATAGTAGTAGCCATTTGTATTTGAAATCCACTTCTCGTTACGTGACAAACAATTTTTTAAAGACTCGTTTCGTTTACCAGCCAACCGGCAAATCATTCAAGCGCATCATCAAGTGGTTCTCGTTTCTCGTGTTTCCATGGTTTTATAACCAATTAGAAATTAAAAAGATAGAACGGAGAACACGCGATTTCTTTTCCCGCAACGAAGGAATTCGTTGATCGTAATCAAATCAAACGATAATAAAAATTCTTGTTCTCGTAAATCAATTTCTTTTCTCGATAGGATTACGCGGCCGAACAAAATCAGCGAAGTTTTTCGTTCATTGATCTTTTTGAACGGTCACTTAGCGATTGTAGAATACCCAACATTTAATTCAATATTTTATCGAGCTTTTGACGAACAATTTTTATCGAAGGCACAAAATCGCGCGTTTTGTTTACGCGGGTCGAAAAGGAAGTTTCACATAGAAACGTATTTCAGTTCAAGGCCGAATAGAACCGCCTTGGCATCAGCTTTTCGGCGGCCAGGCTGCTCGTCATCTAAGGAAGTGATCCTGGCGTGACAGGAGCACATGATTGGCCAGGATCTCACGCACAAGCACGTTTTGATCATCAACACGTAACAATTCGAGATCAAGAATACTCGACACGCATGACGATTCTGAATGATTAGCTGGAAATCGAAATTCTACACCGGACGAGGGCATTCCAACGGCGTGTAGCGGCTTCACTCTCGATTCGATGTTCGATCGATAAACTTTCCTCAATCTCGACAGTTCTTTGCTCGTTCTTACGAATTACACAGAAAAGTAGTCAAATCACAATATGCGACGCATGCGAGGCACGATTTCCTTTCTAGGGAAAAATTATCCTTGTTGCAATTTCTCGAACATTACACGTTTGGTTTAAATTTGTGCTGTTTCCTTTTTTAATCTTATCCTTCGATATTTTTTTCGTTTTGTACGTGTCCGTATATAAAATCGATGTCTCGTTTCACGATCGATCTTCGATGCTAGAGAAAAAATGGCGCTGTTCCGGGATTCACGTACGATTTATTTTTAAATTCACGGTCAATGCAGTAATCTGTATCCTGATGCTTTATTTGTCGATGTATGTGCCGGAACTCGAGAGAAATCGAAGATTTCAACACTTTGTGGATTATTTCACAAGATAAAAATCGTTGTATTTGTCTCGTACATCGTGTATTCGACTCCCGGTCGAGAATTATCGACACTGACCAATCCACGCAAGATTTAATTCCCTTTGAACGATGAATGTGTTCCGTTGCCGAGTCCCCTCGGTTACCTTTATCACGTCCACTTCTCTAACTAATGACAGTAATGGCTCGAGGTCACGAAAATGCGATAACGAGTGCGTATCGATTACTCGCGAGAATATCGCGACCAGCGATCGCCTCACAGTAGAACGAATAAGCAAAAACACGTACGAATATAAAAAATTACACGAAAAGATAGTCACTGATCACTGATTGTCACGTTTTATTTATAAACATGCGTTAGATTAGCGGTAGATCATGTCTGCGGTTCTCACTGATTACCGTTTTCGTTGACTATTTCTGATTCACCAACAATGTATCCTGTTTCGAAGTAATTACAACAAATATAAAAAATAGAAGAAATTGATGAACAAATTGAGAATTTAAAATTCCCAAATTGTGAAAAGTTGAACGAAAAAAATTGATGGGTAAACGTAGAACCGAAACGGCTGCGCAGCGGTGCGTGTATCGTGCAACGTTCTGAATTTATTTGTCGTCGAGGTTGTCTCACTCTTTTACTCGGAGCATCGTTGTCGGCTCTACCAGTTGCCGGCTTGTGCCAGTTCGAGCCAGTTTCACAACTCCCGTACCAGCACCTCCTCTTCCACCACTTTATCCCGAGCCTCGTATCGTCTATTGCCATTGCTTTCTGCCACCACTTTACGAACTACTTCTACCATTCTTACATCTCCGCGATTCATCCGCAATCCCCCACCATTAATTTTGCGGTTGTTCAAAGCGAAACGGCAACATAGCCTTGCATTGCAAGGAAAGGAACATCATGCACCATGTATATTCTTCCTCTCTCGAGATTTCCTCTCTTGCTATGTATACTTGCTATGTACTTACTATTGTTTTCACTAAACTATATGTTCTTC
The DNA here is from genome assembly GCF_048593485.1 of Apis florea. Taxonomy (NCBI): domain Eukaryota; kingdom Metazoa; phylum Arthropoda; class Insecta; order Hymenoptera; family Apidae; genus Apis; species Apis florea. The sequence goes on from NW_028256789.1 coordinate 3,874,307, forward strand.
ATGAATTTTTTTATTTTTGTTTGATTTTATTGTTCGATCTGAATATCGAGAAATATTACGAATCTTCTTTTTGCACATTTTAATTATAAATATGAGACACGATTTTTGTATCATGTTTACCGCGAATTATGTTATTAACGTATTAATATTACTATGTTAAAATTCGCGTTTACATAGAATTATTGAAAGGTAGTAGATTTTTTGAATGCATGAATTTTATGTTTTGTGAAATATATATTTGCACGGAGGTCAATCGATATATATATATATATAGATTGTTATTTAACCAAACAGAAACTTGTAGTATCCGGAATAGACCAGATAATTTATATGAGAACACAAAAGTTACTATATCACCTGACACATCGATTATTAACAATATTTTATGGTATCATAAAATAATAAATATAAGAACTTAAAGAATGAATGTCATAAATTAAAAAGAAAAAATCAATGATATGATTTATATTGATTATTTCTTTTTTAAAATATAATTTTTAATTAACGATTTTATTATATGTATACGGGAAGAATTAAAATAAAAAATATTTTGATACCAATACTGATATGTAATGATAAGATAATGCAAATCAAACACAATTAAAGATATCATAAATTGTGGTTTGAATTTGATACCACATTAATAAAAATATTTATATTTAGAATTATAATTGTGTAAATGTATCGTAAAATAAATAAAAATGGAAATAATATTCATATTTGTACTTACATTGCCTCTGTTGAAGCATAGGGACTTCCACCACTTTGTGTGATCAAATTAGATGGTGATAACGAGTCTAAGGGAATCTGTAATCAAACATAGAATCCAATCTGGTTAATTTGCTGTGAAAAAAATCTCGAATGTCGATCACTTACGTCGGAGAGAACCGTGCAGTCGTAACTTGGCTGATACTTGTCTTGCTCATGTGGTGGTCGTCGCAGTATTTTGTCACGATCTTGCTTATGTTTGCGATCAGCTCCTTTCAACTTGAAAACTTTTACCTGGCAAGAAGCAGCGTGCAAACGAGGGCCTCCCGGCAATCGCGTTTCCACTTGTATTCGAAAGGGCACGCCTTTTTCCCCACCATGTTTCTTGGGCGTAAATTCAGTGCTAATACAGTTCACCTAAGGCAAAGGTATCAAATATCATCTTAGTTTCAAGTTTATTAATCGAACCTATTCATTCTGATATATGATATTGAGGAAAAGCAATAAATTCTATCGAATCGAATCAGTTTTTTTGATTCTTCTTTAACATTTGGTCAAGTTAAAGAATAACATTTCAGAAAAAATATAGTTTTGAAAGGAAATGTGTATTTATTTCTTACTTTTTATTTCTAATGCGTCTACCTTTATATATACGCCAACTTCCTTGGTAGGATCCCACATAAATTCTACACTATTATTTGATGGAGATGGTTGACAAACATCTACCATTCCATAACTAAGAGGAACATCGACCTCGAGTAATCTTTCACCAGGTCTTGCGCGTTGCCATGCGAGCATCTGTTCCCTTTCAGTATACTGAAGTCTCCTCTCGTGGAAGCAAATGCGTATTGTCGACTGAAACAAAAACGTTGGATGTCCCTTCAGAGACGTTGTAGCACCGTTTGGGAGACTCACATCTTTCGAACGTCGAGGATTTACGAGCTCGTACCGAACTTGTTACTTTGTGAAAAATAACGAAATGTAATTTTTAAGAATTTGTCAATATTATACATATTGTACAAATGCACTATATAATCAGCATGAGCTCTTTTGATTCCATTTTAAGAAATTAATACGTTTTTTAAGATGTTGCTACCCAAACATAGACAATCTCTTGTTCTATTCTGGGAAACGGATAATAGTTGATCAAATACCTTTAAAATTTTCCCACGATAAGCAGATAAATCACCTAATTTCTTCAATTTAATCTCGTACGATTGTCCCTGGTTCAAGTAAGTGAGCGTTTCTTCGTTAACTTTCGTTGCAATACTAGTAGCAGCGGCAAGCACATATTGAAAACTAAAAAAAAATATTATTTTTCTGTATTTGATATAATTCATATAATTGAATATTCATAATTCAATGTAACATTATCGAATAACATACCGGCAATCCTCGTTGAGCTCGCTTCCCTGTTGAGAGGAAGACACATGATTTCCTGAGGATGATGTTGGAGGATATTCTTCGTTTGAGGGATAAAGCAACTGATGAAGACTAGCTGCTGTCTGTCCATTATTATTACTATCAGCTTCAACAGAGTTGTTCACATTGTTCGCTGGTGCCGAATTATTAATTGTTCTCTGTGATACGTGGTTTAAACTGAAGCAAACATTGAACGAGAAATAACATCAATTAACTATATGCATTCCTGTAAAGTTTGATACGTTTGCACGAAAGGATAAGAATGTTTACATTTATTACGTGCTAATAATATAGTGCTTCTTCGAACAAGTTTAAACGCATTTGTGATTAATTTCATATAAACTGCACTCACTATAAATTAAAAAATATCGAGGGCGAAAAGATTAAATCCGAGGGAGTTTTCATTGCCGTTGAAACTAGTTTCAGGAGGATACCAATTGCATCGCACAAAATAAAATTACATTTAATTCGCGGTTGTCACGAATAGTTTTCACTGATTCGTCGGAATGCTTGACGTTATTATATGTTGTGTGGGTTTCGTGAAACGCAGTGTTCCTAATTAGGAGCAATTTCTACACAGACAATTCATTATTCGCGCAGTTGAAATAATATGCTCTTAAGGTTTTCATTTTTTTCTTTCTAAATTGTCCACCAGCAGATAAGTAACTACGTCCATCCAAACATCATGGTTTCTTTTCTTTTTTAAAAAGTTAACTTGCTCGAATAACTCTTGGAATTTACCACAATCTGTAATAATAATAATAATTTTCGAGTTAAAAGATATTCGCAATAGTGCAAATGATCACGTTCGGAAGAATCACGTTTTTCGCACGACCGATCAGTCAGACAAGCAACTGACATTTAACACTGACAGATACCGCGAGATAACTCGCGAGGAACCTCGTAAGAGTAAAGGTCTGACCTGCGTGCCATTTGCCTGATAGTTGTGCGAAAAAACAGGACGATAATCTTGTGTCTCTGCGGGGGAGTCTCGTGGCAAATTCCGCTGTCGGCTTTGTTTTCTTCTTTTAAGATTTTTCTTCCATCGTTTCCACGACTGTTGATTGCTCATGACTGGTGTGCCGATTAATTGCAACTGATGTGAACACGTTTCGACTTGTGACAGGTGGAAGCAAAAATAGAAAAAGGGAGAAATACTTGTCTAGATGCAATTAACGAAACGAACATGAGCATGCTCGCGCAAGACGATGTCTCTAATATAAATAAAAAATAAACAAAAAACGTTTGGCAATTTTTGCACCGTGTTTAGAAGAACTTACTTGGAATTTTGCTGATTTTCTGGCGATGGCGCCTCTTGTTTAAATACCGTCAATGATGGTAATGCAAGCAAGGCTTCGCTGTAAACAAATTTCAAATAATTATGCATACGTAGTTCTTTTCGTGTTCTGTTTGCTTTCAAGATATAAAGTGTAATTTTCGAGGCAAACAAATTAGATTTTTATGGGAACAAGATTTTTCTGCGATTATTTAATAATCTTTTATGCAATTGCACTCTCGTTTATTGCGATGTTTGCTTCAATAAAATGACATTAAAATCGATTTAAGTCGAATGAGTGTTTATCCGATAATAACTGATAGATTCCGGTTTTCGCTATCGACTTTAATTGATTAGAATCTCATGGCAGAAATGAATAAGATATAAAATATCCCAGTAAAAATAAAAAATTATAATTATAAATTATACAATATGATTTAATTTTTAAAAAATTTCACCAATTATCATGGATCTATTATAAAATCATAAAAAAGGCCGATATTTATGTATATATTTATATGTCTTAGACAATTTATTTAAAGATAAAGAATTCACTGCGAAATAAAATCCAGCGCAAATTGGAGAGAAATTATTGCGACTTACATAAACTTCATTTTATGGAAGTTGAAAAAAATCTCAGATACTCTCATCTCTACACAGTTTTTTCTTGCTTTATCATCTTCTAATCGTTCTATGCTTAAAACTGAAATTAAGAACAAGAATAATTTAATTTTGTCGAGCAATCATGTAATGATGATACTGTTAACATAGTCGTAATAAGGTAATTGATTTCATGATATGCAATTTAATTATTAAAACAAAATAAAGAACGAAAGAATAGTTTGAGAACCGTTATGATAAGAAATTGAGTCACTAAGGTCAATGAAAACCGGAACATACCAGTTTGAATGTAATGAAATTAATAATAATAAATCTACTAATAAAATATCACGATATTATTAAAAATACGGTACAAATTAGTTATAAATTTAGGATATTACTATGTAAAATTGAAAATAAAAATTTCACTCTATCTAACTTTATTTAATTATAAATCATACTGCAAACAAGAATATTTTTTTGTCATATTAAAAAATTAACAAATAAAGAAAAAGTTTGGCATGAAGAAAACTTTTATGTCATTTTATTCACTCACCTACTTTTTAAATATTGATGCATGATTCCGATACTCGAAATTCAAGCTCGAATTTTTCTCTTTGTAAACATTTAGCAATTTCACGAATACTATAATCAATTTGCTTAGCTATATACTTAACGATTTTTATACATTTTTTTTTTTTATTATATTTGAATGAAAGTGATTTTCTAACGCAAGTTTTTTTATATAAATTACATCCACTATTTTAGTATCACATATTGTTGAATATCACGTGATTTATGTACGCGGTAAAAAATGAAACTATTCACTGGTATTAAATTTAACTAATTTAAAAATAATCAATTCCGCACTCGTGAAAAGTTCTTGGGATTGATTTTATTTAGATTCACGTTAAGAGATAACAGTTTTTAACAATTTTTCAGTCATGAATTTTCAAAAATTATCACTATGTCTTATAGCGATGATGATATGAGTATCACGTGTAATCCTATCAGCTGATTCTTGGCGGTGGTTGTGCTGCTTCTCCACTAGCGCTTACAAATGCGGGCAATGTGTGTTATCTAACATTGAAAAGTTTCAAATGATTATTTCCTGTTATTTTATTCCAACGATTAGAACCGGAAATTTGAATAAGCACAAAGTATCCTACTTCGATTTATCCTCTCTTATTAAGAATTTAAATAAACGTATGAGCTGTTAATTTATTATCGAAGACATTAACGAGATTAAATTAAAAAAAATAGATAAATCGATAAGCGATAGTCAAACACATATGAAGAAAATCTTTTTTAAACGAGGACGTTTGTTTCGAAACGTGTTTCGAAAATACTTTATAAAAAAAAAAAAACGAAAAAAATAGACGATCTATACAGGTGTAAATCAAATAAGATAGCAAAACCAAGAACAATTTCGCTTAACGTAATGCTCTGGCGAATTCTAAAACCGTAAATGTAAAAATTGGTAAAAATGGTACAATTGAGTGCAGGATGGAAACGCACATGCCTGTACGCGCAGAGACTCGGTAAGCGTCTAAACCTCTGTAAACGGCGTGATTTCCCAGCGTATTCTGTTCAAGCCACAAAACACCGACAACCGTGTCTGGTTTTAACCGGATTTCTGACTCGACATACTCCTTTCCCACTACCGTCTACTGTTTTAATCGAGATTCGATCCACTTCTGTACACGAGGATCTTTAGAAACCTACTTTATCGGCTAGTCTTATGAACAAATCCTTCGTGATCGACTATCGGTTCAGCCTTAATGAAAAATTCAACTATTTCTTGCTTTCTTTTTTTTTTTTTTTAACTAGAAAAAAATAACTTTCTTACCTACTTTTTTGGATATTACTAAAACTAAAATTTCCGAATCCTGCACTATCAGGCAGAACTAATTTTAATTAATTAAGGCACGATTTTATCCTATTTCTTTCCCTTGTTTGCCTCCAAAATTTGAATTTACTTTTTTCATCATAACTTTTCCAAGAAATGTATCTTCTCTGACGAAAAAAATATTTATATTTTACCTCATATTATAGGAAGCGACTGCTGTTGCAAGATCGGATGCTGCAAGAGCTGAGAGCGATCCATCGAAGTCGGCGGCAAGATGTTCGGCCAGCTCCTCCACTTGGGTTGACCATCCTTGTCCAGAACCATTGCTCCCGACAGATCCTGAAAATATGAAAGAATTGAAAATATTGCAACGATTATTTCATTGTTAAGAAAAAAAAAAAAAACAATCTTATCCTTTGCTATCTTAGATCAAAGATCAAATCACCGTGATATCTTTAATTTTTACAACCTTGTACATTAGCATAATTGATGTAAAACTGATGGTGCATAGCGCCAATCCTCGATTTGGTATCCTGAAGGGCCATAACTGCGTTTCGTCTTCGATTCTTGGAAGTTATAGCAGGATATCGTCTAGTGTGTAATAATGGTAACCTGGCGCTGTCTACTTCACACCACTTCATTCTATATCTCTGCGAGGGGATAAACGAAGCTAGCACACTTGTAAGAATACCACCGAAATAAAAACGATGCGCGTATACCTTCGCGTAGTTTCTCTCGGATGGAGAACTAGTATTAACTTCCTCTCTCTCTTTCCTCGGGTGGACTTAATCTGCGATACACTGTGTACTCTGGAGTTATCAGTTTCTCTAACCACGTGGTCAAAAAGGCGTCGAATAAACGCATCACGGTACTTTTACTGAATCAGTCGTGAAACGTTCTTCGAACAAGCATCTGCTGTACGAATTTCGACATTTTGGGGCAAGGCTAAAGAATGTTTCGAATCAAATTAGAATGTATTACAACGTAACGTTACGGTACCTCGGAAGTTTTTGATAACGGGAACTTATTTTGTGGAACGTTCATACAAAACGAACGAATTGTGCACGATAAATGGAATTTTTGCGAATCAGATAATCCGTGTTCTTTTCAAGTATATAGAAATTAAAATTGTATCTGGCATAATTTAAAGAATCCAACGGCTGTTGTAGAAATTAATTAATGGAATTGTGAGTGCCTACGACTGTGTATCTGAGGTCCTCGTCACGACCTTTTGAACGATATGTCTATATTGAGAGCTGTATGATAGCAACAACAGTGATGTAGTCAGAATCGAATATTCGCTAAAAGACAAAAGCAAAAGAAAATGGGAAATTTATAAGGAAACAATAATACGTTCTACATTCGTTTTTAAGGGATGAGGATAAATTAATCCGTCTTACCTTTTTCTAAACAATTTCTCAACAATCAACAGTTCTAGTTGAATTAACTCCGGTGAACTCTAATACATTTCTAAATCAATCCAATCAATAAAATTCATAATTGTAATAGAGTAATTTATAATTTTCAAATATTTTTAAATCATACTAACCATCTCTCTTAGCATGCTTCTTCTCGAGTTCTGTAATTTGCGACAACGGCTCTCCGGCTCGACGTTTCAGGGTGCTCTGCTGGCAATTGGGGGAATTGTCGGAAGACGGGCTAAGATGTTGGGGCGATTCGCTGCTCGAACGTATTTGGCCACCGTCCTCTGGGGAATCCTTTGGTGAGTCGTATTTATCCTGCCATAAAGAATTTTGCGCACTGTGATATCCCATTGACGCCTAAAACGTTTGATCATCGTCAGTTCACGGGATGAAACGCGCGGAGCTTCACGGTTATTGTTTTAAGACGGCTAATAGCACATCTTGCGCAAATGAATCGAATCCTGAGCCGTTGTGAGAGCGTTCAATGCGAAAAGAAAGAAGAAAAATTTGGCCGATCTCGTGATGCTGGAAACATGCCGAACTCTTCGCCCCTCGCGAAATTAATGAAAATTGGCGAGCAACGTGAAGCGTCGCGTTCAACGCGTACCAACGAGATGATATCGCTATCCCAAGGAAAGAACATGGCAAAACTTACGTGCTGAGTGGCGATAGGGTCACATCTGTTCTGACGAACTGGGGACAGCTGTTCGTACGGAGGTGACGGTGTATTGGGAAACCATATCGTTCCATTCAAAGCATCTGCACCGCCGTCCATGATGAATTGGAGCTCCATTCAACGACTTTAAATCTCGAAGCACTCGTGTCAGAGGGTTTTACTTTTCAGGCTACACTACTACCTTTACTCCGAAAAAACCAATTGTTTTGATCCTAATCACGATTACTATTCCACCCTTACCAAGTTCGAGTGCTCAAAGATTCTTTGGAGAACGCTTTGGTGGCCTATTTGGAAGAGAAGGCTATAAGTCCGATCTAGTTAGAGCATCCACGATGAAATTTTCAACTTAGGGACTTAGGGGCTTCTCCTTTCTAAGCGTTAACGTACATTCTTCAGGTGGATAATTTTCCCAGTCCTTTTTCTATTTTTCTTTCTTTTTTTTTTTTTTTTGGCCGCTTCTCGTTTTCTTCGTTCAGCTCGTTTCCCTTTTCTTTCGTTTATTAACCAAAACGTCCTCCTTTTTTGTGCGTTCTCCGCGTATTTTTCTTCGGGATCGACAACGATCTCGGAAGTGCACGGTGCATCACTCGTTAGCGAAGGGCCGAACTTCCTTAAGGAAGAGTTATCCTTAGAACATTACGAAGAAGCTATTGTACAATTTCTTGATGCCAGTTGTTTCGCGTTGCCGATGCGTTTCTAGGAGTGCGCAACCCCGTGACTTAAGGGAAAGAAACCGCGAAAAGACGACGAACGCGTCCTCGAATACCATCGCCACACCTTGGCTGCAACGCATTTTGTTACTATTTTTTTCCCTTGAAAATCTACGAGTTTCGCGAAAGGACAGCCACTTGTTACTTTTTCTCTTTCTCTCTCTCTTTCTCTCCCCCTCTCTCACTCTTTCTCTCTTCTTCCCGTCGTATCGTTAAATCCGAATAAAATGTTCGGATGGAATGGAAGTTCGACCGAAACTTTGTCACTTGTTAGTTGTAAGATGAAACTTAGATCAGAATTCGAATTCTAGAAATTCTATTTCGTTTTTATTTTATTCTCTCGATAAAAATTCGTTTCTTTTTTTTTTTTCTTTTTTTAATATATTATACGTTATAAAAAACGAATTGTCGCTGGGGTGTCACTGGACACGTAAAAATATATTTTTCTTTCTAACGACTATGGCTCACACCACTTGATAGTGTCTCGATAATCGAAGGCCTTCGCCTATCACGTCGTCACCACATTTTCAGGATCCTTCGTTCCATGATGCCGACGGAAAGATAAACCTGATCCAGAAGGGGGGAAACGAGGCTTCGTGGCGTAAAACCAAATGGTATTTGTTTCGTTCCCCGATGTTCCTCAAACTTCTTTCCGCGCTGGGAAAGTCGAATCTTACGAAAAAGTCGGCCAGAAATCGTCCTCTTGGTCGTATACTACGCGAACACGAATCTCCCTCTAGGCTCGATTTCCTTTCTTTCCCAAATAGTCGGCAATGCAACGCAACGATCAAGATCTTTCAAAGAGCAAGAGCCAATAAATTTGAGCCATTCAACTGGTCGATCGAAACGATGCTGCTTGCGATACGTGTTATCAAGTTCGATTATTTCCTTCGATTGTCCTTCTTTTTTTTTTGTTCCCTCCAACACCGAAGATCTGAGAATGACAAATCGAATATCTTCTTTCGAAAGTCAGTCGGCGGAGCACAGTCGAGAGTCGGTTCGACTTCCTGATGCAATTGCTTCCTTCGTATTGTTCTAGTTGATTATCTTTATAAACGCAATCGTTGACCGACTTAAACCGACTGAGACGAACTGCGCCTGTTGGAGATCTGTGTACGACCCTTGCGAACGGGCAGCAAATCGCGCGACACTGGCGACGTTAAAACTTTTGAACCGAAGTTTTGCTCGAGCGATGTCTTCTGTCCAAGAACGATCTGGGTATCTGATCCAATCGCGACTGCCGGTATTAAAAGGCTGACCAATAGTGTCTACGCTGGAGGGTCGACCCGGCCGTCAATTGGAACCACTCAGTGTTGATGAGCAAAATGTGACTCGGTTTACCTCGTAAAATCGTCCCGAATTTGATCGACGTACCGAATCTCGATCAATATCCTGATCCCTTTCTTCTTTTCTCTTTAGCTCGGACAGCTCTCTCTTCTCCACTTTTCCCCCAAAAAATCGAAACAATGATTCTAATCGCCGTTCGATCCACGACGATCCGACGTTTGTTCTCGCTCGCTGTCTTCGTCGCTATTTCGAGATCACGATGACGACGTTTACATCAATTTGACGAGCAGTTGCGTCGTAAAAGATGCTCGTTTGCCACGTGGATTAATTATTTCGCGAGCCGTTATCTCGAACTTTGCGCAGTGTGTTTTCGTTACTAATTCTCTTCGATGAGATGGCAAAAAAAAAAAAAAAAAAAAAAGTGGAAAAAGAAGTTTTTCGAAGAGTGGATCGGCAGGCTGGACAAGAGACTAATGTGAAGAGGTGAGAGGATATCGATGCGCTTCCTGGTTACGTTATCAGAGCCACGTGCCAGAGACGGTGCAACGAAGGACGTGGAACAATTGTTAGCCGTTACTAAAAGTTTCTCGCAGTTTCACGCGAAAGTGTGTTTGAACAGAGATTCTCGAGGATTAGATGGAAGATTTGTCACGAGTTTTTCCGTCTCGTCGAATGAATGAACTTCCAAAAGCTCTGCTCTGTGATCCTTAAACTTTCAGCTTGTTGTTCGTAACTTCGTTAAACTTCGTCCCAGAAAATCGATGAGTTAAATTAATAACGTAGAAGCAGAACCTGAAACAACAAAATTAATATACGTCCACGGAACAGGTGTACCGGTGTATCGACGATTTTTAACTTTCCAAAAAATGTTAATTCTGTGTTCGAATACGTTAAACGAGGATCTCTTTTGTTATACATAAAAAAAAAAAGAAAAAAATATCACCAGTGTAGGAAACGTTCGAGAATAAATATCTTGCAAGATTATTTTAATTAATTTATTACGACAAAATTTTTTTGCCCACACTTAGATAGATTTTCGTAAAAAAAAAAAAAAAAAAAAAAATATCCACACCGACAATGTTAGTGAGAGATGCCCGTCCATCGTGCTCGTCGAATGAATCGTCTGAATACTTCCTAATTCCATCATTTTCTCCTAAACGTTTTCCACCGTTCCCCGCATCTTTCCACGTATATCCGTTCAGCAAAGCTTGCCTGCTCAACGGGGTTAGACGTCTGAAGTTTCGCTGATTGAAGTTAATCCGCGAGGTCATTGTTATACGCGCTACTCGGTTCCACACAAATTAAACCGTGTGTGCCTGCCTTTTACTCGGGGAAGCTCGTCGTATCAACAATATACTCGCGTGTCAGGCTCGATCCACGCGACTGCGGGGAAAAAAAAAAAAAACTCCGTGGAAAATCTTCGATCCAACGAGATCAACGACCACCGACAGCGAATTACTTCGCGACCTTGTTCCTTGCCACCGCGAAGAATACTTCGTTCCTTCAACGAAGAAGATTATTCGTTTGCCGGCCAACTATTCACTCTGTATTAAATTACAGTCTTATTACGTAGATGAAATTATTATTTTCAACTCGAACCCGTACTTATGCAAGCTAGAAAATAAAATTCACACGTGGTGATTATTCGTAGTTGCGTTAATTTTTATTTAAATTTTAAACACGATGGAATTATCATCCTTCGAAGAAACAGTTTTCAGAAAATGATGTAAGACTTTGAAAGAATTGGCTTCATTAGTTAATTGTCTCCAAGCAATATTTTTACTTTTTTACAAAGATTAAATAATATCGATCGAATGATTCTTCGAGTGTCGAACAAATTGAGATGGTTTTTTTTTATTAGAGAATATTGCTCGAACAGTGTTCGATATTTAATCGATTTATTATATATATTAAACGACGTTGTAGCAAAATTATGTACGAAAATAATGATTTTTATAATTGGACAATTAGAAAACGATTGTATAATAGGCGCAAGGAGGCGTTAACTCGTCGCGTAGATGAAGAAATAGTGGCAACACGAGTAAAGACCTCTATTCCTGCAAATTATACTAAGGCATCGAGGTCATATATATATCTTTATAATGGACGAATGCACGTCTGAACCACGTGTAAGATCTGCGCCGCCTGCTTTTGATTGAAATTATAAACCGGTTGTTACATTGATGCTACAGCATCGCGACTCGACTAACTTACTTCGAGACAATGCCAAGGGCAATTCTTTTCCGAATGTCATTGCCAAAGATTAGAAAAATTAATAATCACGCTTGTTGAATTGTATCCAAATATAGCGGTAGCATCCGTTTTCCATAATTTCCATAATCCTTGTAAAATGTACAAAATATAAAGAGAAGCCAATCTTTTTTTTTTTTTTTTGTCCTATGATCTATCTTATGATCTTTATATTGTTCCACGAATCGTTCGTTGATAGAAAATTATGATCAATTGTTGCGAGTGCATCATCATGCGAGTCAATTCATATTTCTATGCTCGATATCTTGCAACGCTCGTTGACATTCTTGCTCCAGAACACCGCTCCAAACTTGATACCGATGATTCAATCCTGGCACAGCGTGTAAAACCGTCTTGGTTCCTAACACGCCTGTAGCTTTATTGGAAATACCGTAAAATATCCTTAAAACTCTCGAGTGCAAGAGTGCCATAGCGCAGAGAGGACACGGTTCCATTAATAGAAACGCCCAATATCCTGTGCATAAATAAGGACCACATTTTTCCGTGTTCGTTGCTCCCGTCTGTTCGGATTTGTGCGTGGAACCGTTATTCCTTCGTCCTCGTCGAATCGCAGAAGATACCAGAGATTCCTCTTTCGGAAGATTAATTTTCGACAGCGATGTTGGATAATAAAGCGGGGCTTCCTCCACATACTTTCTTTTAATCTTTATCTCCCTTGTTGTTTCTATTTTTTCTGTAGGATCGGTCGCTTCTGAATTATCACTACTCTGTTCAAATTTTGATTCCAATTTCCAAGCGCCCCCACCTTGAAGTTTGGCAACGAGATCCACGACGAGCATAGCTGCGTGCCACATTGGATGTTGATCGATTTTCGAGGCAGCAATTGCGAGAATTCTTCCATCCTCCGGATCAACAATCACAGCGCTGCCATTGCAATTCTGATCACCGACAGCGGCTAATTCGGCTGCCTCTACTGCAACCTTCATATACCTCTCTATCAGGTTTAATTGATGTTCTGTAAAAATTGATCCATCGATCAGACATTCGATATTAGGATCTGGATGAAAGTTCAAAGGCCAAATGTTTGAGGCCCGAGTCGCTTGCGCTTTCGTTTTGACCCTTCTTGCTGGTACTTTCAATATCTGAAAATTATCTTCCAATAAAGATAAGTCAAACCCTTTTTCCCTTAACATTATTTTTAATTTGTCTTCGGTCAGGATACAAGGTATTTCGGATGAATTTTCCGCTGGCATTTTCGTACAGTTTAACGGTGCCAAAAGTAGCTTGTTGGAGGAGCAGCGTTTGAGATGCTGGAAACCTGGCAGAATGGAAGAAATACTCTGAATCGCGGTCGAGATATCCTTTTTCTGCTTAAGTACACCCACGTAGACATCTTCGAGGGATGGATCGTCCGTGAAGTCAGGGTTTAAGATCGGTCTCGCTATCCAACTTCTTACAGTGGTTCCCATTTTGCTCTCCTTTGGGCATTTGGGCGAGGTGATCGCCATTTTTCCTGAAAAGACGGTGGTGCCTTCACTTTTCGTCGTTTCATCTTCATCGATGCTTTCAAAGTTTTATCTTCGATGTCTTTAATATATCAAACCTTCTATTTATTTTCTTACATTATAAATTTAAATGTAGATATATGTATATATTCGCATGAAGCGAACGAAGCGGAAGAAAAATGGACACGTATCGTGAAAGAATGTTGTAGTTAGTGACGGTGCACTTGGTACGGCTCACAGGAGGAGAAGCGATTTTAAATTGCTGTCAAGTTGGGCCACGGTCGGATCGATTGTCGGAGTTAGGCGCAATTGTACGACGTTGATCCACGAACAGAAGAAATAAGGTCTTTGTTGCCACGCCGTCCCGATCCTGCGACGATCGCTTTCCAGTTTAAACGTGAAACCTGTGGATGGAACGGTAACGACAGACCGTCGTGAAATCTTACGATATTTGCCTGATTTCATGGATCAACTTTGGCGCGGAGTTTGGGCTCTCGAATGACCCACAAAATGTTCCGAATGCGAGCTCGAAATTCCATAAATTTATCTTGGGACGATAAGAAACAAGATATAGAATTATTGAGAGGGGAATTTGACGAGGCGAGATTGAGAAAATATTTATTAACGTTATACCTATTATTGTATCGTTTTTATCAGACGAAGAAGATAAAATAGGTCTCGAGACGAGATAATTGCAGCTCGGAATTGGATGCAATCTTTTTCACCATGAAAAAAAGAATCGTATTACTAAGAACTCTGAATTGATATGGTGAGCTTTTAATAAATCGGTGAACGAGTTACGTCAATATTGAAAACGTGATTCGATGATGATGCTCGAGAAGTCACATCTTAAAGCGTATTAACCGCTCAGCAGGAGGAAAATATGCCATGGTCGGATGTTCTGTGAATGGATAAATGAGTGGACAGGACAGATTAAATTATAAAACGTTCATAGCGTAATAGCGTGCCGCGAATACGAGGTTATTGTTAAAGATAGTCATTAGACGAATGATAATTTTATTATGAAAGAATAACGCAACGATTGAGTTTTATTCAAACGTATTTGGAAAAAAATATAATCATGCAAATATATATATTATTCCTTGCACAAAAATTTGATTTGTTTCGTTTTTTTAATAATTTTGATGAAGAATATTTTAATTGAAAATGAGTAGAAAGCATAAAAAAATCGTCTGTTAAAGAATTAGAAATGTTTATCTATAATTTAAAGATGATATTTTAATAAGCGTTGTATTCGCTATCGATAGAAGGAAGTTAAATTTCGCGCTTCGTTACGTCAACAAAGATGGTGGTAGCACATTCGTGCAAAGCGTGTTCCTTATATAACATAAAAGGAACAACAAGCAAACTCGAGTGACGCAGCACACAAACGTAAACTCATTAAGTAAATGTATTCAACGAACGAAACAGAATAATTAATACGAACTTATAAATAAATTCTAATCGCAATTTAAACATCGCAATTTTCTCAATCACAATGGTTCATTTTTTAACGGGTTCGATTCACGTGCCAATATGTCTTCCCTGGCCTTGAATCGAGATATGACACGCGTGTTCCGCATCTTTCGCGCTTGTCAAACAAAACAAATCAATTCGATCGAAACAGACAAAAGATATTTCCAAAAAAATGACTCGATTATGACGAACAACCTCGCATATATATTCTTTACGCAAGTAGCAAAAGAAAGATAAAAATTCTTACCTGCTGCTGTGAGAAAGCACGTTTCAACGTCTCTTTTCGGTTTGATTCTTTTCCACAACTATAAACGAGTAGATCCTTGTCAATCACACCTTTCGATGCTTTACACTCAAACTACGATTCACAAATAGCACAAAAACGCACGTGAAAATATCCGTAGAGACGGACGTTTACACGAGAACGACTTATACCTTTCGCGATTACGAGTTATCGACGCTACTGATGCACACTCTGTCGGTCATTAGTGTAAACTCTCGACTGGAGGAAGGGAAGCATGACCACACCACGGTCCTTCGTTTTTTCCTTTTTTTTCCCTTAAACATCTTTTATTTCTGTTAATAACACATCGTACTACGTACCTAATATTATCGTCGAGACGAAGAATTAATGGTTTTCGCTGATATTGCAATAAATTCGATATATTCTGCATAAAATGTAAGTTGTTTCTAACGGTTTTTTGTTTATACATATTATGCGTATTACAAAGATTCGATGTTTTGGTTGTGAAATAAACTGTTTTCGTTGAAATAAAGTGTTCTAAATGTAATTTTTGAAATTGAAAAGAAGCTAAAAACATCTTGTTTTATTGTTTAGTTCGAATATTATGTTTGATGGTGTTTTAATATCGACGAAAGAGAACGA
Organism: Apis florea; assembly: GCF_048593485.1. NCBI lineage: Eukaryota > Metazoa > Arthropoda > Insecta > Hymenoptera > Apidae > Apis > Apis florea. Next base: position 3,890,337 of record NW_028256789.1, read on the forward strand.
TTCGAGCAGCTAAAATTTGGCGCGAAAACGTGCATGATGGCGTCATCAATTTATTTTGCAGATTAGTTTTACTTCGTGATAGATATAATTTTTACTCTTCAAATTTGTAAGTACATTTTAAATAATTATCTATTATTTTTCTTTTCGTAAATGATCGTGTGTTTGTTGAAATAAATATTTTAATTTTTAACTACTAAATTTTTATATTAATTTCTACAAACAATTATTTAACGTAAACGCTTTTTTATATAAAGAATATAATGATACTATAATGAGATCATATATATTTATATATTGCGATATATTACGATAATATTCGATCATTTTCTTCTCGAACACAAAAAAATAAGAAAAAATATGAAAATTGAAAAGAGAGAATATTAATAATTACGTAATGATATAATTTATATCTCGAACGATAGAAAGCAATCGTGATTATTGAAATTATTCGAATCAAGTTTATATAACAAGTCAGTTAATCAAGTAATAATTAATGAGACTATTTACGTGCAATTTGCATAAGTTTCGAAATATTTTAAATACGTTATGATTGCATCATATAGATATTCCATGTGTTCCTGAAACAGATATATTTCTTATATTTCATTTCGAATTTTCGAAAGTTTTAAAAAAAAACTAATTAATTTGAATTAAATTTACCAGAGATGTGATAAAATCAGGCCTTGATTTTCTTATCGCGCGAACTGCAAAGCAAATATCGCATTCTTTTTCTATAATCATTCTCTCCAAAAGAAAATTTAAGGCTAAATAAAGTCCACAGCCAGTTATACCATCGCTAATTAAAAAGAGATATTTTCGTAATAAATAGACATTTATTTCATGATAAATATTCAATTTATGTAAAAATATTTTTAGATATTTTTGGATATAATCTTACTGGCAGACAACGACGATAGGACTATCTTCTTTCAGAATTTTCTGTGCCGATTGCCATAATGTCACTAATGACATGGTCGCAGGTAAATCTTGATTTCTACCAGCTTTCCATTCCGTGGAACATAAAATTGTTACGTATTGTTCTGTAGCAGGTTTCTGAAATTATGCATATATAAAAATTGATTGCATTTCATTTCCAGATAAAATCTGCGAATCTAACCTCTGAATTATCGACGATTATCAATTTCTCTAACGTGTAATACTCAAATGTTGTGAATTCTTTCGTTCGAACATTTATATATGGTACTGGTTTAAATTCTCTCTTTGGAACAATAGGACAACACGTCTGTACAAAGGTTGATATAATTCATTCAGTAGAATTTTTCTATTAATATTAAATTAAATTAAATTACAAAAATTTTATCATAATTGATAAGATACCGCATCTTTTAAATCTGGTAGTTGTAACATAATGATAAGTTCCACTTTATACTCAGCAATCATTCTCCAGAAATCGCTAAATGTTTCAGGTAATGGTAATTGTGTTGCTATATACTGATTCTGTAATTTTACACCATCCACGTAAACGGCGGATATGTAATCGCTGTCCTCGTCTGTCGACGGATATCTTTTTAAATATACTCTGCCTGCATTCGCTGCAATGGAATCATTGTTATTTCACTCTGATGGTAGAGAAATATGAAGAGATATAAGGAGCAATCAAATTATTCCAAACCTAATATTAATTCTGGAAATCTGTTTTTAGCAATATTGCGTTTTGATAGGGATGTTTGATTGATCGATAATCGAAGAACTTCATCGTGCCAGGTCATTTTTTCTAGACTTTTTTTAGAAAAAACTTTTAACATATTTTGCACATCTTGCATATAATATATATATATATATATATATATATATATATATATATATATATATATATATATATATATTTTATAAAAAAAAATTACCTGTCTCGTTGAATCATCAATTGTTCTTTAAGCTCTATAATATTGATTGGTAGGTCTTTATTGCATGGTAAAGATGTTGGAAGAAAAAGTAGACATTCTAGAAGCGTTAAATGTGCAAACAGATATTGTTGCTTATTGTCTATCATATTAATCCTTTGATTTCTAATTGCTTGAGTTTCGGAGAACACGTTCACTGCCTAAAGATATTTTTAAAAAGTAGACACTGCGTTCTGCTTTCAAAAAAATTTCGCGAAAATATTTTTTTTAAATATATTTTACCCCTTCTGCCGCGGCGCGTCGAAGGCAAATGTCACATAAAATTACAATTCCAGTTCTCCCAACACCTGCGCTGCAATGGACCACGACTGGTCCATTTCCGGGTGGTGTTGCCAAGAGTTTCTTTAAATACGTTACCACAGAATGCGTGAACAACGGCGCGCCATGATCTGGCCATGCTGTGTAGTGTAAATGCTCGATCTAATTTTTCAATTAATTAATCGCGTTAAAAAGAGAATCATACACGTATTTTAATCGATATCAATTTTGTTTCTCACTTTTCGAGCTTCGTCTCCATACGTCACGTGCAAGGTGCGAAACGTAAAATCTGCGAACACGGCATGTTTCGCATTGAAAACAATTATATCTCCGTATCTTTTCTTTTTCCCAATATCAGGCCAATATTGTTCGCATTTTGTCTAATAACAATTTGAATATCACGTCAAATACCACCTATTGATTTTAATACAAAATTTTTACCTTTCCATCTTCAATTAATCTCGCAACCATGCAAATGATGTAACTTTCTTCTTGCCAGATCATTCTCCAAAAATCGATGATCGTATTGGCCTTTGGACCTTGCGTAGCTATGTAAAATTTCTCCTTTTTATAACCCTTTTATAAAAAATTCCATTTATCGGCACATAATCTTTCTTCAAGACAGAACAATACTCTTATCCACTTAATATCGATTACCTTGATGTAAGTAGCGTTAATATAATCTGAATAAGGGTCATCCGGAAGTTTCTCTAGTATCACGCGATTTTCATCGTCTGTAGAATATCGATTTAATTACTAATTAGCGTATTCCACAATTCTGTAAGGAAGTATTTACGTACAGGCTATGAGATTTCCATATCTATTCTTCGCTTTGTTCTCTTCTAACTTCCCGTATTCCCATGGTTTCGTTTGTCCTCGTGGAAGGGTCTTATTTGCAATCCAAATACGTACAAAATTTATTACATCCGTAATGTAATAATATGTTTAAATATGAAAGAACTCACATTATACTGTCTATCGAGTAATCCAGACTCGAGTGCATGCTTTACGTATTTCTCCAAGTCTTTCACTTTTACAAGTGACATTCCTCCTTCTCGCTGATTAACGTCATTAATGCATAATGTGTCTCCATTGTAAGTGGTATTCTCACATGATGGAAACTTTTTATCGGACGACGAGGCGGTAGTGACATTTAAGAATTGTTTAGAACTCGACGATATCGATTCTGTTTCAAGATGAACCAAATCTTGCAGCGTGATCTTTTCCAAAGATCTTCTTTGCTTTCTACGACGAATACAATGGCTGGTATCAAATTATCCATTTCATTCGGTATCGTATACAGAATAGGAAGAAAAATCTGTTTGCACCTTTGATAAAAGTAAAAGACTAGAGCTGCAACGATAAGAAATATCGTGATTGGAACGATCCAAATTTCGTCGTATCGTTTCGACACTTTGCCAACACGAATTGATGTTATCTCCACGATTACGATCCGATCGTTCATCGATTCCTCTTCCATTAATGCTATCATTATTGCGTAAGACTCGGCCGGTTTCAGCGCGCAATTCGTGGCATTACCGTAAATCTTGTTATCGCCTATTGTGAGTGTTTTATCGGCAAACATGCCAGTCTATTCGAGAAAGGGTGAAAGTTTGTTTGACAAAAAAAGAGTATACAGATTGCAACATCTACGACCGATTCTAAAGATCAAAACGAACACAAAAGTTGGCAATACTTAAAAATAACTTAATAAATAAGTTTTCGTTAAAGAAAATATATTAATACTATTATATTTAACGTAGTTGATTTTTTAGTTTTAAAGAGGCGAAGGAAATGTTACATAAAGATTCGAATACTTACAGGAAACGTGGCCGCACACCACGCGATCTCGTAATATTTGATACCCATTTTCTCGCGCAGATAGGGGCTCAATTCCGTGTAATTCTGGCAAGCCTGGCCACCTTTTACAACGACATTCGTCACACTGTTTTTCGTGTCGTTCAGAACGGGAGGAATGTGCAACAAGATGGTCGAGTCGCGCGTTTCCATTGTTAACTCTTTCTCGAATGCCATTGCCAAAAGCGTTCTCGCTTCTTCTCTTTTCTCCACCCCGTATAATCCGGTATTTGTCACTGCTCGAATGAAAATTTCATAAATGGACGAAGAAAATAGATGCAATTTCGTACTGTACAACGATTGATATTCGTCGACTCGATATTCGTAAACCGCGCGCTTTTGTGGAATTTGCATTTTGAGACGCGACGATATCATTTCTGCCCTTATCACGAATTTCTCCAGATGTCCACCCGTCTTCCAAGGGTGAGACCATGTTAGATTTACCACCCCATTTTCGAGAGCCTCGACGATGAAAACTTGGGGCGCCTGCGGCTTAATTCTCGTCCAAACGATTTGCAATGCGGTCGATGACACGTTGGACGTCGACACGTTTACGTTCTCAGGATATATCTGAAAAATGTTCACACGTGTCTTATTAAGAATAATATCGTATCTCGTTTGATCAAGAATAGATGGCGTACCTTGATTTCTTTGACTGGATGTTCAACATTCGCGCAGATATATTTATCCCATAATTGGCAATACTCGGTTGGTCGTATCTTCGATATTACCTGGCAACTCGAAAAACAACTTTTCACCACGTAATATTTTATTTCCCCGTTGACAGGTGGTTCCGGTTTTTGCCATCTGAAGTATACTCTCATCGATCGCAAGTCGATTTCATAAATCTCCAAGTTCTTCACACGAGGTGGCTCTGTGGTTCGTGAATTAATCTTAATTATTACTTAAGAGATTCTTAATTTCTTCTTTTCGAGTGATTATTATCAACGATCTAACCTTTTGGAGGGGTAATGAATATCAGTTTTTCATATCGCGATTCATTGTGCTTTCCGCTATAATTTCTGATGGCATAAATTCGCGCTTCGTATATTTCGCCACCGTGTAGCACATCGTTCAAATAGCAAGAATATTCCGCGGTTTGCATTGTGATGCTAAAATTCCTCACCGCTTTGCTAATACCGGTGACAACAATTTTCGCAATTATAGGCCCAGAAATTGTGAAGCAATCTTTAGGCGCGTCCCACGTCAATGTGTAATTTTGAAATCTTAAATTATTATATATTGCGGTTGCAGTGTCTGAAAGTATCAAACTTTCATTGCCTCTGCAAACTTTCGTTAAAAATAAACTCTTTTTACCTGTTTGTTTTGTAGTGAACTCAATTCGTTTCTCCGGTCCACAAAAAGAAGTGCAGGCTGCAATTTTTCCAACATAATGCGCATAAGGAATTAAGTTTGAAAATGTGATATTGGTGATCGCAGTCGAAAGGTAATTAATAGTATCTTTCTTTGCTTCGATCTTCAGATTTTCACAGCCAAGATACGTTTGAACCTTGAAACGTTGTTACTTTGTTAAGTTAAGTAAATTCATCGAATAATTAGAATTTCTCTTTTTGTATTACCTGTAATACAACTTCGTATTTTTGTATGATTCCATTCAGGTATAAAGGAGCATCCCATTGCAAATTGATTTTCGACGATGTCAATGTCATTCTGAAATTCCTTATTTCCGATGGCGCTATTGTAAACAGATATCATCAGAGATGATGGAATCGATCGAGGAATTGAATTTGAAAAACTGGGCTACCTTCATGAAGAGTTCGAACTTCTTGTGAAAATAATGATATCATTGCTCCTTTGCTGATTGTAACTTTATAGAAGGTATAAGGTATGAGATTTGTAAATTCGTGTGGCAATTCAGTCAAACTACCTTTGCTAATTTCAATGCCTGTTTCCAGATTCTCAAACACGAAGTCGTACCAGTTACTTGGACAAGGATACAAGGATCCCTAAAAATCGATAAAACATTTTCAAACGGCATTAGAAAAAAATTTTGAAGATACAGATAGAAGAAATAATTATTACTTCTTGATCCTTTGTCAATGTTAAACTAGTAGTTTTTATTTTTACGTGAAAGTTGACAGTTGCTGAAAAATTTTCTCGTTTATTTCTTATCGTTAAACTGATATTTCTCAAGAATACATATTAAATGTAACAGCTTACGAATGCAACGAGTTGTAAAATTCTTCGAATCGCTGACTATAGGTACGTTATCATTCACGTATAGTATGTAAAAAATCTTATAAATAGTGCCAGGCTCCAAATCGTTGATACGTCCAACCATCATTGAAATATTATCAAATATTTTGGTATAGTTTTCCATGATTTTCAATTCTGGATAAGTAATGTTATCTTCTATTTTCTAGTAGAAGATACATTGATATCGTTTATAAAATTGAAACAGAAAATTATATTTATTTAAATTAACGCTGTTTTAATTACATATGTAACAAACTTGTATCCAAGAGGTATTAACGTTGTTTCATTGAATGATGATAATAATGCCTCTTTCACTGAAAGACTCGCGCGGACCATTGTTTCATTAATAAAATCGATGCTAGGTGGTGGAAGTATGCCATTATTCGTGTTCGTCACTAAGGCGTTAACACTATACAGCATCAGAGTTATTGAAGTTAATAGATTTGTTCCGTTAGTTATACTCGTTACATTCATATTCGTTACGTTAGTTTCGCACTCTCAACTCCGTGTAAAAATTAAATCACAAAAATTAAATTTTACTGTTACAACGTTACAATACGTAACGTCGAATATTTAAACCGACAGTGAACGCATCTTACAATTAGAACGATATTTCTATATGGAGCGAGGGATCGACTTCCTATTGGGTGAATCTACGATAAGGAACATCCGGCTCTTTTCTGATATGTTGAATATTAATAATATGTACAGCGTTTCACTGAGCGTATTCAGATAAATATACGTAACAATCGAGACACATTTTGTCGGAAATTTTTATTTAAAAATCGATACAAAATATACAAGGTCTCACAAAAATATTGTACTCGAGTGAGCATGGATTATAAGTTTCATTTATCTTAAGATTGATAATGTCGCGTGTTTAAATCGTTTTCTTATACTCTCTCCCCCAATTCAACTCTTGACGAAACTTGGCAGACTAGGATTTCAATGTTGCCCGATCGGTCAACAGTTTCTGTGTAAAAACGATTCCATTTGATACTTTTGGTTGGAATTATTCTTAAACAGGGCGAGAATCTGGAAAATTAGAATCCGAGGGAGGACCGATCAAGGCGAGAGACGAGGTATCCAAGAATGCACCCTTCTGTGTCTGCCTAAATTGCACCTTGGTGACAGAAGCGCCAACAGAGCCAGCACGGCACCGAGCAAAGAAACTCCGCACAAAGCGCCGGCCGTGACATCGTGGAGAGGAGTGCCGGGTTTGGGAGATTTGGCGGCAAGTAACAAAAGCCCTGCGCAACTCAGCGCCGACAATCCCGCGAGTCCAAGTCCTGTCCAAGTCTTTCTCAACGTTCTGCAAGCGCCTGCCAACGCGCAACAGGCGCCACAACCCGCCGCACTGTCGTAATAATACCTGGAAACGAATTTCGACCTGTTTTAAACATCTAAATCTCATTCTCGGTATCTTTCTTCGTGGATTTGCGTTACCTTCTTCCTTGCGTCCATGACAAGTAGAGTGCCAAACCGCAGGTTAGAATGCCAACCAAGACCAACAAGAACGGCGCGTTTCTTCTGTCGTTCTTCTCCAAACCGCTGGCCAAGGTTGTGTTCGCGTCGCTGTTCGGTGGCGACAGCGGTGGAACCTTACAATAAGTAAAATGCGCACGATTGGATCATCGTTTCGTTCCCTTTGTATTATAATAAGGAATATAATATTTTTTACTCACAACTGCGGTTCTAGCGATGAAGGCACTTTCCACGCTTTGATACCCGTTTCTTTTCTGTCCAGCAGGTATTACTTGATACCTCGGTGAACCGGACACCATCGGCATAGATTCTAGTCCATTTTCCGTGTATGCGTAACGAGGCGGTGGATCACCATGACCCATCGTTACAAGGTCGACCGGAGCTGTGCCAATATAACGTAGTCTTCCACAATTGCTGGCTGGGCAAACGTCCTGTTGACGGGACGGGTTTTCCAATAATGGTAGGCATCTTCGAGCCGATGGCTGCTCTTTGTTCGGGGTTGAAGTGTGAAGACCTCCGTTGAATGTACGATTTTGCGGAGTTCCATGAGGCGTGGAACGAGTAGGGCTGAACGTTCGACCTACATTTCCGTATTTTAGAACACGTATTTTAATAATATCTTAATACTTTTTCAAAGGAAGAAAAAATAGAGGATATTCTTTGGAAAGGCATTTCGAATTGAATTCGTTCGTAGACGAACCACGTACCGGTTGGGGAACCACCTGGAGTGAGTGCTCTTCTTTGTGGCGTACCGGTTTGATTGAACGAGTGCTGCCTCTTTGGAGATAAGGTCCTCTCCTCGGATCTGGATCGAGGAGGTTTCCTGGGTGTGGCTAATATCTCGTGCAATTTTTGCGTGGCCAAGTTATTCTTGGGCGAGGTCGACAATTCTTGACCGTTTCGTTCCGGCAATGCCGGCGGTTCCTCTTCTTGCAAGGGAACTCTGCTATAACGGCCTGTAAAAATAACAATTTTTTTCTCTTTTATTATTTTTTCCTTTTTATTTTAGAAAGAAACCGCGATGGAATTTATGGCGGCGAACCCACCTTGCGGCGTGTTGATGTGCCTCCGCGCCGAGGACGCGCTGTGCTTCACCGTGTTCCACGGGGCTTCCTCGTCCTGGTAATCCTGGTCACCCGGTACAACGGCGTATCTTCCTCCGTTGTTCCGACAACTCTGCGGTTCCCGCCCGTCGTCTTGGTTGGCCGCCGTTGCGGAACGCTGTTGCACCTGCTGCCGCGGAATGAACTCGTACCTCAGGGAACCCCTTCTCTCTACGTGACTTCTCTCCTCCTCGTCCTCTATGTACTCGTACCTTGAACTTTGATTGTACATCGCCCGGTGCTCCTCCACTGGAACGCTTCCATACCTTCGATGCGCCGAGCTGTTCTTACCCTCGTGGTAACGATATCTGCCGCCCTCCACTCTGTTCTCGCCGATTTCTTGAAACGCGGGGTTCGTCTGGCCGCCGTTGTATTGCAGTTGCAACGGCGGGGGCGGCGGGGGCAGATCGTCGCACTGAAATTGTGGCGGTGGCGGCAGCTCACCTCCGCTCTGATCCTCCGGTATGTATTCCGATTGGCGGCAAAACGAGGGGTTGGTGTAACAGTGCACAGGGGCTGGTTCCGATATTTGCGCCATTTTGTTCATTCAATTCGATTCGATTAATTTTCGAATTAATGTTTATACTTTATTCCGATAGATACGAGGCATAATTATCTTTAATTGGCACGCGAAAATAAACGGATTTAATGTTTATTATTCAGAGATTCGCGCACGATACGATACGTTTATATCACACCGTTTTCAACAATCTTTCTTTCCATCGAATTATTGGTGTTTCTGATTCACGAGAATCAGGAGAGCGGTGCTCACGTAGGAGGGGGATGTCCAAGTTTCGAGGGAGAACGTTACCATTCGTGCAGGTGGTGAGATGATCTCTTGCGCGGGAATGTGGCGTGCCTTGCACATTTTCTCTCAATTTCTATTCTCCCCTCGATATTTGTCCACGTATAGATCTGGCGATGTAAAAATACAGGTCTCGAGACGGTCCAAATTATCAGCTTCTTCCGAGAATAGTTTTCCCGAGAATATTTTAAACAGGTAGATGAACAATTAGAGAAGAGAATTCGTTTTCGACTTTATAACTTTTGAACGAAATCGTTGGGGAAATCGTCCAACGTTGAAATGCGTTCGATCCGTGCACCACGGTTGCTCCCAACAAACTGCCACACGAGTTCCCTCAACAGCAGATGTACGAAGGGCGTTTCTCCAAGCGTTTCTCCAATGCACACGCGCGTATATGTGCGGCACGTTACCTGAGGGGTTGTCAGAGGGTTCGCATAATACGGTGTCGCATCTCAGGGTGGGGGTCACCCTATAGTCACCTTCCTTCCAACGTTTTCCTGCGTTACTGCCATCCTCTACAGCGTGTTCAAGAATTTATACGACCTTTGCTGCGCGACATTTAAATTTTAAATCCCGCTCCACATTAATTTCCACCGATCGAACGATTCGAAATCGAATCGATCGAAAGGGTATTCGCGGTGTATTTGAAAAAAACTTGATCGATCCCCGGCGATAAACGACGTGGAATAATTTCATCGAATACGTTAGACTCGATAAAAATTCACGAATTTAGATTTAAGAATCTACGAATTTCGACGAATCTCGACGACGTTTTTTTCCTTTTTTCTTTTTTAAAGTAGACGCGAAAAATGCATTTATTGATAAATGCACGATGCACGATGATTATCGTGCCGTGTATCGTAAAAGAACTCCAGTTGAGGGTACTATAGATAACTTTCTGGGCAGCTGCTGCGACCGTTGGGACGCGTGCCCCAATCGTAACAGCTGCTCCAACACAAATGCGTATCGATCACAAACACGCGCTTTATCTTTCACTCTTCGTGCACACTGTTAACTCGTACGACTCGTGTCGGCGAATGCCACGTTAACGGTCGAAAAGTCATTTTAAGGGTGGAGGTCGTAATTGGAAAAAAAAAAAAAAAAAAGAAACATAAATTGATAGAGTTTTCAAAAAATTGAAACTCGGTTACTTTAAAAAAGCGGGACAAAGATATAGGTTACGATTCTTTATAGACGTTTAACTTGAACGAAGAATTTCCAAAGATCGAAGGTGCTCGAGAAAAGTTTGAAATAAAGAAATAATATAAATTCGATGTAATTAGGAATCGAGGGCGGGAAAAGTATCGACGGTTCCTTTTTTTTTGTTTTTTTTTCTCAACGCTAATAATCGTTTTCATCGATGTTTTAACAAACGTAGAAAGTAGGCCGCTAGACGATAAATACGATGGACACATTTTCTTTCTTTCGCCCGCGTTAAACGGTCGCCTATTCTCGGTAGAATTGCGATCAATCTCCAAGAAAGTGTAGCACATTTTCTGCTCCAACGATCGATAGAAGAGAAATATTATTCCGGAAGATCGAGAAAGTGAACTTTTCTCTTTTCTTGCGACGAATTCACACGCGCGATGCCCACTTCTTTCTCTTTCCATTTTTCTATACGCGATTTCCCTTCGAATTTCTTCGATCGTCGCGTGCTTTCGTTCGAACGATAACCTTCTGTTTAAAACAAGAAACGATTGCTCGCGCGAAGGATGTTTCGCGATCATCGTTCGCCTGTGCATTGGAAAACAGGGGTTACACACGCGCGTATTCAAGCGACACGCGTTTTTCTTTCGTCGCTCTTTTCTGAGTCATCTTTTCAATCATCCTTTATTGTTGCATTTACCGTCCAAATTTTATAAATATTCGCAAAGGATTGAAAAATTTAAATTATTGTAAACAACATATAACAACGAAATTAATCGATTCGTGTTTCGCTCGATTTTATTATTCTTCGCGTGATATCGACAGAAAACTTGTTGGAGAGCAGCGTTTCGAGATAATTTAAGCGGGAAACCTACTCTTTTAACAGTTGCTCCGACTGTTGGAAAAGAAAAGGTCGGGTGCCGAGCCCGTGAATAATAAAGGTTAGCGTGATTCTTGAACGAGGATTCTAGGATGTAAACTCTCGCTGTAGTTCCAACTCTAAATTGTAAACGCGTACATACAAATATATATGTATATATATGCGAATTAATAGGATCATTCGATCACAAATATTCGATTGGAAATATAATAACTCGATACGACGAATTCCATAAGGAGAGGATACGTCGATTGCATTTCTTTCTCGTGACATCGTTTTGTGACCATGGAAAGTGGTATGAAGAAGGCATAAAACAACAACGCGAAGGTTCATCTATCCATCGTTCTCCTCTGTTGTCCCTTTCACTGCAAAACCGACCGCGTGGGAGGCCTGTTCAGGATCTCGTAGCGATTTCAACCCGAACTAGTCTTCGTTCAGTCTTTGCCGGCGTGTCTTTCGCGGCTTCTGTCTCTCGTCAAATTAGATGGCCGGAAATTTCTCCAATCGCCTTCTGTCGAGGAGCGAAATCCAAAAGGATTTGGACGGGAGACGCGCGTGTTATCGAGAGAATAAAACGATTAACGTCGAGAGAGGTGGAGGAATTCAGCTCGCTTGGTTTTAACACGATTAATAAAGGGGAAAGACGTTTGCGACCGGTGACAAAACGAGCGTGGAAACTGGATCGTGGTGATTTCTCAAGAGATTGAAAATCCAGCGCGGGTACAAAGAAATCGGTGAAAACGCGATTGTATGAGAAAACACGCGTGCAACGAGATAATTGCATCGCCTTCGTAGTCAACTGTTGTTGCATAATATTCGCAGGCAAGTGGAAAAGAAGAAAAAGAAGCGTCAGATTGTTAAACCTATTTACCGTTTTCACGTTTATTGGACACAAGCGCGGTGGCTCGTTCCTTCTCCTCTGGATTTTTGTCCCCGTTGCTCCATTGTTGGAAACGTATTGCACAAGCGTGGCTTCGGCTAGCCACGAAGAAATCCACGATGGTGGGACGAAGATTTCAATTAAATCCAAGCGGTTAGCATAATTGGATGCTCGCCTCTGCCGCTACGGAAATCATTGTCCATTTCTGTCTGCTGATGGAACAATTCACCAATTTGCATTTCAATAATTCCGCGTCGCGGCCGTCGAATAGTCACGACGATCTCGGGGACGTAACGGTGAAATTAGTCTCTCTGTTGGCGTTCGCCACGAACGGTGAAAATCCTCGTGTCGCATTTTTCTTCTTACTTTCGTCGTATCAATAAACAATAAACCGCTTGGAGGGATCCAAAGTTAATTTGTTTCGTTGGTGAGAAATCATGAGGCGCGAGAGGAGAGGCGAAATTTTCGTTGCTTCGATCGAAAATTTTCCTTCGCCGACGACCTCGTGACGAATCTCTGCGACAGATTCGTAAGACTGAGATAAATCGATGCAAAACGATGGAAAACGTGTACGTGATAAAAGTGAAAACGAAGCCGGCATTGTCCACCCTGTACCCATCTGAGCGGCGTTACTCGGCATCCACCGTGGGAGGTCTGTCCTTGGTGCATTTCGGCCTGGGCGCTCTCTCCCTTCTGCTGGGCAGCCTGGCCCTGTCTCTTCAAGGCCCAATCCTATCTGTCGCCTGTCTGGTCCCGTTCGTGACCGGACTGTTCGCGTGGAGAAGATGGTACATAGACAGGAACATCGCTATCTTCTTCTACGGAAGCCTGTTCTCGTTGACGGCGGCCATCCTCTGCTTCGTCGCGACGATATTCGACATCGCCGCCGCCGCCGAGAGCAGAGATCCTCTGTGGTCGCTCGAGAAGATTTTCGACCGGGAGAATCATTCTCGCTTCGAGCAACAATTGAGAAACGATACCCTGTTTAACAACAACAACGAGGAGGATCGAGGAGGACCAAAAGTTAACCTCTACTCGCCCACGCCTGGCATTGTACTCGACAACATGTCCAACATATCGGGATACATATTGAGAAGTTCGACGATCGATCCTGGAACGAAAAACGACACGATGACTCTTAACAACGGGGAGAATTTGATCAACGTGACCTCGCCAATGATCAACGATGACGGGACGATGTCGTTCTGGTACATGGATTATCACAAGTCCTCGCACGCTAGAATTTTACTAACCGTGAACGTGCTCGTCGCTTCGCTTCTCGAAGCGTTTTGGTCCGCTCTCAGCGCTAGAATAGCTCTGCGAGGGATGATGAACCGTTTGCCGGAAAGCAGTTACTCGAATGGAAACGGAAAACTGGATGGAACGGCGATAGGAAAGCGGAAGGCACCGAGACCGGACATTTTGGACCACGATCGTAGATTGTCCGAAAGTTTGCAAAACTTGACGGCGCGGCACAATCTGAGGAACACGGGGCCGAGGTTGCCCCTGCCGGAATCGAGCAATGAATTCAGAGAAAGGGTGGAAAGATTTCTGGCAAATCAGGCGGCGCATCACGAAGGATCTTGCTCTTGAAAAACTCAGTCGAGTTATTAAATCGATCATTCCTTGTAAGATCACGTAATTTGCAGATCTCGCAGTGTACATGCAAATATATCAATCCTTTATATATGTAATTACGCATTTATATGTAACGGATTAAGATAGCAATGTTACGTCTTCGTTCGATCGCATCGTTTAATAAGCAATAATAAAGTTCCACGCAACGAAATTGCTCGCTAATTTCCTTCATTGACGATTTCGTTAATTAGCTCGAAACCGATTGTTAAACCGATTGCAACGCAACTGGCGCACGGACGATTCAGAACGGCCGAGTTCTGTTAAAGAACGGCTTTACAACGAGTCTTCATTCCGAAAGATCGTATCGGGAGGGGGAAACACTTTAATTGCGATTTATTAACTTCGGTCGCCACGTTCCTTTACCTCTGTTAATTAAATGATTCAGCTTGCGTCAAACTCCGTTCTGAACTCTCTCGATCTCCAAGTGTATACAAAAAAAAAAAAAGAAAAAACACTTTTCCATCGCGAGATCG